>NW_012100854.1:631117-709010 GCF_000951045.1 Mandrillus leucophaeus | reverse complement strand
CAGGTTTTGGTATCAGGATGATGCCTGCCTCATAGAATGAGTTAGGGACGATTCTCTCCTCTTCAATGTTTTGGAATAGTTTCAGTAGGAATGGTAACAGATCTTCTTTGTATATCTGCTAGAATTCAGCTGTGAATCCACCTGGTCCTCAGCTTTTTTTGGTTGGTAGGCTATGTATTACTGCCTCAATTTTAGAACTCGTTATTGGTCTATTCAGGGATTTAATTTCTTCCTGGTTTGGCCTTGGGAGGGTATGTGTGTCCAGGAATTTATCCATTTCCTCTAGATTTTCTAGCTTATATGCATAGGGGTATTCATAATAGTCTTTGATGGTTGTTTGTATTTATGTGGGGTAAGTGGTATATACTCCTCATCATTTTTTATTATGTTTATTTGAATCTTCTCTTTTTTTCTTTATTAGTCTAGCTAGCAGTCCATTTTATTTTATTTTTTTTTAAGTGGCTCCTGGATTCATTGATCTTTTGGGTTTTTGTGTCCTAACCTCCTTCAGTTCAGCTCTGATTTGGGTTATTTCTTGTCTTCTGCTAGCTGTGAGATTTGTTTGCTCTTAGTTCTCTAGTTCTTTTTTAGTTGTGATATTATGTTGTTTACTTGAGATTTTTCTAACTTTTTGATGTGGGCATTTAGTGCCATAAATTTCTCTCTTAACACTGTCTTAGCTGTGTCCCAAAGATTCTGGTAAGTTATATCTTTGTTCTCATTAATTTCAAAGAACTTCTTGGCTTTTGCCTTAACTTCGATATTTACCCAAAAGTCATTCAGGATAAGATTATTCAATTTCCATGTAATTGTATGGTTTTGATTGAATTTCTTAGTCTTGATTTCAAATTTGATTGCACTGTGGTCTTTGAGACTGTTATTATTTCAGTTATTTTGTATTTGCTGAGGAGAATTTTACTTCCAATTATGTGATCAATTTTAGAGTATGAGCTATGTGGCAATGAAAAGAATGTATATCACATTGTTTTGGGGTGGAGAGTTCTGTAGGAATCTATCATGTCCATTTGATCCAGTGCTGAGTTTAGGTCTTGAATATCTTTGTTAATTTTCTGTCTAGGTGATCTGTCTAATATTGTCAGTGGGGTGTTAAAGTCTCTCACTATTATTTTGTGGGAGTCTAAGTCTCTCTGAAGGCCTCTGAGACTTGCTTTATGAATCTGGGTGCTCCTGTGTTGGGTGCATATACGTTCAGGATAGTTAGATCTTCTTGTTGAATTGAACCTTTTACCATATGTAATGCCCTTCTTTGTCATTTTGGCCTTTGCTGGTTTAAAGTCTGTTTTCTCAGAAACTAGGATTGCAACCTCTGCTTTTTTCTGTTTTTTTGTTTGTTTGTTTGTTTGCTTGCTTGGTAGATTTTTGTCCATTTCTTTATTTTGAGCCTACGTGTGTCATTACTTGTAAGATGGGTCTCTTGAACACAGCATACCACTGGGTTTTGGTTCTTTATCCAGTTTGCCACTCTGTGTCTTTTAATTGGGGCTTTCAGCTCATTTACATTTAAAGTAAGTGTTGATCTGTGTGGATTTGATCCTGCTATCATGATGTTAGCTGGTTATTTTGTGGACTTGTTTATGTGGTTGTTTGATAGTGTCACTGGCCTGTGTACTTTAGTGTGTTTTTGTCATGGCTAGTAATAGTTTTTTCTTTCCATATTTAGTACTTTCTTCAGGAGCTCTCATAAGGCAGGTGGTACCAAATTTCCTCAGCATTTGTTTGTCTGAAAAGGATCTTATTTCTTTTTCATTTATAAGCTTAATGTGGTCAGATATGAAATTCTGGGTTGAAATTTCTTTTATTTAATAATGTTGAATATTGGCCTTAAATCTCTTTTGTCTTGTAGGATTTCAGCTGAGAGTTCTGCTGTTAGTCTGATGGGCTTCCATTTGTAGGTTATCTGACCTTTCTCTCTAGCTGCCTTTAACATTTTTTCTTTCATTTTAACCTTGGAGAATCTGATGACTATGTGTCTTGGGATTATCTTCTTGTGAAGTATCTTACTGGAGTTCTCTACTTTTCTTGAATTTGAATGTTGGTCTCTCTAGATAAGTTGGGGAAGTTGTCATTGATGATATCCTAAAATAATTTTTCCAAGTTGGTTCCATTCTCCCTATCTTTTTCAGGGACAACCAGTCAGTTGTAGATTTGATGTCTTTACATAATCCCATGTTTCTTGGAGGTTTTATTTATTCCTTTTCATTCTTTTTTCCCTATTCTTGTCTGCCTGTCTTATTTGAGAAAGCCAGTCTTCAGGTTCTGAGATTCCTTCCTCTGCTTGGTCTATTCTGCTATTAATACTTGCAATTGCATTATGAAATTCTTGTAGTGTGTTTTTCTGCTGTATCAGGTTAGTTATGTTGTTTTCTATACTGATTATTTTTGTCTGTCAGCTCCTGCATTATTTTATTGTGATTTTTATTTTCCTTTTGTTGGGTTTCAGTGTACTCCTGTAGCTCAATGAACTTCATTCTTATCCATATTCTGAATGCTATTTCTGTCATTTCAACCATCTCAGTCCAGTTTTGAATGCTTGCTGGAAAGGCGATGTGGTCATTTGGAGGAAAGAAGACACACTGGCTTTTTGAGTTTTCAGTGCTATTGCACTGATTTTTCTCATCTTTGTGGCCTGCAGTCTTTGAGGTTGTTGACCTTTGGATTTTTTTTTTTTATCCTGTTTGATGACCTTGAGGGCTTGTGGTATAAGGCGGATCTAGCCAACTGGCTTCATTTCTGGTAGATTTTAGAGAGCCAGCACTCAGCTCCCAAATCCTGGACTGTGTGCTCTAACTCTGAGGGACTTGTATCAGGCCCAAACTTTGTTCTCTAGCTGCTCAAGCTTTGGAGTTCACTGTTCTGGGGGAACTGAGGTGCAGCAGCTGCAGTGGAGTGCTGGCAGATGCAGGGGTGCCTGCTTCCCTGCAGGCATTCACTACAGTAGCAAGACAATGAAGTTTGTGAGGAGGCAGGGCCCCTGCTGGAGACTGTGCATGGTTGCATTGGAGGTGGTGTTGGCCTGGGGATGGGGTTCTGGGGCTGGCACAGGTCTGGGTGCCTTCTCTGTGCCCCTCAAGCAAGAGAAATTGCTAATGGTGTAAGAGGATCCACTGTGCTCTAAGCAGTCTTACTGCAAGGGTGGGGCACTGGAGGGGTGGAATTTGCTGGCTCTGTGCCCACCAAGCCCCCATTTGCAATTGCTATTAGCAAGGGAGAGGGAGCATACTGCACTTATGTGTGTGGAAGGGCAAGTAAAACAAAATCCATCCATGCATCCACACACCTGCAAAGTGATGTGGGGAGTTGCCGTGGGCCAAGGGGAAGCTGCAGTATGAGGAAAGAGTGTGCAGCTGGTGCATGTCCATTGAAGCTGCCTCACTGGAGCTCTTCACCAGTCAGACATGGTCCGCTCACACAGAAGATATGGTTTGCAGCCCCAGGGAAACCAAGACTGTCCTGTAAGCAGACATGGCCAGACTGGGAACCCAGGAATGGCCAGGGACCCAGGAATGGCCAGAAGACAAAAGGGTGCTCAGGTTGGACCAGCCCCATCTGATATGGAAGATTGTTCTGCAAAGATCAGGACCAACAGTTCCCCTAGCGATAAAGTCTCTTGTGGGACCAAGTCAAGCCTAGAGGTGGTCCCTGGCTGCGCTCCACTAGAGATGGTCCTGCACCAAACCCTGTGAGCTCCACATCAGCTGGCTTGCTACTTCTATCACTTCTCAAAGCAGCTCTCCCTGCCACCTCAATTGTGCATGGTGGTCGAGGGTTCTCCTCCTGCCAGAGTTCCAGAGGCTGGTTGCGAAAGTGGGCAACTGCATTGCCCCAGAGCTGTTGTGGTTCAAAAAATGAGTTCTGTGCCAGTCGCAGTGGCTCAATGCCTGTAATTCCAGCACTTTGGGAGGCCAATGTGGGCAGATCATGAGGTCAAGAGATCGAGACCATCCTGGCCAACATGATGAAACCTTGTCTCTACTAAAAATACAAAAATTAGTGAAGTGTAGTGGCACACACCTGTAGTCCCAGCTACTCAGAAGGCTGAGGCAGGAAAATTGCTTGAACCCGGGAGGTGGAGGTTGCAGTGAGCTGAGATTGTGCCACTGCTCTCCAGTCTGGCAACAGAATGAGACTTCATCTCAAAAAAAAAAAAAATTAGTTCTTGTGTGTGGTAACCTGCTCAGGGTTCCCAGCTCTTTCCCCCTTCAGCCCAGCTTCTGTGTCTTTCCTCCATCCACTCTCAGTGCCCCCTCTGAAGATCTGTTTAAAGCCTACCAGTCATCTTAGTCTCTCCATGGGAGCCATTCCACTTGTTTGAGTCTAGTCGGCCATCTTGCCCTCTCCCTCAAACACTTATCTTTTCGCTGTGTTAGGAACATTGTAATTCTATTCTAACTATTTTAAAATATATAACAAATTGTCATTAACTATAATTTTCCTACTGTACTATCAAATACTAAAACTTATTCCTTCTATCCATCTGTATTTTTGTACCCATTAATTAACTTCTCTTAATCCTCCAACTTCTTTACCAGCCTCTGGTAATCAGCATTCTATTCTCTACCTCTATGAAATCTACTTTTTTAGCTCCCACATCTAAGTGAAAATATGCAATATTTGTCTTTCTATGCCCGGATTGTTTCACTTAATGTTGTAACCTCCAGTTTCATTCACGTTGCTGCAAATGACAGGATTTAATTCCTTTTCTGAATAACATTTTATTGTGTATGTATTTTTGAATAATGTTCCATTTTTTATCCATTCATCCATTGATCCACACTTAGGTTGATTTCATATCTTGACTATTGTAAATAATGTTGCAATAAATATGGGACTGCAGATACCTCTTTGATGTACTGATTTCCTTTCCTTTGGATATATGCCCAGTGGTGGGATTTCTAGATCACATGGCAGTTCTTTTTTTAGTATTTTGAGGAACTTGCATACAGTGTTCTGTAATGCCTGTACTACTTTCCATTCTTACCAACAATATATGAGTGTTCCTTTTTTTATACATCCTCACCAACGTATTTTATTTTTTGTCTTTTTGGTAATAGCCATTCTAATTGTGGTGAGATGATATCTCATTGTGGTTTTGATTTGCATTTTTTGATGATTAATGATGTTGATAATTTTTTCATATACTTACTGTCCATTTGTATGTCTTCTTTTGAGAAATGTCTATTCATGTCTTTTTCCCATTTTTAATTTTTTTGTTTGCTATCGAGTTGTTTGAGTTCCTTATATATTCAGTTTATTAATCCCTTGTAGGATGGATAGTCTACAGATATTTTCTCCCATTCTGGAGGTTGTCTCTTCATTTTGTTCATAGTTTTCATTGCTGTGCATAAGCTTTTTTTAGCTTGTTGTAATCCCATTAGAATAGTCCCTGCAACTAACGTGAACAATATTAAATGGGAAATGTAGTTATGATTTGACAAAAGTATTGCATATATGACAAGACAGAGAATCAAGGCCTCTCTTTAGGACTGCATGCAGGCTCTTCACGATACCTTTACCCACATTGGACCACTCTTTGGCCTATACCTGAAATGGAACTTGCACATTTTCAGTAGCACCATAAGCCCCTTGGTCAGGATGGGCTGTACTCCATTCCTCACATATGACTGCCTTGAAGGTTATTCCTACTCTTAGACTAACAGTGTACTGTGGTCACTATTTGCAGAGCTCTGATAGAGCACCATATTACTGAAACAAGAAGCTCAGGTTAAAATTTTAATCTAAAGAAAGATAGACATTGTAACGTACCCAAAGATCTGGCTTTATTGATGAGAAGGGAAAGGCTCAATAAATACTGAACAACTGTTTATATCTAGATACAATATGCCAGGTGATTTACTTATATAATCTTATAGATTCTTAAAACAACTGTGGTAGGATACCGTCACCATCTCGATCTTGGATGTAAACAATCAATGTCCAAAAAAAAAAAGAAGAATTACCTTTCCTAAACTCACAGAACGTGAAACTGGGATTCAATCCCAAGTGTATCTGGCTAAAAAGTCTGTAATCTTATTCTTCTGAGGCAACAGACTTGGTTTAAATACTAGCTCTGCTACTTATTAGTTATATAGTTTTAGTTTGCTTAATCACATTACCACTCCCTCATCTGTAAATAAGTGGTGACAAATAGTTCCTGTCTCAAAAAGTTCATTATCCTCAAAACAAATGAGATAATGCATCAAATATCACTCTCTGGGGTGGGGCCCAAGCATCTGTCATTTTAAAACCTATACGAGTGATTCTAATTTACAACTAGGTTATTCTAATATATAAAACATTGTTCTAATGTGAATGAAGTGCTTAACTCAGATTATGGTACCTAGTGTGTGCTCAGAAATTGTTATTATTATTGTTGTGGTTACCATTATCTTATGGATGCCACGTCTTCTTATTCATTTTGAGTAAAGACTAATGATTAAGTATAAAATATGGAAATTCAGTGTTTCCTGTACTATCTGCTTTCATATACTTTTGAATCTCTCTACCATAAGCGATGTTGCTAAATGGCTGGAAAACATAAAAAATACTTGAACAGGGAATGGTAAGAAATGATGTTACTGTTTCCATGTAATATTATAGACAAGGTATGATCTTTATGGTCAAAACACCTAAGATTTAAGTCCTAGCTCTACCAATAGGTTGGGAATTTTTGGAGGACAAGCCACTTTGTTTAAGTGTCAATTTCCTCACATCTAAAACTGGGCTAAAATAAACAACTTTTATTTATAAATGGATTAAGAAAATAATATAGCATATTTAAAATACCTGGGAAATTTCCTGGGCACACAGTAATGATCAGTGTATGTTTCACTTTCTCATTTCTTTATTCCAGCTTCGCATGTTTACATCATTGCTTTATTAGCTTTCTCTCTGTATTTATCAATAATCTAGATCCTGAAAGTGCAGTATGGCTTCCAGGTTCACTGGAAATGGATCTGATAACTGGAATCTCAGAAAAAAGAAGCGGGGCGGGGAGGGGTTATGCCCTCTGAGGTTCAAAGGCCATTTGTCCCCTTAATATTGATTTTCTTAAATCAGATACTAGCCAAGACCCTGAGTGAAGTAATTGAATTGACAAAAGGCAGGTCTAGGTTATTAATAATGGAACAGCCTTGGACATTCTCGATGACTTAATTTAATGATAGAAGAGAGGCCTGAAACCAAAATGCCTAGAGATGGGGTAAATGGCTGGGTCTCTGGGAGAAAGGAAAACACAAGTTATCCCTCAAAGCTTATTTCATGGGACAAAGCATTTTATTATAGTCCTAAACATGAGGTCAGAGGAAATAGTTTTGATTTTCTCTTTTTTAACAAAACAAAATTTTAAAGACTTGAATAATTACCATTAAATTTATTTTTTGCCCCTGGAAAATAGACTTGTTTAGGTTTATGGAATTTTGGAATCTTAGTGATTAACTCAAGAGAAAAAATCATAGACATCTTATCAGTTTATCCCCTGAATTCAAATATCAATTCTGTCATCTACTAGTATGAATTCAATCAAGTTAGGTAACCTCTCTGAGCCATAGTTTCTACATTTATTAAATGAAGATGTTCATATTTATTTTTTATGGTTATAGGAGAATATTTCCAATGTTTAAAAAAGTATATAAAGTTACTGTCACTTGATACTATATGATACCTCACACAATAAATATTTGTTGAATAAAATGATACATGAATTTTTATGTTTTTGGTTTTTTCACTGTCCCTGGATAGAAAGGCTAGCCTGTGGTAACCTCTTGAAATCTTTTCTTCTCTCGAGGTATTCTGGCTGCTCTACCTGTAGCTCTCATCATCTCTCCTTTGGACTATTTCAGTGGTTTCAAGTATCTTTTTATCACATTTCTCTTCTCTTTCACAATCTTCCCTCCCCTCTTACCACAAAGTTGTTTGCTAAAACAAAGATCCAATCTTTTAAAATTATACTATCCTCTTGGAAAGGCATCTAGAATGTCATAATCACTCATTTTAAAGATAAGACCCAGAGATGGGGAGAGATTTACCCAAGTACCTATGGCGCTATAAACGTATACTAAGATTAGAGTTGAGCCTAGTACCCCTACTCCTAGAAGAAAATAACAAAGAGGGTACAGAAGAGGATATATATCCTCCAGTTCTAGTCAAAGGGGTTTCAAGTAGTTGTAGAATTTTTTAATTGCAATTTTGTTCTTAGTTACTATTTTTAGTGTTTTTGAACTTTAAATGTACTACTCTTACCCCGATGATAATATGATTTATTTCTATGTAAATTCTAGGTCAGTCAAGAGAAAGGGTACAGTTAATAGTAACTAAAACGTATATGACATTAATTATGTACCAAGTATGGTTCCAAATACTGTACATATATTAATTTAATTCTCATCAGAGTCCTATGAAGTAGGTACTGTTATTATTCCCATTTTTCAGATCAGGATACTGAAACAGATGTTTAGTAGCTTGGCAAGGCCACACAACTCAAAAGCAGTAGAGTTGGTACTAAAATTCAAGTTTCCAGGTTCCAGAGCTAATGCATAATTACTATGCTCAGCTGGCACAAACACATTACATTCTCATGAGCACTGTGTATTCTCACTATACAATTGGCTGCTAGTCCATATGGCTGCCTTTAACCCTGTTTCTTCTTTCCTGTCTTAATTATCAGGAAGTTGCAATTTGTATTGCATAGTCTTAAGATGAACTTCTCCCTCTTTCTTTTTCAGAGGGTCATTTTCAACATTGTTAACTTCAGTAAAACCAAGAGTCTCTATAGAGATGGGATGGCCCCTATGGTGAAATCTACCAGCAGACCAAAATGGTAAGTGATCTACAGAATGAGACTCCTTCCTGATTAGAAAATTGGTCCCAGACCCCATACGTATACGCACCTACTAATGGACCCCCCAAAAAATAAAAATAATTCTTTTAAAAAAGAAAATTTTACCCAGAGCTCAAGTTTATCTGCTGTACAGCGGGGGATCAGACTTACTGTCACTGAGAAGAATGAGGATGGGTTTCTGTATGGCCATTCTTTGGGTACTGTTCTTGAGAATGTTGGAAATATGGTCCTATGCTTGGAATGATCAGCATTCAACTATGAGAAAAGACAGTCAGTTATTTGGTAAGCTTCCTGTCCTGTTTGGCTTTTATCTTGGTATCTTTGGAAACATAAATAAAGTTGGTTCTTTTCTTTTCCTAGCCTAAGCATAGATTATGTATAATAACCTAGGAGGACATTAGGAACTACAGTTCAGTAGCTTTCTCTTGCTTTGCATGGTTTTTGTGTTTTGTGTGTGTGTATTTTAAAGTTCTATTTGTACCATTGCTATAGTGAGGAGGACGGGAGTTGGATAGGATTGGTTAATAATTGTAATAATAGTAGTAATAATATTAATAATACTAGTAATGATAACTACCCCACTTACTACAAAGCCATCTGGGTCAGATGCTTTATATTTGTTGTTACTATTTCCACATTTTTGCAATGGAACTTTTAAATGTCCGTATATTACAGATGAAAAAATTGAGGCAAGGAAAAGTTAAGTACTTTATTAAGACCATAAAGAGTAAGAGAGTGCCTTGTGTTATTTATGTTACCCCATAATACCTTTTCAACCAATTCATTCATTCATTTATTCATTCAACAAACATTGATTGAGTACAACAAAATGAAAGACTTCAAAGACAAAAACCTAGTATTATTAATCTATTCATCTATCACACAGTAGGTGTTAAGTGAATGCCTGTTAAAATGAACTGAATTTGTTATGAGAATTTACATGCAAAGTGCCTGGCACTTACTAAGTGCTCAACAAATGGCATCTATCATTAATAGTATTATATAAAACCCTATACAAATGCAAGGAATTGTTAATATTGTTATAGCTTTGATCTCTGTTCAAATATTAATGACTAGTGAGAAGATAGTCTCCGAATGTCTATATTTATAGAAAACTAGCAATTCATAAATATTGAATTGTGCTTTTATCTCCAAATGATACTTGGCAATTTTCTATAAATGTTGGGCTGAGAAGCTCAGGTTTATAAAAGTAGAGGCATTTGATGACAATAATAAAAACTGTTTATGAAAGGTAAAAATATCTCCTTGGGCATGATTTTTTGCTTTCCTGTGTCAAATCAACTAATCTGTTGCTCCTTCTCTCAGTCTTTCTGGGCAAGGGATAGGCCTTTGCTTTGAGTCTCTGGTTCCAGCCCAAGTAGATAATAATAGAAATCATTTCTCTTTTAATAGGCATATATATAGATGATTACTTTAAACCTTGCAAGTAAAAGGACATCACTGTTGATTTGCTCATGAGGGCCTTCAAAATGACATTGTGTATCTTTTTCCATATTATGTGTTGGGATCTTGTACAGCAACAATAATCACCATCCATTTTTTCCAAGTGTTAAGTTCTGGAGTTCTTTTTTGTGCTTTTGAAGATGCATAAGCCTTAATTATTTCACTTTGCTTCTTTTTTTCTCATGAACTGTGTTGTGTCTTCTCTGCTAGGGCTCTTGACAAGATTTTGAAATAATGGGTCCTTGCATTTGGATTATGATGCTTTAGAATTAAGTTGGTGCTCTTACGCAATATTGGCAGGCACTCAGCAGCAGCCATTGTCCAGTCATTGGACTCCTCTACTGGTTTGAACAAGCCTAAAGTTTCAGAATTGAGTTTGTTGTAGTTTATTAAGCCACTTAGGCATAAGGTACCATAACACATCACATTGTTTGTATATGTAATATCTCCTATTTTTTACCTTGCCATCCCCAGAACTTGGATACAAAGCAACTTACATTGCTTCAGAGTTTCCTGTCCTCAAGCCAGATGTTTAGATTTTTTTTTAACTTCATAGGACTTCATTGAGCACCTTCATGTGCTATGCACTGTTCTAGATATTGGGATACAGGATGAATATGCTATAAAAGATCTGTTCCAAAAGGGAATTTTATGTTTAGAATTTTTATTAACTAATCTGTGCAAATCATAATTGTTATTCTCCTTGCTACATTCTTTGAACATCCTTTCTTTCTTCCATCTTGGTGCCCTGTGTCTAGGAGTTTCTTTTATGCTTTGAGTCGGTTACCTACACCTGAACCTATCTCCCAGCAGCCATTATCATAAATATTCCCAGGGTTTGATAAGGAAGTGGCTATGGGCTTTCAGAATATTAGATTTTGTTGGCTCCAAGGAGTCTATCCTAATTTAGGAATCTCAGCAATGGCCTAACTCAAACCTGAAAAATACCTTGTAGATCTCAAATTTATAGTATCTTCTCCAGTGTCTTTCTAATTCTAGCTTTCCCAAAACCAAGGCAAACACTATAACAAAAAAAGTTTGTAATACTTTCCTTGGGTATTACCTCCTTTGATATTCCAAATAAGTCATGGAAAAATTCCTACTTCAGGATAAACACTAGAAATCTGAAATTTCCTGGATATTTTATATATATATATAAAATTTGGAATATACACATATGTATGTGTGTGTGTATATATTTATACATACATGTGTGTATACATGTGTGTGTATATATGTGTATTTACATATATATATGGAAAACACCCTTTTTTCACCTTTTCAGGGTGAACAAACATTCTTCTTCACCTCTTATAGGGGGCTGTAACAGGTACCAAGGCCTTCAAGTCTTAGCATACACTGGTAGTTAATTAGTTATAGAAAGCCAATCAACATGAGATACAACTGGCAAACCATTATATAAATGTGTGGCCACTCAAGGCTGTTCTGCCTTGAGGAGACATCTAGCAGCTGGAAGATTCAGCTTCTAGAATGAAGCTGAATTTCATTCTAGCTTCATTGGAGCCAAAGATGAAGCTCCAGTGAAGAGCTTCATCTTCACTGGAGAAGCTGGAAGATTCAGAAGTTTTCTGCCTGTTTTAGTTCACTCCTATTTTATTTACATATTAGACTTCTTAAGGATTGTGGTTAGGGCTCTGTAGTATCAGGTTTCTGATGGTCATAACTTATTAATATTTCTTAACAGTGTCCAAGACTCATAAATCATTAATATTTCTTAAGAGTGTTCATTGCTATGTGGTAGACACTGCTAGGAACTGGCATTGCGAGACAACTGGGAACTGTATCTTCACCTCTGCAGAAACTGAGGCTGGGAGTATTTATGTAACTAGTAAGTGTCAGCACCAGCTAGAAACCACATAAGTCCAAGTTTACTGTTCCTCTCATATTCCATGCATGGGGATGTTGGAAGAAGGAGACAAAAAGAAGCAAGGAGTAGCATGCTATTGTGTGGCCTTTGGATAATCTGAAATAACTTACTGAATTGGCTTTTTCATTATAGTAGATCAAAAAGATTGGACTAGATCTTAGAGATGGCCTCCATTTAACATATTTTTATTGATCATCTACTCTGTGCTAGATCCTGTGGTGATTAATATCAGGATGATTAGGATTCTTTCTTTAAAGATTTTACTTTTTTAGAGGTTGAAATGAAACACAAAAATAGGTACAATGTAGAGAACATTGTGCTAAGAATCATTAGCACATAAAGCATGCAGTGGGATTACAGAAGATGAAGAAAATTATACTATTAATGCCGTGACGAGAAAAGGAGACATGCTAAGGAGCAGGTGATATTTCAGCTATATCTCAAGGAATGGAAAGTGAATAAAATTAAGGAAATTAGATTTCAGGTGGAAGAAAAAACATGATGAGACATACTACCTCTTTCATTAGCCCGCTTTCTCGCTGTAAAAAGTACATAATAATACTTCCTCCCAGTGTTGTTATAAGAAACAAATGTGAAATGAATGTGTAAATACTTTTTAAAGTCTGAAGCATGTTATTAAACAAATTTCCTGGTTTTTTCCTTTCTTGTAATTCACCCAAGACTGACTATTATTTGTTCTTTTTCTCCCTCCTCTCTTTCTTCCCTCCTGCTTATCAATAAATGCTTACTGAGTGGTTAAAATGAACCAGGAACTATGCAAGGCATTAAAACATAGCAGTGACAAGACAGATGTTTCATTGTCTCGTACCATATAGTCTACTATGCTAAACATTAAATATGTAACTCTAGTAGATAACTGTTTTAATGAGAACTTCGTAGTAACAGTTATAATTTAAATGCTACATAGCATTTAAGACTTCATATACACCAATGATAAGAGACCTTCCTTAGGAAGTATTGTCTATACTGAGAGCTGAAACAGAATGTGTTTGAAGGCCAAAAAAGTGAGAGAGGACATTTTATCTTTGATGAGAAAAGGCCAACATTACTGAAGCATTACATTCTGAGGAGAAAGTGATTGGAGAGATGATTGAGGTGAGCCTTATAAAATCAAGCTAAAGAGTAGGACTTGATTATAATGACAATGGAAATAAATTAAAAGGATTAAATGGGGGCAGGACATGATCAGATTGAAAGTTAAGAAAGATCAATCTTGCTGAATGGGGAATATTTTGGAGAGGATGAAAAGTATTTGGGTGTTTTTGCAATATACCTTAGGCTACAGCTAATGATGGATTGGGGTGGTAACAGTAGTGATAAAACAGTGGATGGTTTTCAGGGATAATGGAAGATTGAATCAATTTAAGTTTGTGGTTGACTAGATGTGGAGAGTAAAAGAGAGGGAGGAGTCCTGGATGGTTCCCAGATTTTCTGGCATGAGCAACAGAAGGGATGATATCATTTACTGAAGGTAGGGACCACAGGAGGAGAAACAGTTTAGGCAGATTTGGCTGGATAGGGGAGATGATGAGTTTAGCCTGGGAAACATTAAGCGAGAAGTGCCTGGAAAACATCCAAGCAGAGATGTCAGGTAGGCAGAACGGTATGTTGGTAAGAGACTCAAGAGAGGAATATGGAAGTACAGATTAAGGTGTCATCTGTCTACAGGTGATAACCAGAATGGTAGGAGAAGATGTGATTTCTCAGCGAGGCCATGTGAAGAGAGATTAGGATATGGCTCTGAGAAATCTCTACATTTAAAGGCTAGGTAGAGGATAAGAGACCCACAAAGGAGGATGAGAGGGACTAACCACAGAGATAGGAAAAAAAGAAAAGAAAATGTAGTGTCAGGAAGCCAAAGAGCAAGTCGTATTTAACAGGGTGGAGGGACTAATATTGCCAACTACTACCTAGGTCAAAGATAATTAAAGCATGTAGTGACATGGAGGTCTTGAGAGGCTTTGGTGAGTGCACTTTTAGTGATCTGGTGGGTGGTAGGAGTTCAAGCCAGCGCGTGTGTATGAAGGAGTGAGTTGGAGGATGGAGAATGTATGAAGAAATGGAGACAATAAATATGGACAGCTCTCTCAAACATTTGGCTCTCTCAAACAAAATTAAATGAAAAAGATATAGGCTTATGGCATAGACAGCAAGTAAACATAATTTTAACATTCTTTGAATGAAATGCAGTGATAGAGATATATACACATAGCAATAGATTCATACTTTCTATAAGTCTTAATGTAGTAATGTTTAGCCTTGCTCCTGTCAAAATTTTAAAATTTTGAAATTAACGGTGTCTTTTCTGAAATAATGGGGGCTTTACTCTATTATTAAAAACAAAAATGTATATTTCACTTGAGAAATTATAAATTTATAAATTAATATTTTGTAAAACAAAGTCATACTTAATTTTTTCTCACAGCTAAAAAAGTCATACATTTAAAATTAAATTACACCCTCTGTTCCACACATACCTATTCTCTTTTTCTGTCTTATTTTTTACATTGCACTTATTAACATCCAACACACTATAATGTATTATTTATTTTATTACCTGGCTCCCCCTCTATTGCAAAGTAAGCACCATAGGGGTAAGGATTTTTGTCATTTGTATACACTTCTATATTTCTGGCATCTAGAACTATGCCTGGTACATAACAGGTATTCAATAAATATCTATTTATAAATTAATTAATTCAGTATCTTCCACTAAACCTAATGACTATTTTTAATTTTACATTTTCCTTTTTAGTTTTTTTCTTACACACATTTAACACAGAAATAACTAAATGTATATACTCATTTGTATGTTGATCTTTTCATTTGACATTGTATCAAAAAAAATTTTAATATTTTTCTCTAAGTGTTAATCACACCGTGTTTGAATAATAATTATTTCTACTTTTTTAATGTATCATGATTTCCTGTATCATATTCCTATTGCTGGGTATTTAGATTTTCCATATTTTTCTAAAGTATAATAGATAATAAATACCACATAGGTTTTAGGTTTTTAAAAGTTTTTTTACAAGCAGCTTCTAAGAGATAGACTGTAAGGTTAATGTCTGTAAACTCCTGTTATACATGTTTTCCAAAAATATTGTACTAATTTAAAATGTTGCTATTGGTCTATCACTGCATCAGTTTTATTGTAATTTGGACAGCATTAAAAATTGGCATTGAAAAAAATGGTTACTTTAAGAGCTATAAAATGATCTTTGTGGTTGTTTCATTTAAATTTTGTATCTTAAGAATATTGGCATGCATTAATGTGATGCCATAAAATCAAATTTTCAAAAATGCATATTTCTGCAATTAAGAAAAGGTAAAATATTACGTTCTGGTTCTGGGACATGATGGAGTAGACACACTTCCCTCTATTTCTAGAGTGCAGCTAAAACTATGCACAGCATTTATGAAACAAACATAGAAAACTCTGAAAGGTGGAGAGAAGAGGGCAGACTACTTAGGTTCCTTAGGACCTAAGAAATGGTATTGTGTGAGTTCTGTGGGTTTCCTTTTTGCCACATGTATGCCAAAATAGTTGCTGGAGAAGCTGGCAACCTGGAAATGCTACAGGTACAGAAAAATAAAAGGTGTTCCCCAAAATATTTTCATACTAAATAAAGGACCAGAAAAAGGGCAGTCTAGCATGAGAGATTATTGTGAGACAGTGATCACCTACTCCAGCCAAACACAATGGGGAAAAAAAAAGAAACTGCATCCACATTTCTACTTTCACCAACGAAGGGCTAATGGGGAGCATAGACTTTTGTCTTTGCCACCATCCCACTCCCCAATAGGTGGTGTCAGAAAAAAATAAACAGGACTTTCATTCTGCTGGGTGAATGAAATTCCCTCCTTCCTCTTCATGGTGTCAGATCACATGGGGAATGTGACTTTCCACCACCCACTTAAGGATGGGCTCAATAGCCAAGTACAGAAGACAGAGAAGAGAATAAGCGAACTTGAATATGGAACAATAGAAATTACCCACTGTAAACAAAAATGAAAAGAACAGTCTTAAAAGAAAAATGAACAGAGCCTCAGAGACCTATGGGACGCTAACAAAAGATTATAGCATTCATGCCATTGGAAT
Organism: Mandrillus leucophaeus; assembly: GCF_000951045.1. Taxonomy (NCBI): domain Eukaryota; kingdom Metazoa; phylum Chordata; class Mammalia; order Primates; family Cercopithecidae; genus Mandrillus; species Mandrillus leucophaeus. Next base: position 692,678 of record NW_012100854.1, on the reverse strand, counting down.
TTCAGAAAGATAGGAGAGAGTGAGACTAAAAATATATGTTTAAAATGGATGAAATCATCCCAAATTTTGCAAAACACATAAACCTACAAATTTGAGAAACCAGGCAAACCTCAAACAGAAAATCCATGCCAAGAAATGTCATAATTAAATGTGTGAAAATTAAAGACAAAGAAAGAATCTTGAAAATGATAAGATAAAAATGATACCTTATCAATAGGAAAAAACTGAAATACAGCAGACTTCACATCAGAAACTATTGAAGCCTGAGTAAAGTGGCACAATGTTTTTCAAATGCTAAAAGAAAAGAAGGTCAACCCGGACCCTTTTATGTAGCAAAAATATCCATTAAGAATGAAGGAGAGATCAAGGCATTCTAGATAAAATAAAACTAAAGATATTTGTTGCCAGCAGACTTATTCTAAAAGAATGGATAAAGGAAGCTCTTCAAACAGAAAGAAAATTTTAAAAGGATTCTTGGTATATCAGGAAGAAGCAACAACAAAAAGAATACAAATGTAGGTAAATACTATAGACCTTTTTTCTGTGTTTTCTAAATATGCCTTATATTGAAGCAAAAATTATAACATTGACATGGTTCTCAGTATATGTAGAAGAAATATTTAACACAATTACATGTGGAAAGGTAAAAGGACTTAAAATGAGGTAGGGTTTCTTCACCTCACTCAAATTGGTAAATGTCAACACCAGTAGACTGTGATAGGTTATATATATGAAATGTAATATTGAGGAAAAAAGGGATGAGTGACTCTATTAGTCTGTTTTTATGCTGCTAATAAAGACATACCTAAGACTGGGAAGAAAAAGAGATTTGATGACTTAAGAGATTTAAAGGCCTCCACATGCCTGGGGAGGCCTCACAATCATGGAGGAAGACAAAGAGGAGCAGGTCATATCTTACGTGGATGGTGGCAGGCAAAGAGAGAGTTTGTGCAGGGAAACTCCCAATTTTTTTTTTTTCTTTTTCTTTCTTTTTTCTTTAATACAGAGTCTCACTCTGTCACCCAGGCTGGAGTGCAGTGGCACGATCTCGGCTCAGTGCAAGCTCCGCCTCCTGGGTTCATGCTATTCTCCTGTCTCAGCCTCCTGAGTAGCTGGGACTACAGGCACCCACCACCATGGCCAGCTTTTTTTTTTTTTTTTTAGTAGAGACAGAGTTTCACCATGTTAGCTAGGTTGGTCTTGAGCTCCTGACCTTGTGATCTGCCCGCCTCAGTCTCCCAAAGTGCTGGGATTGCAGGTGTGAAAAACTCCCATTTTTTAAAACCGTCAGATCTCATGATTCCCTATCAGGAAAACAGCACAGGAAAGGCTCACCCCCATGATTCAATTACCTCCCCCTGGGTTTCTCCCATGGCATGTGGGAATTGTGGGAGTTACAATTCAAGAGGAGATTTGAGTGGGGACACAACCAAACTACAAAGGGGGAGCATATGGGAGATTTTTTGGTAATGGAATAATTATATATTTTGATTGTGGTGGTGGTTACAGGTGACAAAATTACGTAAAACTATACACACATATTGTACCAATGTAAATTTCCTTGTTTGATATTGTACTATACTAATAAAAGATGCAGCCTTTGGAGAAACTTTGGGGGAACCATGGTGAAGAGCACACAAGATCTCTCTGAACAATTTTTCCAAATTCATGAGAATTTTGAATTATCTCCAAACAAAAAGCAACAAAAGAAAACCCACATTACTTCACCTAACTACCCTCTCTCCACAAAAATGTCCCAAAACCATACAAATATTTTATAGAATGTCAAAAATCCCAGAAGGATCTGAGACTTCCCAGAAATTGAATGAGGGGTAAGAAGACAAATGAAGAGGGGCCCTTTATAGCCATAGATGTAATAAAATGAAGAACTCTAGAAATCCTTAAGAATGAGCTGGGTGTGGTGGCTCACACCGATAATCCCAGCACTTTGGGAGGTCAAGGCAGGTGGATCACTTGAGGTTAGGAGTTTGTGACCAGCCTGGCCAACATGGTGAAACCCTGCTTCTAATATAAAAAAAAATTAGCCAGGCATGGTGGTGGGCACCTATAATCCCAGCTACTCAGGAGGCTGAGGCAGAAGAATCACTTGTACTTGGGAGGAGGAGGTTGCAGTGAGCCTATATTGTGCCACTGCACTCCAGCCTGGGTGACAGAGTGAGACTCCATTTCAATCAATCAATCAATAAATCAATAAATCCTTCAAAATGAATAATTTGACCTGAGAAAAAGAAACATGTTCAACTAGAAATAGGGTACTGTGATACGGATAATATAGACTTGAGTTTATATTTTATCTCTGGGTCTTCTACTAACTCATGGAATGAGCCAGGAGTAAGTAACTTAACCTGTCTGAGCCACCATTTCCTCACACAGAGCACAGTGAGGTTGTCCACTCTAGATGATTTTCATACTGTGCTCTCTGGAGAGTTCTTGTACCCAGTCATTGAAAGAAGAGGTAACTGAAATAGAAGGGATAACCTCCCACTCACTCTAGTGAGAAGAAAAGGAACAATTAAAATGAATATATTAAGAAGAATATTATTTTTATTTCAATATTTCTATTATATTTCCTCCAATTACATGCTGAATAGCGTTCTTTAGTGCAACTGAAACCCCACTATAGATTTAAAAAGAGTGAATTGAGGAAGATAAAGGCAGCTCTCCTTTGCTAGGTGGAGGGTGAGTTTTCCTGACAAAAACAAAGTGGATAAGACACTAAATGTGGGGAGGATATATGTAGTTCTGAGTGAATCAACAGTGATAATGTCTCTGGAGGCTCTACCCTTTGTTAAACTTCTCTTTCCAAACTGGATAGTATAAAAAGATTCTTTATACACTGCTTCTTGAGAGGGCTTGTGGGTGTATGGTAAGGGGGAAGGGGAAGGAGAGAAGAAAGTAGCATCCTTAAAATTCTTACTAAATATAGATTTTCAGACTTTGGAAAGATCTTAATGATCACCTGACCCTAACTCTCAATAAAAAAATGGTAAAAAACAAGGCTCAGAGAGGAGAAATGATCTGCCTAGAGGCATAGAAGCAAGGTGGACAGAACCATGTCTGGAACTTGAGTCTCCTCTCAGACCAAAGCCATACTCCTAAGCTGAGCAGATACATGAGTAGCTTCAGTCCTGAACTGAAAGAGATATGAAGACAGACCCAGGTGTGAAGACAGGCTCTACCTGGTATCAGTATGGCTCTTGACAAGTTGCTTAATATCTCTATGCCTCAATTTTTTTTTGTCTATAAAAGATTATTATATCTAGCTTTTGGTGTAATCGAGTAGATTAAGTTAAATAAGGTGGGGTGAGTCACCCATTGCAGCACGACAGCTGCTTTCCCTACACACGTGCCTTTAGTTTAGACATTATCCTTCACACCAGGCATGGTTAGTTTTCCAGAGCCTCTCAGCCTCTTCCCAGCCCTGGTGTTGGCCTAGTGCTATGAGAGCCAGCCCCAGCCAGTGCCAAGTCACTTCCCAAAGCAGATCTGGTTACTCATTTGTCCTGCTCAGCATATTTGTGTCCTCGTTACAGCTCAGGCAATCTTCGAAGGTCAGGACCCAAATACTGACAAGTCTTTTTTTGAATTTGATCAAGGAATGCAAATTTTTTTTCTGATCAGAAGAATTTTACAGATGACTGATTCCCACTGACCATGTCATCTACCCTAATTTCAAGGCTATTTCTGGAGCTGGACATTTGCTGAGAAATATGCCGAGAACCTGCGTTCTTCTTACCCTGCTTGCTCCCAGTTGTTTCTTTAAACAGGACCATGTGCAGGTAGTTTTTCTAGACCATGTTGGCAACCTTTCATAAATGACTTGTATTAGTTCTTTCCTTCCTTACTCTTTTTAAAAAATGTTCTTCCTTTCTAACTTCTTTTCTGTGTTTAGTAAAGAGCTAATGAAGGCAAATAGTTTTGTTAGATGTAGACATCGAATAAATCATATATCTGTGGCTTACAATCTAAAAGGAATCTATTTATAATACACCTTGGTTCATGGTATGCACAGGATGCCAGGGAAAGAAAGAGGAAGGTGCACAGCCAATTCTTCACAGGTTGTTAGGGAAAACTTATCTGAGAAATTGGCCTTTGAGTTGAGTCTTGAAGAAAGAGTTGCAATTTGTGAGTTTAGCAAGCTGGGGAAATGGATCCCTGGCAACAGGAAGGGTATTGCAAAGGCATGAGACAGCATGGTGTGTTTGGAAAATAATGAGCAATTTTGGCTGGCTGTAATACCGCGTGCTGAGAATGGAGAAGATGAGCTGAGCTTGGGTCCTGTGGTAGGTGATGAAACTGGAAATTAGGTTAGGAACATATTGCTGTATGTGAGTTCCTTCAGGAGGAGACAATTTTGCCATCTTTATACCCTCAGAGAACCAGAAACTGTAGATGCCCTGTGAATGTTGTTGAACTGAACTGAGCCACCACCATCTTTCTTCTGAATTACTTCAATGACCTCCTAACTGACCCCTGCTTTTACCCTTGTATTCACAGTCTGTTCTCTACAGTGGAGTGATCTTTTAAAACACAAGTCATGTCATTGCACACCTCTACTCACCTCATCTCTTACAACTTTCCCTCTTGCTCACAGCAATCCAGTTTCACTGACCACTGCTGTTCCTCAAACATGCTAGACACAATCCTGCCTTATGGCCTTTGCACTGGCTGTTCCCTTTGCCTGGAAATTTTCTAACTCAGATTTTCACATAGCAATTCCCTCACCTCTTTTGACTTTACTCTTATTTCTCCTCAATGGCGTCTACCCTACTCATCCTATCGAAAATTTCAAAGCACGTTCACCTCACCGTTATTGCTCCCTCTTACCCTGCTCCATTTTTCATTTGTTATAGCCTTATCATATTCAAATAAACATGTATAATTTACTTTTAAAATGTGTTGCTTATTGCCAGTCTTCTCCTGCTAAGATGTAAGTTTCACAAAGTTAGAAATCTTTAGTTTGTGTATTGATGTATCCTAAGCACCTAGAACAGTGCCTGGCAAATAACAAGTGTTCACAAAATATTTATAGTATGACTTTAATAAATATTTGCTGAATACCTTCTCTGTACTAAGTATTTTATATACATAAAGATTAATAACATATTTCCCTTATGCTTATGTAATTTTCAGGCTTTAAGGAAGACAGGACTGATACATGTTCCTCTGTTCTAATGTAAGACAATAAATGCCACATGAAAAGATGCTATGGATATCACGGGATAGAGATCTTTCAATTTGGGGCTTCTCATGTATTTGAGTGCCAGAAGGGTAGGATGTAAGGAAGGAACAGGGAGTAATCTGCAACAACATAGACTGCAGAAGACAAGAGACTCTTGAACAGGAGCTCCAAGCTCCTGCTACCAGCATAATAAAGGTATGGCTGAAGATTAGAGAATAGGGCACCGCAGCCATGAATACTGAGTGATTGTTTAATGTCATGCAGCTAAGTCAGGGGTCTTATGATGAGATCAGAACTCAGTTTTGCACCTAGGAAAATACTGATATTATATTAAAATTATTTCTACATAAACCATAAAACTGATTCCTAAGAGGGTTTGTGATGTAAGAAATTTTAGAATATGCTAATAAGCTATAGAAGTCTACTGCACATAGACATAAGGCTTCTTACTTTATAGTACAGAGTGGTTTTCATTACAAGGTGAGGGTATACCAACTTGCAAGCTGTTTGATTGAATGGGCTCTTGGGGAAAAAAGGACAGGATCAGGGATCAGATATGCACCCGAGAAAGCTTATTCTTGCAGAAGAATGGAAGATGACTTTTTTGATGAATCAGGGATGAATTAGGACACATTTGTTGTAACCCAGGTGAAAAAAAAAAATGTTACGAGTCTAAATTAGGTATGTGGAACCAGGGATAGCAAGGAAGAAATTGATTTGTTCATCCTATCTACATGTTATAATTGAATGCCTACTGTGTATCAACATCATTGTTGGTGCAGAGGATGAAATGATGAGAAAAAAGAGATTTTGTTCTTATAAAACTGAAAGTCTAATAGAGGGAACACATATTATTTAAATAAAAACAAAATAAATATTACAAAATTTGATAAGCAGTATTCTATGATCTGAATGTTTGTATCTCTGCAAAATTCATGTGTTGAAATATGTTCACCAAGGTGATGATAACAGGAAGTGGGATCTTTGGGGAGGTGATTAGGTAATTTGGGTGGAGCCTTGGTGAATGGGATTAGTGCTCTTCTAACAGAGGCCGCCTCTTCCTCCATGTGAGGACAAAGCTATAAGTAGGGAAAGGGCTCTCACCAGATGTTGAGTCGGCCCTCACTTTGACCTTGGACTTCCTGGCTTCCACAGCTGTGAGAAATAATTTGCTATTGTTTATAAGCCAGTTAGCTTATGATGTTTTGTTAATAGCATCACAAATGGACTAAGACAACTATAAAGGACATGTACATATTTCAAAGATAGAAATTTGAATTTAAGGAAGGACCTAGTAATTGGGAAAAAGGGGGACTAAAGAGTTTGGGAAGACTCTTAGTTGTTTGTTTAGGGGCTAAAGTAGAAGATGGTCACAGAGATGGTGAAAGAATAAGTGTTACTGAAGGACAAGCAGGTTTGAGGCGAGGGAAAGAAATGTGTCAATTTTTGCACAAGAAATTCTGAAACTTTCAGGCGAAAGCATCCAGCTGCGGTAGAACCTATAAATCGGAAGATCAGGAGAGACATTAAGGAAGGATATAGAGATTTGTTGCTAGTAAGACATGGGTGATGGTTCAAACCACCTCCAGAGATGTGATATAGTGTGAGAAGAGACTCCCCTTGCTTTCCATAGCAGCTCCAATAGGCATAATTACAGAGAAGATCATTAAATATTCAATATTGCTTACAGTAGACAAAATCAATTTTGTCTAATTTCCCTAAATATTAATATATTTGTGCACCTTAATCCTTTCATTATCATAAACATTTATTTAAATATTATGCACACACTGATTTTTCAGGATTTTGGTGTTTTGCATCTGATCTCAGTATGCATTAAGGCTGGAAATGTGAATGAATTGAAAATGTGTGGCACTAATAGATTGCTTTTGCCTGCTGTTGCATTGCCTAAAGATACTTAAAAGAAAGAGTGTGGACTTTGTTAACAGATGGACCTAGGTTTCATTTCTAGTTCTACTTTCCAGCTAAGACAGACAAGCTACTTAATCTCCCTGAGCCTCAGTTTTCTCATCCTTAAACTTAAAATTATCTTGAGAAATAGAAGAAGATAACAAAACACTCAACATGGTGCCTAGTTATTAGAAACCAGTCAGTAAATCCAGTACTAATGTGAATCTAGTTCTCAAGCTGATTGATTGCTCTCTTTGTAGTGAGCACCTTTCATTACTGTAGCTCAGACACTACTGGCTCTGGACTGACTTGCAGTAAACTAGATAGGAGAGTCAAATATGATTCTTGGTGACCACTAGCCCTTACATCCCCTAGGAAATGGAACATATATCTGAGATGACCCTATAATCCAAGGGAATCCAGTTTGCTTATGTCATAGTTGGCTCACGCCAGAGTTTGCCTACTGAAAATTAACTTCCAGTTAACTGAATTCTGTGAGCCGTGCCAATGTGAGAATAATTTACCAAAGCCAATTTGGCAGCTTCTCTAGCTTCACCCCACCTGGAGAGCCTATCCTTGTTAAGGTAAGTGGGATCAGCGTGAAGCAGTCCCACCTCGGAACTGGTGGAACTCTGTGATTAATCGCCTGACTGGAAGCCTGTGTAGTGCCTTCTCTGCATGGTTCCTTAGTCTTTTGTTCTGGCTATCACTGGAGAAAGCTAAGTAGTGTGTTTCTTTGCAGTTGTGGCCCTTTCCGTTTTTAAGAATGGGATATTGAGCAGAGCATTCTAAGATATGCAAGAGAAGATGATTTCTATTTCTTCACTATCAATTCAATTCCACAGATATTTTCTATGTTGCTATACATAAGGTCTCTGATTTTGAGAAAGTTATAGTCTAGCGGGCAAGAAAGAAACTTAAATAAATTCAATATTTAAAGTAGGATGTGTGCAGAATTCTTCACCCAGTAGCTTGCATGTAGATGTACACAATACATTCTGGTTGATTGAATGAATAAACTGGTGAATGAAAGGAGTCAATAATGAGTCTTACGGCCCTCCTTATTTTCCCGTTGTTATCACATTGGCATCATCTGACTGCTTTGCTTTCCTTTTAATAACTTTCCCAGTATCTGATCTTTTATTACATGTACAGGTGTAAGCACACAGAGAAGTATTCATTTGTACATGGGCACACAACCACATGCACATACATGTACGCTCTTCAGATGCTGGACGTATCATGAACCTTATTAAAAGGCTCAGTGCTACAATTCACTATCAACTTATCCCAACCTAACTTTCTCCTTTTACTCCTGTTCTAAGTGAACCACTTTTGGACTGTGAATCTCTAGAGAGTAGAGACTGTGTCTGACTTATCTCTCTACCTTTGGTGTCCAGTACAGGGCCTGCTACAGAGCTGGCCCCATGTTATTTTGGTTGCACAGCAGAGGGAAACTGAGCTTTTTGGTACGGCTAAATCCCAAGGCCAATTGAAATTTTTTTTTTTTTTTTTTTGAGAGGGAGTCTTGCTCTGTCGCCCAGGCTGGAGTGCAGTGGTGCATTCTGGGCTCACTGCAAGCTCCGCTTCCCGGTTCCACGCTGTTCTTCTGCCTCAGCCTCCCAAGTAGAGGGGACTACAGGCGCCCACCATAATGCCCGGCTAATTTTTTGTATTTTAATAGAGGCAGGGTTACACCGTGTCAGCTAGGATGGTCTCGACCTTCTGACCTTGTGATCTGCCTGCCTCAGCCACCCAAGGTGCTAGGATTACAGGCATGAGCCACGGCGTCTGGCCAGCCAATTGTAATTTGATGTGATCAGGCCTGGTGTGTGACCTTTCAAAGCTCCTTCCCTACTCTTCTGTTTTGTACACTTTTCTTCTATTTGCTCACTGATGACTGAAGTCCCTTTAATGGATGTATATTCATCTTTATGAAATAGACTTCCCGATCAGAAAGAAAGCACTGACTTCACAGGAAAGAGTCAATGATACAGATTTGTGTCTCTTTAGCCAATATTTTCTGAACATATACTATGTGCAAAGCATATTTGATCCTCTCCACTGTCCTTTGGTAGTATGGCAGATGTTCTCCTTTAACAGACATGATAGTTGAAATTCATAAAAGTCAAATTAAGCCCAAGACCACACAATGATTTAATAATAAAGCCTGTATCAGTGTTAGAGAAAATCGTCATACTCCTTATTGCCATGCTTACTCCCTGAAATTGTCATCAGTAGCACAGCATGTTACTATCAGAATCAATGGGCAAACATCAAGGGGAAGAGAAGAAAGATAGGAAGGGATGGTCAATAACTGATGCAAAACTGCCTAAAATTATTTCCCTTAATACATAAGAAATATTAATGACCTAATTTAGGAACACTCAGTGAACAGCTGCTTAGATCCAGAGAACAGAAAGAATCCAGGACTGGTTTTAAGGGCATGCAACCTGAGCCATCATACAGGACCCTGCATTTAGAAGGGTCGCATACCCAGCTTAATACTCTGCTATCATTTTGAAATTAGTAATAATTTTTGAAAAAGAGGCCTACATTTTCATTTTGCACTAGGCCTCACAAAGTATGTAGTTAGTCTTGTAAGAAGTCATTTCAAACACAACAGAAAGCATCAAAAAAACAAAACATAACAGCTGAAAAGGAACTAAAATGAAAAATGACTGCCCCACATAAGCTTTTACACTTGTCAGAAAACCTTCTATGCATATATCTGTATAAGAAGCTTTAGAATATTCAGTAAAACAGGAAACAAATGTCATTACTGTTATTTGCACTGATAAATCCTCCTCCTTCCCATTATATCACCAAGTCCTGCTTCCTCTCCCCTTCTGTGATACTCTCCTCTTATTCAATATTTTCCTTTCTCTTACCATCTTGGTATTTCCAGGTGCCCAACTCTTCATTCCTAAACTTAAAGGCTCAACCTTAAAACCTTCTGAGATTCAACTCACTCTTTTATTGAAATTTATTTTTCTGTGTCCTCAGTCTGAAGGCCCAGGTCTTAACTGATAAAGCACAAAATGTAATATACAGTATATTAAAGATCAATAGCAGCTAAATGTGACTACTAGATCCTGCCTTAAGTTCTCACTATTAAAAGCCTCTCCACATGGATATGGGATGTTCTCTGACAGGTGAGCTTTTTTAGGCTTCTCACTGTCTGTGGAACTCAGCCACACTTGTTTGAGGATATAGGTCTTCCCTCAAATGAAAAAAAACACAATGTCTGTACTCTAGACCCTTGCCAAAAACTACACTCTGGGTTCATTATTCTCTACTTATTAACAAAATGAGTTACTTTGTTAAATGTTACTTTTGGATGATTGTTTGGAGAATGAGCCGTCCATCTATTACTGTATAAATTATATGAATTATTACAAAATAAAGATTTATCATAAGGAAGCCATGCATTTGGACAAGATTGTTTTGGATGGTTTTGTCTAATGTACAGTTGGCTTTCACAGGACTTGTTTTAATGTTTTATCTAGGGACACCACAAAAAATAATCTTAAAAAAAGCTCATGCATTTCCTCTTAGGAACTTCACTGACATCACTGGCCATGGCATCTATCAATTTCCCTATATAAAGATCCACATGAGCTCACTTTAGGGAATAAATTTTGCTTTATTGGATGAGTTTAGGTAAATTGTATATGCAGAACATGTATATCCACAGAATAAGTCTTTATTTTTGTTATAAGTGTCAGGAAATCTGTGGCCAAGTTCATGACCTAAGAATATCTTCTGGATAGGCCCCATGGCCTTTCTGATTGTGCTCTGTTTTCCCTGCCTCTAGTTTTTCTAATCTTTTTTTTTTTTTTAAGTTGTATCCTTTAGTTTTACAATTTTATGGTTTACATTTCTTTAGGTCACCTAAAATGCTTTGTGGAATAAGGTGGGACATAAAGTTATGTACATATCTAAAGACATATATAGTATGGGTATTGTATCAGGGATTACTTATATAGACTGATAGAAGGCCAAAGATGTAAATTTCAGACCCTAGAATGAACAGAATAATAGGTCAAGTGATATTTTTGGTTGACAGAATGGTTCTTCCAATTAAATAATTCAGAGAGGCCCTAATTAGGAATTAGGCCCTTCCATTAGTAAGAGCAGTCTTGCCTGCTAACCCTGAACCAGAGCTGAATGGTAAAAAAGAATGCTATGCAGAAGTAGTTATTCCAGCCCTGATTCTTCCATTCACTTGCTCTGGGTCATCGGGTTAAACACTTTATCTGTGTTTTAGCTTCCAGTGTCTCTAAAAATTAAAAAGTGTATATGTTTTTATGCTAAGTTATGTCCAGTGTACAATAATTTAATGATGTTTATATTGATCTATCAACTTTTCAGGACAAAAGGAAATACTGTGTTGATTGTAAGACAAAATTCTCTTTCAAAGAAAAATTAAAATGTGAAAAAAATAAATTTTTAAATGGCAAAGATACTTTTCCTCACAAGACTTCTTTGAGGATCATCAATAAGACAGTAAATAAGATATGGTTTATAAATGGTGAAATGTGATGCAAGGGAATATTATGCAAGAGAAGTTCGTGGCTATTGATAGTGCATTCTCCTTTCTAAATTCTGCATTTTAGTTTTATCTTTTGAAAAAATTTAATCTTTCCTTTCAAAGAACTTTCTTAGGGATGAGGAAGCCACTTAAATAAATGAAATATCTTGTAGTTCCATGTAAGCTTGTACTTTCCAGCAACCAGAAGCTGTCAGTGAGGACTTTGGTGCCTCTGGAGGCATTGAGGAGTCTGTCTCCTTTAGAGGATGTTGAAGTGGGGATCCTATAATCTCAGGGAGTTACAGATGACCTTTAAGACTCAGCTATAATGCTTAGATTTGATTGATTGATTCTTTTGTTTGTTTTGAAAAAAAACCTTTCACAAAGCTAAGATGTTTGTCCTTTATGCCATATAGCACAATGGAATCCCATTAAAACTAAATGCACTGTGAGGAGATATCTCTAAATGCATTTCTAGATACTTCCCTAAGTTTTCTTTAGCCTTCCTTATTTCTGATTGTGACCTATTGGAGACCAGGAAATAGGTTTTTGGTTGCATTCTTTTAAATTTCTGCCCGTTATATTTAGCTTAGACTGGGCAGACAAAGGAACCCTCATGAATTCTTAATAATTAAGTGAAAAAGTTACAGTTTGACTGTTTATGATGCATCAGGACCTCCGTTCCATGCTTTTCCTGCATTAATTTTCATAGCACAGAAAACCTATGGCATAGGTAATGTTTTTATTTAAAGATGAAGGAGCAGAGCCTCTGAAAGTTTAGAGATTTTCCTGAGTTCACACTCAGCTTGAAAGTGAGGGAATTGAGATGCAAACCTGTATCTCTGTGGCTTCAAAAACTGGTCTCTCTGACAACTGCAGAGTAAAGAGATTCTTTGGGTCCTAAGGCACCAGACATGCTGACAAGATCTGCTTAGAGCAGAGTAGTTGACTCTTTTCTGAGAACCACCACTGGATGTTGTGGTGGGCAATAGGTGGAAAAAGGGAAGGAAAAGTAATATTTATTGAGCATATACTACATCCCAAGAATTATATTAAGCTCTATCGTAGATATCTTATAATCAAATCTTTCCTATACTTCTTAGAGACAGATATTCTTCTTTTACCAAGAAAGAATGTGAATCTCAAAGAGGTTAAGGAAATTACCCAAAGCAATGTAGCTGGTAAGTAGCACAGCCGGGATTCAAAGCAAGTCTTCAAGATGCCAAGGATCATGTTCATTCCACTACATACTGATGGAAAGAACCTGAACAGGGGAACACTTTTACACAGAACATATCACATGGGAAAAAAAGTGACCTGCAAAAGCAACAGAGAGAAAGGAAGTGTAATTCAATTATTAAGAGATTCATCATTTTAGTTTCCAAGTTGCAATTCATTTTAGCCCTGAGAACAATGAGTTCTGGATAGCAAGACAAAAATCTGTAGTTATTTGAGAATGTATCTAAGACATTGTAATCAAGTTGAATTTTTTGTGGTTTATTTTAAAATACAGCCAATGAACTTTAATAGCTATCTGTGGGCCAAATACTTAGCCATGTTTTACACTGATCTAGTTAAGGTTATCTCTGTCCATCTGAAAAGAAAAAAAAAAAAAAAACTAAAATGTTTTGAAGCTATCCTTAGATTATGAGACAAGATTCCTTTTGTTTATTACCTAAACAAAAATAAATGGTTGCAAAGGATTTCAGAGAAAAGTGAGGGAGTGCTGTTAGCTTGACTAATGGAAAGCAACCCAAATGTCTTCCTTAGCACTATGTCAAAGGAGCATTTTTGGAATCTTTGACAACGAAACTTTTCTGCTGATTGGCCTCCAAGAAAGTAATCAACAAGAAGTGAGTTAAACACATTGCTTAGAAATTAACTGCTCTTTCAATATAGTCACACCTATGAGCTTTTCTCAGGCCAGCAAATACTGTATTTATTTAGGGACTCTGGACATTGCTCTATGGCGGGAGGTTTTCTCTTATCTCTGTATTGAATCCTTTGCCTACAGTAACAATATAGGAATTATTTGTCCATGTCAGCCTCATGTGTGTCATGCATTTTCTTAAATAGGTTGCACCATATAGTATATATTTTTTGTCACTTTTGGGCTGCTTTCATGAATATCATGATATGGGGTGAAACTGTGGCAAAACTCAGAGATTTTCTTTCAAAAGAAAAGACTTATAATTGTATTAGTATTATAAAAGGAGAAAAATGAGGCATCTCCTAATAACAATAGAACAATGGATATTATATTTTCCTGAAGTTAAACTTAAAACTCATTGGGGAGACATATGCAAACTTATCTTTAAAGATGCTTCCAGATCCATAAGACTAACAGTAAACTGACATATTTAAAGAAGACTGTGTTGTCCCATGATGGGTGACAATCCTGTGCATGATGGAAAAGGTAGTGTACAGTAGTACTGGATGGGCTTCTGATTTGGAAACTCTGATCTAAATGTCCTCATGGAATCAACCTGTTTTAGGAGCCAGCCATGGAAGCCATGGAGGGTGTATTAGTCCATTCCAATGCTGCTGATAAAGACATACTCGAGACTGGGTACTTTATAAAGAAAAAGAGGTTTAATGGACTTACAGTTCCACATGGCTAGGGAGGCCTCACAATCATGGCAGAAGGTGAAAGGCATAGCTTACATGGCAGCAGGCAAGAGAGCTTGTGCAGGGAACTCCTCTCTATAAAACCATCAGATCTTGTGAGACTTATTCCCTGTCATGAGAATGGTATGGGAAAGACCTGCCCCAGTGATTCAGTTACCTCCCACTGTATCCCTCCCATGACACGCAGGAATTATAGGAGCTACAATTCAAGATGAGATTTGGGTGGGGACATAACCAAACCATATCAGAGGGGCTACTGCAATGCAAATGTTCTAGTGAGACAGTTAAACTCAATCTAGTGAGTTATTTTTGAATAATCATTTTATGACTGGTACTGAGGGGTGAGCTAACAGGGTGATGTGAGACAATATAAAGACTACTTAACCAGCAAAAATGACTTGCACCCAAAAGACTTTTGCTAGAGCCAACTTCCTCCCCTATCCAGCTATGTAACTTTGGATAAGTTACTTCTCTTCTCTGAGATTCCATTTTCTGACTACTTCTCCAGTCTTACATTCACTACTTTATGTACCCGCTTGCACTTTATCCTCTTAGATTACTGGACTGCTTTTGATAACATCATCATTGTTTTTGCCTATTCTATCTCCCCTTCTTTCAGCTAGGCTGTATCTGTTGTTTTCTATCTCCTGAAATCTTGGCGCCTTCCAGGCTTAAGCCCACATTTGCCAATCTCTTGGTCACTAAACACTTGACTGCTCTTGCCAGCTGCCTCTAAAGCTCAGTCTGTCTCCTTGACCCTAGAAACCAGTGTGGGGTTCTGAGGTCCCAGAATGCCTTGCACAAGTGACTCCTTGGTTTCTCGATCTGTTATCAGATAGGTGAAAGGAAGACATGAAGAAGAAAATACATGTAAATAGTATAGTCTCAAGAGCAGAAACAGAATCAGTAGGGAGAAATTATAGATACAGTTTGACATTCCTAATAATATCACTGAAGAAGGATTGAATTCCTTTATAAGGCAATCAACTCTCTATCACTAGAGGTATTCCATCAGAGAATGAATGACTCCTGATCATAGAAAGGGGATTTTGCCCTGGTAGGAAGATTGGATTAGAGGACCTTTAAGATCTCTTCCCACACTAATATCCTAGGCTTATAACAGGAAAAAAGTCATAATTCATTCTCCAGACTTAAAGCAGGAAGTTTCAGAAAATATTCTGTCAGTGTTAACAGATGCAGCCAAAGATTATGAAAACATTTATTTATTCACGCATTCAACCATCTTTTATTGAGTGTGTATTATGTTCCAGGCACAATCTTACACACTAGCAATTCAAGAAAATGAGATGCACCCAGCTTCAAAAGAGCATAGGCCAGTGATTAAGATATATGTAAACAAGTGAATATCATATAATGTGCTCAGTGCTATAAGAAGGACAGATCAAGTGTAAGGTGGGTGCATAGATGAGAGAGAGAACAACTTTTTATGTAGATTGTGATGGTTTCAGAAAGGAATTGAATCTTGAAGTGTGCAAGAGTTAAGCAAGATTTTTAAAAAATGGGAACTGGTCATGCATTTTCCAGACAAAATAATAGCTTTAGCAAAGGCATTGAAATGTAAAAGAGCAAATTATGTTTGGAAAAAATAAGAAAGAAAAACATAAATGGGGGTGGAGGAAGAGAAAGCTAAGAACTTAGGCTAAATAGGAGGAGGGAAGATTCTGCTAAAAGGCTTTAAACACTAGACTTGATGTAACTTAGATTATAAATTATGTAACTAGCACAGAGCAGCCACCAAGAAAGAGTTGTTCTCTCTCTACTTCATTTTCTGTGCATCGATGTCTAGATGGGTTAAAGGAGATTGAAGGGTTCTTATCACTCTCCAAGGTCTGATGGGGGCACATGCTTACTTGACTTCTACATAAGCATGTTACATCCTGGCTCTCTAGTTGTCAACAGTGCAGAACCTTGTTAGGAGGTATTTTGTATGAGAAGAGGTTGCAAGGCTGGCATCAATTCCTAGTGAATGGGCTAGGGACCCAAGGGGAGCCATACAGTTATTGCAAGTGGGTCCCCAATTCATACATGGCTGGGCACTCACTCTCTGTTGCAGTGAAACAATAGTATATCTCACAAAGATGTGGATTCAAATGGACATTGATAATATTGTTATTAATAAAATATAAACTCATTTGAAAGCCTTACTGACTTAATTGTAACTTTTTGCCATTGTATTGTTCTTAGTTGAATAAAAATACAAATAATATCCTGAGAAACTTAAGGAAACATTTAAAAGCCCTTTATCTAGAAAATATGGTACATATGTACTATGGAATACTACACAGCCATAAAAAAGAGCAAGCACATGCCCTTTGCAGCAACCTGGTTGCGGCTAGAGGCCATTATCCCAAGCAAATTAATATAGGAACAGAGAACTAAATACTGTAGGTTCTCATTTGTAAGTGGGAGTTAAACATTGGGTACTCATGGACATAAAGATGGCAACAGTAGACACTGGGGACTAATAGAGAGGGAAGGAGGGAGGGGAAAGGTTGAAAACTAACTTTTGGGTACTAAACTTGCTATCTGTGTGTTAAGATCATTCATATCCCAAACCTTAGCATATATCCATGTAGTAAATCTGCACCTGTATCCCTCTGAATCTAAAATAAAAGTTGAAATTAGAAAAAAATGAATAAAATTAAATAATAAAAGGTTTTGTCTTTGCAGAGATTGGCAACCAGTGGTCTAACCGGGAGAGACCTAAGTTCAAACCCTGACATTGCCACTTAGCATTGCACTTTCCAGATTGTACTGTAATTTACTGTTAGTATGAGTGTCTCTTCCATGATTGGGTTCTCAGAGTTGGATATGGTCAGATATCTTAGTCATATTTATGCTTCCAGAACCTAGAATTCATACTGGCAAAGTAACAGAGGTCAGTATATGCCTGCAGATCTCAGATGTTTTATACTGTATCTACTAGCCACGTGGCCTTGAGCAAATTATGCAAGCTCCCTGAATTTTAGTTTCTTTGTGATAAGTGAGGGATAATAATATATTATGTCACTATCAATGGAGTAATCAATACTTTTGGAATGGGAAGAGGAAAAAATTGGGGGAAAGAGGGAGAAGGAAGGATAATGACCACAGGAAGGCTACTTAGAGGAGTACTTCAGCAATACAAGAGATGATGAAGCTTGAGCAAAGGCAGTAGAGGTGAAGATAGAGAAGAGGACTTGAAACCCAGCATATTGTGTCCAGACTTGGGCAAAGAGGGACACCTCTCTGAAGAATCCACAGTGATGGAGGTTCTTTGTTAAACTTTGATGTGGGAAGAGAACATGAAGAAGAGTACAGAAACTGGCTAGCAAGGAAGATCAGAAACATCGTGAATTCTTGGGAAAAAAGGGAAGTGAGCCCTGAGAATGTATAGGAATTCTGGCAGGTCTTTGGCAGTTTACATAACCCCCAGCATATTTAGACATAGGAGTACTGCTAATCAATCAATCAACAACAACAACAACAACAAAAACAAAACAGAGACTGTTTACCATTCAGTTCATCTTTGAGGAGTGATAATCTGATATGCGCAGGAGGAATATTCATAAGTAATTAAAAGGACTTATTCTAGATTTGGTGCCCTTACATTCAGCCCGGCCCTAGATACTCCTCTTAATTTCAGCTTTGTGTCTGCATTTGAAAAATGATTTTTAAAAGTAATATGCAAACTGATCAATCATGCAAACAAGGCAAAACTCCCACATGAGGAAGAGAACAAAGATTATTTTTGTCTGTCTCGTTAGGATTTGCATATGCTGGAATATTTCTGACAGGTTCCTTGTGGCTCTCCTGAGAGACAAAAAAAAAATCATGAATCTACATATAAGTAGAAGATGAGAGAATTTCAGTGGAGAAAAATGGAGTGAGATTCTTTACTTTCTCAAGTTTCTATCACAACTGTTTCGTGACACTCAAATTTTAAAATGGCAGTGAATGATGGTGTCTCTGCTGATAACTTCAGACAAATGAGAACAAATAACTTCCCTTTGTCTTCATAAGAAAGAGACTGAGAATTGCTTTTCCTAACTTTCAAAAATGTTTCAGCAACAAATATACTTGATACTCCCTTTATCCCTTACTCACCACTTCAATCTCAAGGCTTTCAGGTCAAGACTACATATCAATCTTTTTTCTAAACAGGAGGCTTATTACTAGTCTCAGTCTACCAGCAGATGGTGTATAAAATTAGTCTTCTGCTATAAACAGTCTCCAGTGTGTCTGGATGTAAGGATAAGTGGGGGAACCTAAGCAATTTGCATGGTCATGGAGAGCCTTTCTGTAACACAAGCAACTTGACTTGTGCCTCAGTTTCATTGTCTAGCATTTCAGTTTTCCACAGGACTGGATAAGACTGGTGCTCAAGTCTGAATCTCAACATGTTGAACTAGAGTTCTGATAAACCTGCCACAGTCAGTCCCACCCCTGGAGAGGCAGAATTCTCTCTCTGTACTGCCATGAATTAACTGGTCTCCCAGAATCTTTACCACCTGCTTTTATTTAGCCTCAGACTTGGATCCCGTATCTATGCAACTTGTTTACCACATAGGGTGCTTGGGACAAAATTCTGCTCCAGTTACACCGGCCCCATTTTATGCATTGTGTACTGGATGTTAAGTAGGTTACTGGGTTATTTCTCAACCTTTTCCTTCCAGTCTTTGTTTCTTACTATTCTGAATTGCCTAACATTACTAAAGTTATTTCCCAAATAAATTATAAGCCCTACCTACCATGGGCTAGACACCTTAGACAGACCCTACTACCATTATACACAGTTCTAACTCTGTTTATGTGTCTGTCTCTCCTGCTAGTCTTGAACTCTGAAAAGGGAGCTTTATTACTGTGCTTCCAGGAAAAAGTAGGAGCTTAATAAATTATTGCTAAACTGAGTTAAATTTTAAGCTTGAAGAGAGGTGCTTGGCATACAAAGTAAATTAAACTTAAGCTCTTAATGGCTTACACCCAGGTTGGGGGGCACAGGAACTGTCTGCTATGGTGGGCTGCATCAGATACTCAGAGCCTTTTGTGTCTGGTCTGGAGGGAATACCTCAGGATGCAGAGCTAGAGAGATCCCTGTAGATTGCAGGGGACAGAGAAGTCTTCCTAAGGAGGTATTCAAGCTGGCCTGCCCGAATCTCAAACCTCTTAATTCACTCACAGCACCAAGGAGCTTGAGTTTCTTGTATATTGTATTAGGCTGTTTTTGCATTGCTATAAATAAATAACTGAAACTGGCTAATTTATAAAGAAAAGAGTTTTAATTGGCTCACAGTTCTGCCGGCTGTACAGGAAGCATAGCACCAGCAACTGCTTCTGGGGAGGCCTAAGGAAGCCTACAATCATGGCAGTAGACAAATGGGGAGCAAACGTCTCACATGGCGGAAATAGGAGCAAGAGTTGGGGGAGGTGTCACACACTTTCAAACAGGCATATCTCATGAGAACACACTCATTATCACGAGGACAGCACCAAGCCATGAGAGATCTGCCTCCACGACCCAAACATCTCCCACCAGGCCCCACTTCCAACACTGGGGATTATAATTCACCATGAGATTTGGCAGGGATATATATTCAAACTATATCAGATATACTTCACAATGCCACATTGATCTGGCAGTCAGCATCTCTGCTAATAAAGAAAGCTAAGCCTAAGGTAAATGTAGATGTGAAAGGATGAATTTGTTCTCCATTCTGTGCAGCTCACAAATAAATTTAGTAATTATATTCACATTATAATACTAGTAGTAATTGTCATATTGTGTTTTATCTATTTACCCTTCTCCACCATTGAAGGAAAGGGACAGTGTTCAGCATAGACAAAGCCATAGTACTTTGTAAGTGTAGAGTAAATTTTGTTTAAAAGAATGAATGAAGTTCAAACACTGATCACAAATACAGTATCTGGAAAAATGAGACTGTTCTTTATTTTATAAAATAATTCAATAATTATTAAAAATAAATGCTTTTGCTATTACTTGTTTTAAAAATGGAGTCCTATTATTTAACATGGGTAAAGGAAAGAAAAGGTAAACATGCTAACCTTACAATTAACCTAGATGCTGTTAATTAATAGAAAACTCAATTATAAGTTTTCTAGCTGCCAAGGACTAAAAGCAACATGATAGACGGCACAACTCTTGTTGTCAGAAAGAAAGTAACATGCTGATTCCTTAGGAAGTAAGTTTTATACAGGGCCAAATTGAATAACTTAATTGTTACCTCAGGGGGACAACATTTGGCAGAAGCAAGGGTGTGGTCATCAGTGATCTGAGAGAGTATTGCTGACTACCTCTGAACTACCAGATACCTATAATGAAATTTGTTCTTGTCTTGGTTTGGTTTGCAGTAATATAATTAAAGGTTTTCCTTAACACTTTTAGCTTTCATGTCTGAGGGTTAGCAGCTTGTTTAAACATTTGGTTTCATTTGGAAGCCATCTGAAAGTTATCTATTCTATATTCTAGATGGCAAATATAATTTCTGTAAGATTGAATGCCAGAATTGATAATGTCAGTGTTCAGACTCAATCATAGACTATCTGAGCTGGTGTAATAGCTTCTTCAATGGCCACTTATTTGTGAAACTAATCTTTTTATATGCCGTAGCTTTGTTGAATGGCAACTAATGGGATAAATTGGAATGATAAGTTTCATATCTAGTCTAGTGATCAGGGTACTAATTGTCATCCTCTTTTACACATTATTTATTCAAGATGGATATTTAGAAAATATAAGAGAGAATATTTCTTCTCCTTCCCAGTGTAATTTTCTTTGAGCTGGTTTGTATCTATGAGTCAACTGTGAATAGAGGAAATACCATGACATGGAGACAGACAGCTTTGTTTCCATATCAAGACTACATCACTCACTAGTTGTATGATTGCAGAAGTCACTAAAACTCATTGAATCTCAGTTTCACCCTCTGTAAAATGGGGATCAGAGTAGCTACTTTGCAGGGTTTTTTTATGATGACTGAGTGACATCACATGTGATAATACAAGTAAAGCTTCTAGTTCATGGCCTGGAACAATAGTCGTGTAGCAAATGGTAGCTGCCAGGGTGGTGATGATGATTGTCTATTAAACTGGTAGTTTAAACTTACTTCAAATGGTTTTTGTGTGCTTTGAAAATGATAAAGCAAGAAAATGCTAAATAAATATGTTATTATTTAAATTCTTACATCTGTGTTTATAGAGCAGTTCTTATATATCTCTACTATAATAAGAGTTATTAAAGGCATAGCAGTTAACTACTTACTTGTCTGTCTCCCCTACTACGTTGAGAGCTTCCTCCAAGGGGGACTGTGTGACTTATGTTCAAAAAAATGTGATAAATTAAGAATGAAGGTTTAATGTTTATCTTGAAATAACAACAGTAACAACCACTACTATCAGTATTACTACTATTTGTTGAGGTATTTTTTTAGTTACCAAGAACTGTGCCTGCATTTTCACATATAATATTTAATTTTCATAAAAACTCTGTAAGATTATTATCCCTATTTTACACATAAAGAACCATAAGTTCTGAGTCGTTGTGATCCTGTTGACAAAAGTAGTGTTTGCCTCATACTCTTTGTATTTCTTATGCCTTTTGTTGGAAGCAAAATTTATTCTTTCACTCAATTACTAAAAATTCTGAAATTGTGGGTTGGTTGTGGTTGAATGAGAACTGTCTTTCTAAATCAACTGCATGTTTGTGTAATTGAAATATTTTCTGAACACATAAATGAAAAATAAGAGAGACATTTCAAGGAGAGTATGATTATCCTATGACAGCAATGGTACAGCTATTAATAAAAGCAATGGGCATTTTAAAAGCAAGTTACATGGATGCGATGGGATGTTGTTTTTCTATCCCCGAGAGACGGACTTGGGGACAGACTTGGGCATGAAGCAGGACACCCATTCAGCAGGGTACTTCTAAGTGATAGGTGGAAAATTCATTTTCTAAAGAGGAGAGGGCAATGTCAGGAAGGAAAAGAATATTATGTTGCTATTTCCATGGTCATATTAAAAACAAAGGCACATAAAATAGCATATCCAGGGTGAAAAAGTAATATACTTTCAAATAACTTAGCTAGAGCACAGGAAAGGGTAGAATTATAGCCACATAGGACCCACAGCAGGGCTAAATAGGGTTTATTATTTGTTTAGAAGATTTTTAGTGCTCACCTTGTGTTCAGTATTTGTGTAAGTTCATCTAAAGATATTTTATAAGGGAAGGGGCAACATTTATATTCATTAAGCCAAACAATATGACTTTTTGCCTGTGGCTGTGGGGGGTTGGCAAGGGGTTGGGGAGATTTAAAATGATTAATGTATTTTCAAGTAGTTAGGGATAGGGGATTTTCTAAAACACCTTATCTTTATCTAATAAGGCCTCCTGAGATTACAAAAGCTTATTAAGGCATATAGCAAAATTTAAGGCAGTTTATTAAAAATACATTTGCACAAGTGTTCATATTGTGCTGCTATTGTTTGTGGAGACTGTGAGATAGAAACCTCTTCAGAATGTGTGTGGAAATATGATACATGAAATCTCCTGTTTAATTATGCAAGTGACGCATGCACTTCTGACTACAGTGGAGCAATCAGAAGCTTAAGAGTCAGTCTTGTGATCAAATCCTGGTATAACTTAGTAGCTGCATGACCTAAGGGAGATACTTTGCTTTGTTCACATATAAACTGAGGAATAACAATATTTAATCCTTAGAGACTTTTAAAAAATAGATTAAAGGAGATCATGTTTGTACAACGATGCTAAGAATGGGGCCTGAAAATAATAAATACTCAATGAAAAGGAGCTCAATCTAGGCAGCTAGCCAGCACAATCTGGACAATGACCTGGAAAGAGAGTTATCTGGAAACCTATGGATGAATGTCACCACTGTGACTACTAGCCAATCTCTCCCCATCTTACACTTTTCACCTGAACATAAGTCACTTTTTGTTTAATAGCTATTTATTGAGTATATTCTATATTTTAGGTCCTGGAGATGTATATAGCAGTGATACACTGGGAATACCAATGACTCTCATGAAGCTTATTCTCTTGCATGGATTATTGTACCAGTCCTCATATTGGTTTCCCTACCTTTAATTTGTCCCCTTCACATCTGTTTTCCATCTAGTGTTAGCATGAGCTATTCAAAACATGAATCAGATTATGTTGATCCTTTTCTGAAAACCCAGGTAAAGTTTTCCTCACCTATGGGATTAATTCTCTTATTTGTAAACATGGTAGTTAAAATATTAATAAAGTTCCCAGCAGACCACTTTTGCATAATTTCTAATCAGTCCTCAACTCATAATCCTCACTGGCCAATCTGCCCTTCCCTGATCAAGCCTTCACTATGTTTGTCTTATCTCTGTGAATTACGCATTACCAGACTATGCTAAGCTTTGTTCTTCCCATACCATAATGTGCTTTATTAATGCACCCACTATTAAATATTTTTGCAACATAAATAGAGAACAAAAATGAGGGAGAGGAAGGTACTTCTCCACCTTTCCCCCACTGTACTGTGTTATCTGTATCTGGGTCCTTCATAGTAAACTTGATGTTAACAGAGGTCCAACAGAGAGTGACAAGAATTGGGAGTAGAAATTATTTCTTTCAACCAAAATATAATTTAGGAAGAAAATTAATGTTGGACAGATAGGAAGTTAGTACTTCATCTGTATAGTTTCTTTGCTCCTTTGTCTGTTTCATTTCAAACTCATGTGAAATGAGATGATATACATTTAATCTCTTAACCAAGTTAGAGATCAGTAATTATATGTGTTGTTTTAATATATTAAATTGGTGGAACATTTAAAATTACTGGAATATATGTGTTAGTGCTGGATTAAATGATTTACAATGTCCCCGTGGGTGAACTTGCTGCTTTTCTTTTTCACATGCCCTGGCATTTCTCCTACTAAGACTGCCTGCTTAGTTGTTCTGCCCAGCACTGACTCACTCCCTGCTTCTGGTAATGAAGATTCTCTTCATCTGGTTTTCTTGGAAAACACCTTCAGGTTTGGGTGGTGTGTGGTGTGTGTCTGTTTGCGTATGTGCATGCCTACATGCATGTGTGGTTCCGGTAAGAGCTGGATTCTGACATATCACGAATAATGTTCTCTCCTTGGAAGCCAAATCAGGCACGGCCCTGTTCTGGGTTTCTTTGGAACAATGATTTGAATTAATTTTATTTGTATAGCTTTAAATAAATGTGCTTTAAATAAATATCTTTAAGTAAATCTGCTCATCACTCATAAAACCAGCAATTCTGTGGGACGAATGCACTATGGTAAGGTGAGAAGATAAAGATCTCTTAGAGTGAAGTAAATTCTTGGATCCCCTCTATGTTAGACAACAACCAAGAATGCATCTTCTCTGAGACGGGCATCATGTGTCCACAGGAGGGGCAGCTGTGATAAACTCCTTGTCCTAGAAAATACATTTTGAATTCCTCGAACTTGTAGCTTTTCAGTGCCTATTGTCTGAGAGCAGCCTGCAAGGTGGGAGAAACTGGGCTGTGGGTGGAGGTGATAGGTTGGGGAGTACTGCTGATAGGGTATGACCTAAGGCTTCATCAAAGGCAGGCTAAGGAGGCAAGATCACCCACAAGGAGAATAAAAGTCATCAGAATCATTAAGAAAAAGGATCAATTTTTAGTGAGACAGTATAACCCAGCTAGAAAAGCATGGGCTTTCAAGTCAGAGAGATGATATGTTTTCTAAACTGACTCTACCACTTCCTTTTTGAGTGATTGGGGGCAAGATACCAAACCTCTCCTAGCCTCAGTTCTCAGTTTCCTCATCTGTAAAACTGAGTTAACACCATAGCTAACTCATAGACATATGATAGTTGTAAGAATTAAATGAAATGTATATATATATAATCACTCACAAGAAGCCATGGAGCAAGCTACATATTCTAAAATTATAGCTGTTATTATTGTTATTATAATTAATTATACAAGTGTAAAATGAGAAGTAAGAGTTGAAGTAAAGGATAATATAGAGTGAAAGACAACATCAATAGCATGCGTGGCAACGTTAGTGGCTAAGAGAATCAAAAGCAGGAATGAGGTTGAGTGGAATGCTCCCAAAGTGCTGTAACTCAGCACTTTGGGAGGCTGAGGTGGGAGGATCACTTGAGCCCAGGAGTTTAAAACT
The DNA here is from genome assembly GCF_000951045.1 of Mandrillus leucophaeus. NCBI lineage: Eukaryota > Metazoa > Chordata > Mammalia > Primates > Cercopithecidae > Mandrillus > Mandrillus leucophaeus. The sequence goes on along the minus strand of NW_012100854.1, from coordinate 667,215 downwards.
AGCCTGGGCAACATAGGGAGACCCCATCTCTACAAAAAATATAATTTGCCGGGCATGGTGGTATGTGCTGTAAGATCAGCTACTTGGCAGGGCTGAGGTGGGAGAATCACTGGAGCCCAGGAGGTCAAGGCTGCAGTGAGCTGTGATCATGCCGCTGTATGTCCTCCAGCCTGTGCAACAGAATGAGACCTTGAAAAAAAATAAAGAAGAGAGAGAAAGAGAAAGAGAGAGATAGAGATAGAGAGAGAGAGAGAGAGAGAGAGAGAAAGGAAAAGAAAAGAAAAGAAAAGAGAAAAAAAAAAGAAAAGAAAAGAGGAGATACTCAGTGAATGGTGAGTGTACGTGTACAGAGTTGCGTGGTTTTTGGCTCTTGTTTGGAATGGAGCATCGACTCAATGGAGCATCAACTCAATGGAGCGCCATCCTGGCTTTTGATCCTCCCTCAAAGGAGCATCATTCTGCCTTTTGATCTGCCACAGTCCTTTCAAGAAGTGTCACGCCAGTCAGTCAGTTCTGCTAAATCAGGTGGGGTAAGAGAATTTGGATTCTGCCACTGATAGACTTCACTGTGACTGAGTCCAGTTAGAATGGTCCAATGACAGGGTCATCATCCTGAGCCTGCATTATAGTTTGCTGCTGTCCAGAGCCTCCCAGAGCCTCCTGAGACCATTTCTAAATACTGTTTCTTTAAAAAAGCTAGTTGCCCTAATCCCATAACAATACCTGCAGAAATTATGCCAGAATTTTATTTTCTCGTAAGATTAGTGAATTCATCTTGAGATCATAAGTTCTCCCCAGAGGGGAGTCAAGAGGAAAAAACAATCTATCAAATAGGTTTGTTCCCTCAGTTCCCATTCCTCCCACCTGGTTCTTTCCTACCTCCTCTCCTCTCCTCTCCTCTCCTTTCCATCTAAAAATCTAATGCTCAGAAAGTTCTTTATAAAATTTTCACCCATTGGTCCTAGTCCTATTTGGGCTACCTATTACTTTTTCAATTATTTCTACTCTTTCCAGAATGTACTGGCCTCCAGACTCATCTCTGTGCTGATACTCCTCTGCTTGATTTTTTTGTCGGTGACACAGATGCAGTGTAGGGCCCAAATGCAGATACCAAATTCCTAAAACCTACTCACTGGGGGAAGGGTGAAGCAGAACCTTCATTTTCTACATCCTAGACACTGTATTTCTATTAATGCAGCAAAAGAATATGTATAAGGGTAGTGTAAGGGAAGGGGTTTGTGTTTGGAAAGGGTCAAAAGCAGGTATACCTTAACTGCAAAGACAGTTTTTACTGGAGAAAAATGTAATGAAGAAAAGTAGGCAATGGGGGAAGTAATAATAATAACAGCAATTATAATAATTGCATTAGACCTTCATTCCTAAGGCTCTGCCCCTTTATAGGGCCATCCCAGTAGTTAGAGGGTTTATTTTTTGTTTTGTTTTGTTTTTATTTTTGTTTTTGTTTTTTTAATTTCAGAACCAGTTGTTGTAATTCAGTGTATTTATCCCAGTCTCAGTTAAGGGAGCTAGGCTGAAAACAGAGGGATAGAAAAACTGATTGTGAACTCCAAAACTTTCTCCTTCCCCCAAACACAGACAGATTGCCCCTCTTCCCAACAGTTGTAGACTTTTCTTTGCCCACTTCTCTCAACTGAGGTACTGAAGTGATTTTGCATACTTTTCTAAACTTGACCTGTATTCTTGTTTGGCTAATGCCAAAACATATTTCCTAAATCTTCCTTCTTATTCCCCTTGTCTAAGGCTGACATGATCTCCTCTTTCTGCCAAATCAACTTTATTTTCTAGCAGCTTTGCTCTATGGCTAAGTCACAGCAAAGATTAGGAGAAACCTAGAATTGTCTCCTAATGTGAAGGTATTGAGTGCCAGGAGATGTTTGTGGAGACCTGGGAATTCAGTTATAGCATCATCAGAACAATAAGTGCATCTGTGAAAGTCTTTTCCATTTATGAGATGCTTTTCCAAATTGTCATTTATTTATAATTTTACAATATATTAATAGTGTATAATAGATATATCAGAAACACAAAACATAATTTGTGAAAGGAAACATTAAAAAGCTGTTAGCATCACCTATTACCACCCCTTTTCTTTTCAGACATGGAACTTGAGCCCAGAGGAACATAACCATGCTACTAGGACATGCTGGAATTGGGGCTTGTGCCAGTCTTTTGACTCCTGGTCTAATGCTCTTTTAAACAGGAAACTTACCTACTTACACTCCCACCCCACTTTTCTAGTGGGACCAACCCTGGGGCTAGGGGTAGGATGGAGTATTTATACTGCACATACCTATAGTTTGCTTACACATTCAATCAGAGGAAGCAGGCATACACTTAGTTTCTACAGAGTCAAAGTGCTTTCCAGCATCTAGGAGGAACAAGACAGTTAAGTGAGAATCAATAGCAGCTAAAAATAGAGGGTTGGAGGTCATTTAAGAGGCACAGGGAACAATGAAGAAGAGGAGCAGCCTTATTTATAAAGGAAAGATTCTATGCTGCCCTCCTCTGTGTCCTTGAAAGAGGAAATATGGGATTTCCACGGAGTCACTTTAGCGATCAATTAAAGCCATGTGGGGAAGCAAGAAGAAATGAAATTTGGGAAGGTATTTAATCAAAACCCTAGTCTGATAAGGAGATAAGAAGCACAGGAAAGATGGAGTTGGTCTAGACTATGGTTTATAGCCCACCATCTTGATGCTCAGAGCACAGAAGAGCCAGCTGACACAAAATCAGTATATCTTCTCTGAGTAGTTGTACCCAGGAAGAAGAAAACAATCATGTGATAAAGCATCAGAAGACAATAACTGCCAATCACTAGCTGTAGGACCCTGGGCCAACATTTTGCCTCTCCGAATCTATGATGCCATTAGAAAAGCTGTGCAGATATAAGTCCCATTGGTGATGAGTGCTCACATCTGAATAGCACTCATAGCTCATCCAATACTGTGACATGTTCTCAAGTGTCTGTGCAGGGGATTCAGAGTAAAGGGACCTGGAATCATATTCTGAGTCTGTCACTAGCTGTGAGTAATATCATTTGTCCTTACCCATAAAATGTAGCATCTAGGGAGGTTCAAATAAGAGGAAAAAATTTGAAAGTGTATTTTACATTATGACGTATCAAATATGAATGCCTAGTTAATGTACTCATAATAACAATTATAATTTCCCTTATCTTGAGACAAGTCACAGTGGCTCACACCTGTAATCCCAGCACTTTGAGAGGCCATAAATGGGAGGATCACTTCAGGCCAGGAGTTTGAAACTAGCCTGAGCAACATAGAGACTTCAGAAGTGAAGTTTCTGGATCATACCGTAGTTCTATTTTAATTTTTTTGAGAAACTTCCATACTGTTTTCTATCGAGACTATATCATTTTACAGTCCCACCAACAGTGCACAAAAGTTCCATTTTCTCTACATTCTTACCAAAATTTATTCTTTCTGTTTTTTTGTTTTTTGTTTTTTGTTTTTGTTTTTGATAGTAGCCATCCTAATGGGTGGAAGGTGATGTGTTCTTGTGATTTTGATTTGCATTTTTCTGATGATTAGTGATGTTGAAGCATCTTTTTATATGCTTGCTGGCCATTTGTGTATCTACTTTTAAGAAATGTCTGTTCAACTCTTTCCCATTTTAAAATCAGATTATTTGTTTTGTTTTTGATTTGTAGGAGTTCTTTATATATTCTGGATATTAACCCCTCATTGATATTTTGTTCACAAATATTTTCTCTCATTCTGTAGGTTGCCTTTTCACTCTGTTGGTTGTTTCTTTTGCTGTGTAATAGTTTTAATGTTTAATGTTGTCCCATTTGTCTATTTTTGCTTTTGTTGCCTGTGCTTTTGATGTCATATCCAAGAAAGCATTGCCTATGGCAATGTATAAAGCTTTTCTACTGATTCCTCTATGAGTTTTATAGTTTAAGGTCTTATATTTAGGTCTTTATCCCATTTTGAGTTTATTTTTGTTTTAAGATAAGATTCCATTTTTTTTCAATGTGAATATCCAATTTTCCCAACACCAATTGTTGAAGAAGCTATTCTTTCCCCATTGTGCAGACTTGGTACCCTTGTCAAAGATCATTGACCATATATGTGAAGGTTTATTTTTTGGCTCTCTATTCTGTTTCATTGGTCTACATGTCTGTCTTGATGCCAGTACCATACCTCTTTGATTACTGTAGCTTTGTAATATGTTTTGCACTCAGGAAGTGTGAGGTCTCCAGCTTTGTTCCTCTTTCTCAAGATGGTTTTGATCATTTGAGGTTCTTTGATATTCTATATGGGCATATATATATATATTGCAAATAGTGAAATGCTCCTGGAATAATGAATGAATTATTCATCAGTAAATTATTGATTTCCATCTAAGTTCTTATTGCAATTGAACATCTTATCTGAGTTCTATATTTTAGTAATAGCTCTTCTTAAATATAACTCTCACTCACAATGTTTTGTTTATACAAATGCAGCTGTGCATTAGCAGTTATTCTACTGCTAAGGAGAGCCCTTTGATGGATAGCATCTCCTGAGGGAATTAAATGGTTACTGTACTTTTCTGTTGGTTGTTACTGTAATGAATTCTGATTCATTGTACTTTTTTTTTTGGTACTCATTGGTTTCTAATGAGATGGGATGGGATTTTCCATCTCTCCCACACTCATTCCCTATATACATGTGCTCTCTTTCTGGCTGGGAATAGAGCACAAATTCAGGAAACTGTTATCAAATTTAAATTTACCAAGTCTAACCAGCCCTTTGGGAAGGCAGGAGAGAGAGCAAATCCTCAGTGTAAATTGCTGAGGATTACTTAATTAAAAAGTTATAAAATTAGATTCAACTTTATGCAAGAAATTTCAAACACATTTCTTTGGTAAGAAAGCTGTAATGACTTCTTGAATGACATTTAATTTTTATTTTTTAAAGATCTGGCATGAAATGTCATTGCATTTTAAATAAAACTTAAGAAGCAATTTCTCATTTGTTGAACACAGATGTTTTTGCACTTCAATACAGTCACATACATTGTAAGAAATTGCATTAAGCTTTATTCATTGCACATTAAAAAGGACTTTGACAAAGTGGAACATGACCAGAATTATAAAATATTGTGAAAGTTGTTTGACCTGTCAAGGATTCAAATCCTAACACTGTCATTTTTAAGCTATGCCACCTTGAGCAACTCATTTAAGGTTTCTGATATGTCAATTCCTTATTTTAAAATTAAACTATATGTAAGATGCTCCCCGGCAAGGGAATAAAATGAACTCCAGCCAAGTTAAGAGAATGTGGAATGAACAGGAAGTTAACAGGGGATGCAGGACCAAGTTCAAGAAGAGAAGTCATTGCTCAGAGTGCTTCCAGATTCAAGGAGAATGGGAAGGGGATAAAGATTCAAAAGTAAGAATGGAGATGGTGGGTCTGTCGAGCCCATCTAATATTGAGCCCTTTTGTCTAAGGGAATATACCTGTGCTATCAGGATATATAGATTTAGTCTCCCTCTTTTTTCCTGATATCCATCTCCTAAATCCCTTGGACTATCTGGAGCAATAAGAATAAGAGTGCCAGCTGGGCACGGTGGCTCAGGCCTGTAATCCCAGAATTTTGGGAGACCCAGGCAGGCAGATCACGAGGTCAGGAGATTGAGACCATCCTGGCTAACATGGTGAAACCCCGTCTCTACTAAAAATACAAAAAATTAGCCAGGCGTGGTGGTGGGCGCCTGTGGTTCCAGCTACTTGGGAGGCTGAAGCAGGAGAATGGCATGAACCCCGGAGGCGGAGCTTGCAGTGAGCCAAGATCGCGCCACTGCACTCCAGCCTGGGCTACAGAGCGATACTCCGTCTCAATAAATAAATAAATAAATAAGTAAATAAATAAATAAATAATAAGAATACCTTTTGTATGTTAATGAGGTGACTCACAGCACCCAGGTAGCTTCCAAATGGGGGATGTTCACAGGAAATATCAAGTTGCAATTAGAAGATTGGGCTTTTCAGCCCCATCCACCAACTTCCAGGGAGGGGAGAGGGGCTGAAGGTTAAGTTGATCACCAATGGCTAATGATTTAATAAATCATGCCTATGTAATGAAGTTTCCATAAAAATCCAAAAGGACTGGGTTCAGGGAATTTACAGATTGCTAAGACATGGAGGTGGCCCTGCATCCCTTCCCAAATGCCTTGTCCTATGCACTTCTTCCATCTGTCTATTCATCGGTATCCTTTGTAACACCCATTATAATAAATGAGTAACCTATCTCCCTCAGTGCTGTAAGCCACTGAAGCAAATTAACTGAACTCAAAAGAGGGGTTATAGGAACCTTGGTTTATAGTCAGTCAGTCAGAAGTGCAGACCACAACCTGTGCTTTGGATTGGCATCGAAATGAGAGGGGCAGTCTTGTAGTACTGAGCCCTCAACCTGTGAGATCTGACACTGTCTTCAGATTGTATCAGAATCAAATTAGAGGACACCTAGCTGGTATTTACTTGATAATCCATTGCAGAATTGATTGCTTGCTTGATTTATCTAGGGGTAAACCTCTAGATAGCTGTTGTCAAAACCATTCTGTGATATGAAAGTAAAGTAGGAAGAAACACAGTTTAGGTTCTTTTGGTTTTTTTACAAAGTATCTGAAATGAGCTTGGGGTAGGAAGATAAGGGTAGAAGTGAGAAAGTGGGGTAATATGAAAAGGAGAAAATCAAGGAAAGACAGTACCCACAGAAATTAAGTGGTGAGCAGACCCGAGGCAGAAATCTGAGGGGATACAGGGAGGCACCCTGCCTGCCTTGCTTTCATGCCTTTACCCAAGGTAAAAGAATCCTGAGTACACAGGAGCTGCAGAAATGACCATGTCTCCCCATGGAAGTCTTCTAAGGAGGCTGCTTTTTTAGAGTTTCACCAGAGCTTGTCATATCTGCTCTCCAGCATCAAGTAGTCACACCTGCCTCCCCACATATTGCTATGGGACAGGGATGCAGCTCTGAGGAGGAGCAGGGGAACAGACCGAGTTAGCTGTTTACAACAAACAGCAAGGGAAAGACCAGGATTAAGACAAGGACTAATTGCCAACTACAACACTGGCTGTAGGAGTTTCTAATGCAGCATCTGGATCAGAGAGAGTTGAACATCATGGTTAAACATTAACCAGCCAAGGAGAACTGAACTAATTACTCTGGAGAGAAGGTTCAGGGAGGAGAATTTTTAAAATTCTAAAAGCCAATTATGGTGCCAGGATACTAAGTGTGTTTTGACTGTTTCAAGAGGATGGGACTAGACTAGTAGTCTACATAAGAAAGCAGATTTTACTCTTCTATAGGGATAAAAATGAGATCTTCCCAGTAATGAAGAAGGCTGTCTCAACGAATAGTGTAAGGTTCCTGCCACTAGAAATGCACATACAGATGCTGCACAGGGTATTTATGTTTAAGAGGACAGCTAAATAAAATAATTTATGATGCCCCTTTCAGTAATCCTGAGACTTTCTATCATTTGGAGGGATACTTCCTGCTCTCCTGTTTTCATAGATCTTCTTAGTTTGTAATCTTCAGATACTTTCTGTAGAGAAAACATCAGAAACAAAAGTAATCTTGCTGCTGATAATATAGCATTGTGGTTAAAAGTTTGATCTTTGAAATTAAACAACTATGGGTTCAACTCTGGATTCTATCATTTTTAGCTCTTGTAAGTTGTGTAACCTCTCTGCATCCGTTTCCTTATCAGGAAAATGGGCATAATAATGGCACCTTTACTAGATGTAAGGATTAAATATGACGACGGATATTTAGCACTGGTCCCGGAATTTAGGAAGCACTTAATAAATGTTAATAATGATGACAATGACTGAAGTAAAGTGAAGGATGTAGAGGTGGAAGACAAAGCTGATGTTCATGTTGTTGACTGTGGCAGAGTAACTTTCTTCTGTATGCATGTAAACTGAGTTATTACAGTTTTACAAATTCATACCAAGCACATATGTGCAGATTGGAATTTACTCTAATTAGTTGTTTGACTGTCTCCTCAAAAATAGGTAGACAGGCCAAATATCTTATAATAGAAGACAAAAAAGCAAGGCTGAAGGCTTAGAACTATATTTATTCCTTGAGATAGGCCAAGAAAATTAGAAGAAATGGTCAGATAACTAGAAAAAAAAAACCAAGTTTTTAAAAACTTATCAAAAAACAGTGACATGGCAAACAGCGCTTTTCCAGCATACCTCACCCACTTGGAAGAAGCAAAATAGCTTGTAAAGATTCACACCATCGGCCAGGTGTGCCTCACGCCTGTAATCCTAGCACTTTGGGAGACTGAGGTGGATGGATCACCTGAGTTCAGGAGTTCTACATCAAAGTCTTGGCAGGCTGTGTAAGTTTTGTGAAGGAGTATGAACCCCAGCTACTCGGGAGGTAGGAGGCTGAGGTAGGAGAATCACTTGAACCTGGAAGGTGAAGGTTACAGTGAGTCAAGATTGTGCCACTGCACTGCAGCCTGGGCTACAAAGCAAGACTCCATTTCAAATTAATTAATTAATTAAAAAATAAAATGAAAGATTCACACCATGAACTTTTATCCAAGAAATGATATAGGAATTTGACAGAAACACAAAAGAAAACTTCAGACACTGGGAAAGAGAAAGTGGGAAAGCAGTCTGCATGGTGGAATCCAGCAGAAAACTGTGAGTGAAGCCCCAGTACAAGAGAGGGAGTGTGAGTATCCCTCTGTCATCCACCTTTCCACTGGTGATCGATGCAAGCCAGGCCACAGGAGAGCACCTTGACCCTCCCAATCCCTGGATCTAACTTGGGAAGCAATCAGGAGACTTTGAGAAGATATGGCACCAGAAAGCACACCAAATGTTTTCCCAGAGCTGGTTGTGGACACCATTCTCAATCTCAGCTCATAACAAGCTGGGTAGAATGCTATGACCCAGCAGCGGCAGCATCCACTGGCATTAGGAAGCCTCAGGCCAGTGACTGGAATATTGTGTCTTGAATGGGGGAGGAGCCTCCACAGCCAGAACCAAGAAATGAGTATAGTGTGGACTCTAGCCATGGATGATGAACTTGGGCTCCCTTTCATGGGACTAGAGAAGGAAGACATTTGCCTGAGAGGCATGGTTTTGGGCAGTAAGTTTTATGGTCCAGGGCAGCCTTGTAGACTGAAAGTAAACAACGTGTGACTTTCTACTGAGTATCCTGACAGGCTTCCTTGGTCAGGGCAGGGGACTGAGCCCCACTGTATCTTGAGAGTGAAGGAAGGTGGGTTCCAGCCCAACTGCCTGGCTTAAAGGCCAGTAATACCTGTTCCCTCCCAGGCTGGCACCTCAGCACAGTAGCATTGTCTGTAACACCTGAGTACTTTTCCTGGTTAACAGGGATTTAGCATAAACTCTACTGCTACCCTTGTAACAAACTGTTAACTGCAAGCACCACCTACTGGCCTGGAGGTTGACCTGCACAGCCTAATACAAAATCTGCTAACACAAAGTGTACAGTGGTTGGGAAAGAGGTAAGTTTCTCATGACCTCTGCTACCACCGTTGCTCACACAAGCCCAGCTACTCAGGATGTCATGAGCCTACTCATGGTAAACCACAAGCATGATACAACACTGATAAAACTGGCATTTGGGAAAGCCACCACAGTAAAGCTATTTATAAACAGGGAAATTATACAGAGTTCTTCGCCACTGAATGTACAACACAGAAACAAAGCCAAAAGGCCCTACCAACATACATCAGGCCAGGCACAGTGATTCATGCCTGTAATTCCAGCACTTTGGGAGGCTGAGGCAGGTAGATTACTTGGGGTCAGAAGTTTGAGGCAAGCCTGGAAAACATGACAAAACCCCATCTCTACTAAAAGGACAAAAAACTAGCTGGGCATGGTGACGTGTTCTTTTAGTCCCAATTACTTGAGAGACTGAGATAGGAGGATTGCTTGAGCCTGGGGAAGTCAAGGCTGCAGTGAGCCAAGATCATGCCACTGTACTCCTGCCTGGCAGTAGAGTGAGATCCTGTCTCAAAAACAACAAAAACCAATGGGCAAAACAGTGAGATCCTGTCTCAAAAACAACAAAAACCAAACCAAACCAAACCAAAACAAAACAAAACAAAAAAACATTATATAACATCCTCAAGACAAAAAAGTCTCACCCCACCAAAAGTAAATTCAAAAATAAGAAGCTACTATTTATTCAGTTATGAAGAAATCAATATAATACAGAAAGTATGAAAAAGCTAGGTATTACAACACCCCCAAAGGAAACAGTAATTTCCTAGTAATGGATCCTAACCAAAAGAAATTCTTGAAATAGGAGATAAAAAACTTATTGATTTCAAAGAATCTCAGTGAGAAATCTGAAAACCAATACAAAGAAATCAGAAAGTCAATTCAGAATATGAATGCAAAATTTACCAAGGAGACAGATATCTTCAAACAAACAAAAAAAACTTCTGAAAATGAAAAATTCATTAAGGAATTACAAAATGCAGACTTAGACCAAACAGAAGAAAGACTCTCAACTTGAAAACAGGTTTTTTTAATTAATCCAGTCATACAAAAATTTAAAACAGAATGAAAAAGAATAAACAAAGCCTTGATACGTATGGGATGATATTAAGTGACCAAACTTACTGTATTAGTCCATTTTCACACTGTTGTAAAGAAGTACCTGAGACTGGGTAATTTATATAGGAAAAAGATTTAATTGACTCACAGTTCCATATGGATGAGGAGGCCTCAGGAAACTTACATCATGGTAGAGAAGGCAAACAGGAAGCAAGGCCTTCTTCACATGGTGGCAGGAGAGAGAAGAATGAGGAGCAAAATGAGAAAAGCCCGTTATAAAACCATCAGATCTTCTGGGAACTCACTCACTATGACAAGAACAGCATGGGGGAAATTGTCCCTATGATCCAATCATCTCCCACCAGATCTCTCCTTAGATACATGATGATCATGGAGATTACAATTCAAGATGAGAATTGGGTGGGCACATAGCCAAACCATATCACTTACAAATCTTCAGTATTCCCAAAGAAGAAAAAAAGTTTAGAAAGCTTGTTTAGGAAAGAATTGACAAAAATTTCCCTAGTCTAGCAAGAGATTTAGACATCCAGATACAAGAAGTCCAAGATCACCAGGAAAATACATTGCAAAATGAACTTTACCACAACATGTAGTCATCAGAGTGTCTAAAGTCAATATGAAGAATAAAAACCTAATATCAGCAAGAGAAAAGCTTCTAGTCACCAATAAAGGAAACCCCATTACACTAAGAGCAGACTTCTCAGCAGACACCTTACAAACCAGAAAAGAATGTGATCCCATATTCAAAGTGCTAAAAGAAAAAGAGTGTTAGTCATGAATTTTATATCCAACTAGAATAAACTTCATAAATGAAAGAGGAATAAAGTCAATTCTAGATGAGCAAATACAGAGAGACTTCATCATCACTATACCAGTCCTACAAGAAATGCTCAAAAGAGTTCTAAACATGGAAATAAAAGATCAATATTCACATTCATAAAAACACATCAAAGTGTAAAACATGAAAGGTCTTATGAAACAATTACACAAAAGAGGAAAAGATCAAATGACAACATAACAGAACTCCACAAAACCACAAAGACAAACAGACATAGGAATAAAAAGAGGCCGAGTGTGGTGGCTCACACCTTCAATCTCAGCATTTTCGGAGGTGGAAGTGGGAAGATCACCTGAAGCTAGGAATTCACTACCAGCCTGGGCCAAATAGCAAGACTCAATTTCTGCAGAAAAAAATTAAACAATTAGCCAGTTATGGTGGTATATGCCTGTAGTACCAGCTACTCTGGATGCAGAGGTGGGAGGATCACTTGAACCATGGAGTTCAAGGCTGTAGTAAACTATTATGACCCTGACCCTGACTCCAAAAAAATGGTTCTCAATTATCTATGAAATAAGGATGGTACTCCTTTACAAAACCTACACAGCCTGCCAAGACTTTGTTCTTTAGATTCTGCTCCACAAAAAGTAAACTGTGTAAACTGTGTACAGTCCCCTCAGTATACAAGTCTGTCTCTTACTTGGCATCTTTAACTTGGCTGTGGTGAGCTATAATCGTGCCATTGCACTCCATCCAGACAATGCAAGACTCTGTCTCCAGAAAAAAAAAAAAGAGAAACAAAGAATCTACAAAACATTAGATAAAAATTAATAATATACAGGAACAAAACCTCACATATCAATATTAACCTTGAATGTAAATGGATTAAATCATCCACTTAAAAGATATAGACTGGATGAATGGAAATAAAATCATGATCCAATTATATGTTGCTTACAAGAAACTCACCTCCCTTGCAAAAACACATATACACTGAAAGTATAGGAGTAAAAAACATATTCTATGTAAATGGAAACCAAAACTGAGCAGGAGCAGCTATACTTATATCAAATAAAACAGACTGTAAACCAAAAATAGTAAAAAAATAGACAAGAAAGCTCATTATATAATGATAAAGAGATCAATTCAATAAAAGAATATAACAATCCTAAGTATATATGCACCTAGTACAGGAGCACCCAGATTCATAAAACAAGTATTACTACACATAAAGGAAGATAACCAGCAACATAATAATAATGGAGGACTTCGACATCCTACTAACAGCAACAGACAGATCATTGAGACAGAAAATCAACAAAGAAACATGGACAAAAAATGGACTTTAGACCAAATGGACCTAACAGACATTTAAAGAACATTTGATAAAACAATTGCAGAATCTATGTTTTTACCATCAGCCCATGAAATATACTCACTCTCCATAGACTATATGTTAGGGCACAAAACAAGTATCAGTAAACAGTTAATTTTTTTAAATGGAAATTATATCAAGTGTCTTCTAAGACCACGGAAGAATCAACTTAGAAATCAATACCAAGAAGAACTCTCAAAATTGTGCAAATACATGGAAATTAAACAACATGCTCCTGAATGATCTTTGGGTCAATGATGAAATTAATATAGAAATTTAAAAAATTGAAATGAATAAATATGAAAACACAATATACTAAAATATATGAAACACAGCAAAAGCAGTGATAAAATGGAAGTCTATAGCATTGTCTAAATTGAAAAATAGAAAGATCATAAATTAACAATATAATGTTATCTCAAGGAAGTAGAAAAACAAGAATGAACTAAACACAAAGCTACCAGAAAAAAAGAAATAACAAAGATCAGGGCAGAATAAAATGAAATTAGGACCAAGAAAAACTACAGAGGATTATGAAATGAAAAATTTGTTCTTTAAAATGTTAAAATTGATAAACTGCTAGCTAGATTAACCAAGAAAACAAGAGAGAAGACACAAATAATATAATCAGAAATGAAAAAGATATTATAACTGATACCACAGAAATACCAAAGATAATTAGAGAATACTATGGACAAACTCTCACAAACTAGAAAACATGGAGGAAATGGATACATTTATGGAAGCATACAACTTCCTAAGACTGAACCAGGAAAAAATAAAAATCCTGAACAGACCAATAATGAGTAGGAAATTGAAGCAGTAATAAAAAGAGCAATGAATTTAAGATTAGGCACTCTGGGTTGTGGTGTTACCTCACCAACTTATCATTGTTGCATCTCAGTTTTTTTTCATAACAGTACAAGGGCTGTTGTGAGTATCAAGTAGTAGAATGTGAAAGAAGGTGTCTTTTAGAACTTTGCTTCTGTCTGTGTAAGGTTACTATTCATATTAGCATAGTTGGCTAATACTAAAATGCCCTTTTACAAAAGACATGAGCAGACACTTCTCAAAAGAAGACATAAAGCCAACATGTTTGTAAACATATATTTATAAGCTGGGCACGATGGCTTATGCCTGTAATCCCAGCACTTTGAGAGGCCAAGGCAGGCAGATCACCTGAGGTCAGGAGTTTGAGACCAGCCTGACCAATATGGTGAAACCCTGTCTCTACTGAAAATACAAAATTTAGCTGGGTGTGGTGGCATGTGTCTGTAATCCCAGCTACTCTGGAGGCTGAGGCAGGACAATCACTTGAACCTGGGAGGCAAGTGGCAGTGAGCCAAGATGGTGCCATTGCACTCCAGCTTGGGTAACAAGAGTGAAACTCCATCTCAAAATTAATTAATTAATTAGTTAATTAATTTATATGTTGACATACAAGTATATAAATAAATATAAAACAATTATATAAAACATGTAAGCAAATATATTAAACATACTCAACATCACTAGTCATTAAAGAAATGCCAATCAAAACCACAATGAGATACCATCTCATTCCAATTAGAATGGCTCGGATTAAAAAGTCAAAAAATAACAGATGCTAGTGAGGTTGCAGAGAAAAGAGAACACTTATACACTATTGGTAGGAATGTAAATTAGGGCAGTCACTGTGCAAAGCAGTTTGGAGATTTCTCAAAGAACTTTGATCTCGCTCAACCCAGCAACTACATTTCTAGGTATATAATGAAGGGAAAGTAAATTGTTTTGCCAAAAAGATATATGCATGCATATGTTCATTGCAGCACTATTCACAATAGCAAAGACATGGAATCAACCTAGATGTCCATCAATGATGGATTAGATAAAGACAATGTGGTACATATAAACCATGGAATACTACGTAGCCATAAAAAAGAACAACATCATCTCCTTTGCAGCAACAATGATGCAGTTGGAGGCCATTATCCTAAGCAAATCAATGCAGGAACAGAGAAACATATACCACATGTTCTCACTTATAAGTGGGAGCAAACATTGAGTATTCATTAACATAAATGTGGGAACAGTAGATACTGGGGACTACTAGAGGGAGAAAGGTGGGAGGTAGGCAAGGGTTGAAAAACTACATATTGAATAGTGTGTTCACGACATGGGTGATGGGATCATTTATACCCGAAACCTCAGTGACAAGTAATTTACCCATGTAACAAACCTGCACGTATACTTCCAGAACCTAAAATAAAAGTTTAAAAAGTGCCCTTTCATTCATTTACTCAATAGATATTTATTAAGTACACATAGTATGCCAGCATTGAGAATACTAAACTGACTAAGACAAACTTAGTTACTGTCATAATGAAACTTTCCTGCATTACAGACTAAACACACATCTTGTGCTAGGTGATATGACTGGAGAAGTACAGGGTGTGGTGGGAGAATCTGGAGGAAATGCCAAGTCTAGTCTATTAGACAGTGGGGGACATTGATTTAGAGAATTTTGTTTGTTTGTTTGTTCGTTTTTGAGACAGAGTCTCATTCTGTTGCCCAGGCTGGAGTGCAGTGGCTCCATCTCGGCTTACTGCAAGCTCCACCTCCCGGGTTCATGCCATTCTCCTGCCTCAGCCTCCCGAGTAGCTGGGACTACAGGCACCCGCCACCACACTTGGCTAATTTTTTGTATTTTTAGTAGAGATGGGGTTTCACCATGTTAACTAGGATGGTCTTGATATCCTGACCTCGTGATCCACCTGCCTTGGCTTCCCAGAGTACTGGGCTTATAGGCATGAGCCACTGCGCCCAGCCTAGAGAATGTTTTGTAAGTGGAGACTTCTTCCTTCTCTTAACATACAAGACCTTCTTTGTATTTGAGTTGATTGTTTTAAGGAACTTTCCATTCCACTAGATAATAAATTCTTTGAGAGGGCAGGGGCTGTTTCTGATTCATCTCTGTATCGCTCATGCGTTGTGCTCAACACAAAATGTATACTTAAAAATATTTGCTAAATTTAGTTGAGCAAAGATGTCAGAGCATCCAATTTGGAACCCTTTATGGATATTTCCAGTCCAATTGAGAACAAAGGTTTTCTTTTTCCTTGACATTAATTCCAAAAGAGGCAGGAGTTCCAGGCCTGTAAAACCACATCACATTTCTAGTTCTAGTGGGTCTCTTCCTCACTTCTCAGGAACACGTTTGATTTATTCTGTTAATTATATACCCTAAGTGATTAGATCCAAAGTTAGCACATATAATATGTGTGAGCCTGTCCTTCCTGTACAATTCTAAGAACTTTGTGGAAATAGACTAAAACAGTGAAAAGAGGCTGGGAGAGGAAGGGAAGTTACTCTATAATCATATTATTGTTTTCATAATAGGTTTATAGAAATTAAGAGTGCAACTATTTTAGTAATGGGACTTTTAATTATCCACCATGGTGAAGGGTGAGGCAAAATATCTCTCAGCCCCACTAATTAATATGGGTATTCAATGACTGTTAATTAAGGACAAAGGAGACCAAAGGAACACAATCCACCCTTGACTCTGATGAATGCAAAGTCAAACCAATAGCTTATTTCCAAATTAACATGATTGATAAAAAGTTAAGCTCAGATTCAAGCCTTTTCCCTTCAGGGAACCATAATTTTCTTGTTTAAACAATAGAATAAAGGACTCATCTGTGTACCCAGGAACAAAGCCCAGACCTGCAGGCCCTGAGGAGACGAGGGAGCTATAGATTATTTTGTGAGACCTGCATTTCAATAGGCAGCATTTCACAGGCCTTTTGTAGCCCTGCTTATCTTAGAAACTTTGTGTGCAACCTTAGACTCATGGGCAGGTCCAGTCTTAGCCATGTTGTCTACAGGAAACCACTTTTCTGGCCTCTGGTACATATACTCATTTGCCTCTGAAAATCCTTCCTTGCCTTATGTAGTCCTGTAAAGAATTACATAGAACATGCTAGCAACCTGACTGTCTTGAAGAAATTGTGTTTACACATGCCATATGCCACAGCTAATATATCTAATCTTTGGAGGAAAAATAAAAACAAAGAATGCATTATTGTAACAGGGGTGTCCTGTTGAAGGAAAGATCTTATGATACAGAGAAAAGAATATGGGTTTTAGAGTTAAACATTGATTTTATCCCTTAATAGTTTAGTGGCCTTGGGCCTGGAGCCTTAGTTCCTCCATCAATAAATTTTGGATATCATATCCACTTTTTCAGGTTTTCATAAGAATGAAATAAGTTAATTAATGCAAAGTTCCCAGCAAGCAAAGCATTATCAAGATCTTGCCTTTTGTTCAAATCGTGCTTTTTCGTTGACAATGGTTTGAGCCTCACTACAAACCAGTGAGGTAAGAAAACTAAGATGTATTTTTCTCTTTTTTCACTGATTAGGAAACTGATGACTAAATAGGATAAATACAAAAGGGGACACTTAATCTCTGAACCTCAGCTTTCTCATTTATAAAATAGTCATATCATTATCCACCTATTTGGATTGCAGTAAGGATCGAATGAGCTAAAGGTGGTGAATGTGCTATGTAAACTGTTACTCAACAAACTCTATCAAATTGTAGTTTGACATGTTACATTAAGGATCTGGCCAAGGTCATGCAGAGAGGAAAACCAGCTGTTCATTCACTTATTCATTCACTCACTTATCTGTTCAACACATCAGCCCTATCCTATGTGCCAGGAACGAGGTGTTCACAGTCCACAAATAAAAAAAGGACAATTCCAGACAACTATAAGAGGAGAAAGATTACTCTAGGTAGCTAAAAGGACATTATGAGAAGGAGGATTCTCTCTGATGGTCCAGTTTGCCAGACTATGGTTTACTCTCCATTCCATACTGCTCTCAAATGTATGCCACTCATCTCCTTAGGAGCTTTCTATGGATGCTCACTGGCTACAGGGTAACAAATATCTGGCTACATGCATAGGTACCCTCCTCTTTCCTTCTGGGCAGACATTGCTAATTGATCACATTACTTCTTCCTGCTGAATTTGGATTCTGTCTCAGAAACCTTCTCAACATAGTGCTCTAGAATGCAACTACCAGTTGATCAAAGTTGGCCCTAAAACCTATGACCCACTGGAATAGTATTTCCACTGTGTTCTTTCTGATTTTACTCTTTGGATATTAAAGAGAAAAGTGAAAACTTTGCACTCCTTCTAAACCAACAGGCATTAATATTTTATGAATTAGAAAATTAAAGCTCAGAGAGATTAAGAACCTTGCTCAAAATCACACATTTAGTAAATCTGGGGACTGGGAATCAGTATTTTGATTCTAAATTTGATTGTCTTACTGATGTACCAAGTTGCTCTTAAATTTTATGCTCCCTAAGATCTGTGTACTGCTCCTTTCAAGTTAAGAAGCACCTTATCTACCCACTTATTCATTTGTTTATTTGTTTATTCAAGAAGTATTCAACTACTAGGAGGATAGAGATTATTACTCAAAGGACATGTAATAATTGTCTACAAAATATAATTAGACTATAATCTGTCTGAGGGCAGGGACTGTTTTTTTGTTGTTGTTGTTCACCATTGAATCTCAGTGCTGAGCATAGTACTGTTACATATTATTTGTTTAATTTATCAGTAAATATTCTGCCTAGTGGGTAAGCAGCCAAGTAAACAGACTATGAGAATAAAATGTGCAATTGCCTGGCATAATCTCCAGCATTGTGTAGGTGCACAGCATTTTCCAGCTAACACTGAGCTCAGTGTGCTATGGGAACACCCAGGAGAGTCCCTTTCTCTGGCAGAGGAAGGAGGTGATGATACTGACTGGCATCTGCAGAAATGAATTGATAAAATGGGTGTATTAGTCCGTTTTCATGCTGCTGATAAAGACATACCCGAGACTGGGCAATTTACAAAAGAAAGAAGTTTAGTGGACTTACAGTTCTACATAGCTAGGGAGGACTCACAATCATGGCAGAAGGCAAGGAGGAGCAATTCACATCTTATATGGATGGCAGCAGATAAAGAGAGAACATGTGCAGGGAAACTACTGTTTTTAAAACCATCATAGCTCATGAGACTCATTCACTATCATGAGAACAGCACAGGAAAGACTCACCCCCATAATTCAGTCACCTCCCACTGGATTTCTCCCATAACACCTGGGAATTGTGGGAGTTACAATTTAAGATGAGATTTGGGTGGGGACACAGCCAAACCATATCAAGGGGTAAAAGAATATTCCGCACAATGTGAACAGCATGTTCAAAGACAGAGATTTGCAAGAGCACAATATATTTAGGAGAATGCAGTAGGTGAAATGAGGGGAAGTATGCATGAGCCACATAGTGAAGGGCCTTGAATTCCCTGATGATTTTGACTTTATTCTGAAGAATGTTTTGGATCCATTGAAGAATTTTAAGCAAACGAGTGATGTGACATGATTTGTGTTTTAGAAACAATTCTCTGGAATCATAATTTTTTTAATTTAAAAATCTTTTAATACCAACTCAGCAAGAGGTCTTGAACATTTGATTTTCATAAATGTTTAGCTTTTATTATTGTCAGTGTGGAGCCAGTAGATGGTTGGGTGTCTCTGCATATGTATACATATAAAAAGCAATATTAGCAATAACATTTTCCTTAATTAATTTTCCCATGACTGAATTCCTATTTGAATATTCATTCTTACAACAGTGCAGTGTGTTGTGATGCACTTCAGCGAAATTAACTCAACGAGCTCTCCTTTCCAATTTTAATATTCCATTGGGTTTTCTATTCCCGAAAACTCATTAGTATCCTAGTGCAGTGCTGACGAGAAACAAGAGAGAGGCATATTGTGTGAATGTGAGTTGGAGAAAAGAGACAGCTGGCACAAGAATATTCTAATAAAGCCCCAAAAAAGGCTGCTGTGTCTTAACAAATAAAAAGGGTGCTTTAGCTTTCCCTTTGTACTTAATTCTGAATCTTATTCATACCTTTTATGAATGCTGGCAAAAGCCAAATTGTTCTCACAGAAACCTCCTCATGGATCTATGCCAAAGAAGATTTGGTATATTTTCCAAATTTTCTGGTAGTAAGAATTTTTATATTCACTTCATCTGATGGACATTGTAGATGACATAGTTTTAATCTCCAGCAAAATTGTTTCTAGCAATATGTCTCTTGACTACCCTCCCCTCCCCATGTTGGCTTCAGTCAACCTGTGTGCTTCAACTATCCAGTTATGCCCATTTTCCCACTTGCATGATTTTACTTATGTCATTATTTCTTCCTAGAATGCTTTTTCTATTATCTTTATAATATGTTGGCATTCTAACCATCTTCCAGGGCTAAGTAAAAAGTTTGCCCTTCAAGAAGGCTTCCAGGCCAAAAAGCAGATGTAAGTTTTCCTCCTGGATCTGTGATACCCATTACATTCTAATTCTTTTGACAGCTGTTTGTGTACACACTCTCTTGTAATTACAATAGCTGTCATTTATTGAGTACCCGCAATGTGTCAGGCTTGGTATCGTTGTTACTATGTAGAATTGGTATTATTTTCACCATTTTACAGGTGCTAAAACTGAGGACCAGAAAGGCTCATTCCCAAGGACCACAAAGCTAGGGACAAGTATGACTACAAGACTACAAAAGTTCATACTTTTAGTACGGAAGTATGACTACTAAAAGTTCACACTTTTTAACCACATTTGACAGTTTTCCTGCTTTATTTTCCCATTTTTGGAGGATAACAGGGTAGGGCATTCTTGAGATTAGCCTTAAAGAATAAATGCAATAGGAATTCTGAAGGCAAAGTTTGAATGGGGTGTATTCCAGGGAGAGGGGCATATGAATATAGGAATGAAGAAATATGTATGCATAGGGGAGGCAGAGTGTTGGGGAGCATTTGCTCAACAAGCTGGTTACTGCCAAAGCTCTTATGAAGGATGAGAAAAGACATAAGATGAAAGGCCAAATTATGCCCAGATTGTGATGGTGTGGAACATCGGGGAACTCTGGTCCCAGGTCCAAGAATGGAGGGAGAAGCTGAGACCCTAGATGGAGGCAGAAGTGTATAGAGAGAGCTCATTCTGATACAGGGAAAGTACCAGGGCACAGGGCTAGAGAGTCCACAGCTCATTTTTAATTGGCTGGTCACCTGGGCATTGCCTGGCATTGGGACACAGAACAAGCTGAGATTGCTTTGATGCTGATTTTCCTACTACCAAAGGAGGGATCCTTAAATAGTTGCAAGAACAGGATTGGGTCAAGGACCACCAGTTCTGGGAAGAAAAGAGATGCGAGGGCAGGGAACTAGGCAGAGTATTGCATAAGCCAAGTAAAATCAGTCCCTAAACTGGGTCATGAAGCAGGGAGGTGTGAGGGGGAAGTAGCAAGAACTTCCTTCGTGTTTTTAATGTGTTAAGACTGTTTTAGTTCAATGTGAGGCATGATCAGGAAGAACATATGTCCAAGTTTCTCTTGTTTTGAAGTGTTGATTGGTATAACTAAGAGAATGCTAAAATAGCTCTATAGACACATTGAAACATTTCTAAAGTAACATCACAGCCTATTCTGAGGGTGGTGAAAGGGAAGGAGGGTTTGTTGTATTCTTGTGGTGACATGTAACTGGTCCTTTGGCACATCGTTAACTATGGACAAGTGGTATCACCTCCAGCCAGACTTTTGTGGATCCCTGTTCAGCAGCCAGGGGATTTACACAAGAGTTGTGATGCTTTGCTTGTAGCTGACCTGCTTATTAACGTCTCTGGTAAGGCATTTCTGCCATCTATGGTTATTTCCTATGCCCTTTTCTGTAGAATCTGTTATGTCAAGAGGAATTTCTATGGGGACAGAGACCTGGTCTGTCTTACTTATTGGCCTCCTCCACAGAGCCTATGGAGCACAGTATGGACTAAGAAAACTGGGGTTTGGTTCCCATTTCTGTCACATAATTATCAGCTGGGTACTTCCAAGCAAACCACGTAGAATTCCTGAGTCTCTGTAAAATGGGGAAACAGCATCTGCCCTGTTTAATGCACATGATTGTTGTGGGGATCAAATACATATGAAAACACTTGGAGGGACATTAAGATTTGTAGAAGGAGATAAAGGGGAGAGATTTGTCACAAATTGTGCCCTGTGCTAAGTGCTTTACCTCCACCACCATGTTTAAATCTCATGGCAATTTTATAGGACATTATCATTGTCCCTATCTTTCAAATGAGGACATTGAGGCTCTTAGAAGCTAAGGTCACACATTTAGTAAGTGGCAAGCCAAAATTGGCAGAGCCCCTTGTGCCTGACTGCAAAAACCCATGTTCTTATCCTCTGTACTGCACAAATGTGATGTAATTTTATAGAAATACTGACATTTCAATGTAAGCCTTTGCATAAATCTATCATACAAGGTCAAAAGTCATTCTTAAATGACATAGCAATGGCACCTGACTTTGTCTAGGGACAGACATCTTTGCCCTAATTAGTATCAGGACTCCTGGCAACCTGTATATCTTGACATTTGCATACATGTCTGTGGGAACTAGGGTAAGAGTGGTTTTGCAAACACAGATTGCATCTGTTGAAGGTACTTTTCCTCAATTATGCTCAGCTCTCCATTTAGAGATGTACATTCAGTGTGCTGAGGGCAGAATCATTTTGCCAATGTACACTATATTTGGTGTAAATCTGCTTTTTCCCACATTCTTGCATTGTTCTTCCTATAGCGATTAAAACAGTCTTGAGTGGTTCAAGTGAGAGAAAAACATATGCTAATTAAAGGAGAAGCACTGTATTTAGAGGCAGAGACAAGTATGAAATCCCAATTCTACCCTGACTTACCTTGTGGACCTTGGACTCTTAGAGACCTGGTCTCCTCTGTAGAACAGCGACAAGAGCAAAATGGTTAAGACAAGTATATCAGAGGATTAGTATGTATGAGAGTGCGTTCTATATCTGGCACCTTGTAAATGTTAGTTTTTTTCTTCTTTTCTTTATCTTTAATGTTTGGAATAAGTGCTAAAGATCAAGAGATTTGGGTTCCAGTCCCAGACCCTGAGAAACCTTCACCTTTCTGGGCCTCAGTTTCATATGTAATTACTTCATATGTAATGAATTAATTCAGCTAGATAGTCTATATTTTAATGTTGGGATTTTGTTCAGGTCTTATACCTGTCAAAAGCCAAAGGTCTACCACATGGAGTGGCCAGTGCTGTGATAGGCTTATGGAGGCTCTGAGAATACTGAGAAAGAGAAGTGACATCAGTGAGAGAAGGTAGACTGGGGGCTACATAACAGGAGATCATGGAAGTCTTCTTTGAGATGACAGTGTTTGAGTTGACTCTTGGAGTAATATAAGAGCTATCTAAACAAATAATAGGACAGCATATTTTTCAGTTTATTTACAGCCTGAAAGTGGGAGAGCAAGAAAAATTCAGAAAACCACAAGTATGTAAATAAAAATGAAACATGTAACATTGTTATATAGGTATGTATGCATCTATTGTGAGGGTGGGGGTAGGGATAGGAAAGCTTAACATACGATGACATTTGGACTTCATCTCACAGATGATGAGGAGCTTTGGAAGTGGAGAGGGGGCATGATCAGATTGGCTTATTAGAAATAACACTTTTGTGACTATGGGTTGTGATAGGCCAAAGAGAGGCAGGAAGAGCAGTTAGGAGGCAATTACAAGTGCCTCAGTATGA
This sequence comes from Mandrillus leucophaeus, assembly GCF_000951045.1. Lineage (NCBI taxonomy): Eukaryota > Metazoa > Chordata > Mammalia > Primates > Cercopithecidae > Mandrillus > Mandrillus leucophaeus. Next base: position 643,783 of record NW_012100854.1, on the reverse strand, counting down.
GCATGGCATATTTATGGGCAATGAAGAGGCCAATTGCTGCAGTAATTCCCTTAAGATGGAGGGGGAAATGAGAAGGGCCATGCCAATAAAGTCATATCAAAGATTCTGAAACAGAACTAGAAGGTGGCAGAACCATTTCTGATTCTGATTAGTGCAAAATTAAAAGTAGAAGTCAGTTTTTACTATACATATGTGCTAAGCGAACTAAAGTCTCTCCTCAAATTCCCTCTGAGATACAGAGGGAATGTCTAAATTTCTTTGTAATCCTTAGGATTGAACGTGAATATAAGGAAAAACATCACCTTCTGACCAGGAGACTTCTTGGGACAGAAGAATCACTCTCTACATTTGATTAGATTTAAGAGCAGGAATTTGACGCTTTTTAGTGGAATAGAAGACAGGATTATATTTATGAAGGGACCTTTCTTTCTTGGTGATCACTGCCATTTTGTCACTTATTAGCACTTATTACCCTTCATAGCACTTCTATTCTTTAATGGTATCATTCAAACCCCAAAGTGTGAAAAATGGAACTATGATATTTCAATCTTGAAAGTATTTACTGAGTATCTGTTATTTCTTGGAAAGCAGCCAGGTCTAGGGGGAAAATGAATGAAGTTGTTAGGAGAACTAAATAAAATTGTATGAGGTATGTAAGGTGCCTAGTACAGTGCCTAATATAAGGCAACTCAAATAATAATGGTCTCCTCTTTTTTACCCGTAGGAGACAAGGATCAGATGATGAAAAAAAAAAAAAACAGCTTATACCCATTGGGATTTATAGCCTCATTAGAAAGATAAGATACAATGAATAAAAATAATCTTTCTAATGTTTCACAGTTTACAAATCACTTTTGCATCCACTATTTCATGTCAAGCTTCTAATATCAATTGAAGTAACCAGGGCAAGGCATGTTATTAGCCCAATTAAACAGATAAGGAAACTAACATTCAGGGAGATTAAGTGGCTGAACAAGACCAAATTGTTATCAAGTAGCAGGGCAGGTCTAACTCACTCCAGATTATGGATATTTCCGTTAAAGATTGATTCAAGGTAAGTCGGAGTATGAAGCACTTACCCTGTGATAGGTACAAGGTACCATATGAACCAAATTCTAGCGTATGAATGGTAGAATTTATAGTTTATACTTCTATTGTAGAAACAAAATGCTAAGGGAGGGAACCTTGAAGAGAAAGGTTTATTATTTTCAGAACTCTGCAATTTAGTATCCTTTTTTGCTATCTTTCAGGATCCACTTCTAAATATGGTCATTCTTCACTTGGTCTTCTGCCCCTGTCTCACTTAGGGTGGGATTCCAGTAATACCTTAGAAACTGGTCTAATATGCCCAGGATTTTTTGCTCAATTATTCTATTCTCACCCCTGCTTAATGTAGCCATCTGGGGCAGTTAGTCGTGTGCCTCAGCAGCTAAGATCCACCAGATACCACTGCCTACGTCTGGCTGACTACCACTGTGATTTGAATTCCTAAATTTTCCCAGGGGAAGCCACAACTTCTGTTTTCTGTTGTCCTCTATTCTGTTATTCCTCATTTTTTGTACAGTTCTCTCCCCAGCATCCTTAGAAATCCCATTAAGGAGAACAGGCAAAACCAAATTTATGATGGCACTGACCCAGGGCCTTCATTGGTTTGGAGCTTCTGACTGGCTTATCTTACATGTGGGGATATAGAGAAAAAGAGTCAACTACAACGAAGCAGATTGTTATTCTGAGGAAGGGAAGAAAAGTGCATCATAATTCTTGCTCCCAGGAAGATGAGACAGACTTGGATGAGTTCACTAGGCAGCACATGAAAATTTTATCTTGAGTGGTGCTTTAAATGCATTATCTCATTTAACCTAGGCAATACCCCTGTGAGTAGATATTAGCATTTTTATTTTACAGATGAGGTAACTGAGGTTCACAGAGATATTGGGATTTTTCCCAAGTCCCCACAGCCAGGAGGTAGTAGAGCTGTGGCTGAGGATTCATTCTTCTGACTGAAGGCACCGTTCTCTTCTCTTACTCCAAAGCTACAGTAGATGATCAAATTCTAGACCATGCAGCTCAGATGCCAAGTGTTGGAACCCAGGTTGGGGGTAGTCTGGAGTAGTGTGGGATGATTTTCTGAAGAACCTCAATGTTTAAGGATGAGTTTGGAGAGACAGAGCCAAGGAAGGAGGCCATCCATGGGAACAGAGTGTACAGGGCTGCGGAGGTAGGAATGAATTGGGCACATGTGGAGGTGGTGTGGATCGTGGCCTTACAGCAGCAGAAAGTGCATTTTGAGGAGGAGGACAGCTTGGTTTGTCTGGGTAGAGGGATCTCAGCCTAAATATGTCCTTGTCCCTCCCTACCTCCACCATAACTGTGGGAACCAGCCCTCTGTGAGTGTGAAAAGACCCAGTGGAAACAGGAATTTGGCTGTATCATGCAGACCATGCTGAGGAGAGGTTTTTCCAAGCCATATTTAAAACATTGTGTTGAAAAACATCCCTAAATTCTCTAACAGAAGACAGATGTCTGCCTGAACAAATATCAGCTCTCACATAATTTGTTGTTTTGATTTCCCCAGCATTTGCCTATTGAATCTGACAACCTCCTATAATTATCCATTTTCCAGAATGAATTACAGGGTGCATGTCCCATATATGTGGCTCACACTGCTCTTGGTTCATGGAGTAGATGGATGTATGGTGCATCTGTGCAGGGTACCAGATTCTGTCTGACTCCTTGTTGCCACTCCCTTCTCAAGCCTCTATGCTTTTACTTGGGCAATTTGATTCCCATCTTCTGGATCAGTATCTTCCGTACTAGATATACCAAGGCCATGGTTGGTCAGGGACTAAATGGAGACCCAATTCAATAGTTCAGTAAAGTTAGCAGTATAGCATGGGCCTTGAAGTTCAGACAGACCTGGTGTCAAATTTTCCACTTACTATTGGAAAATTATTTAACCTTTCTGAGCCTCACTCTTCCCATCTGTAAAATGGTTATTGGAAAGAGACTATTATTTAGCAGGGGCCAGATAAATGACAGTTATTGCTATTATTATTTTTCTTCCTGTTTTGGCCTCATATATTGGTTGATACCTAATGTTTATTGAGTACTAAGATATTTTGCTAGTCATTGATAAGTGCTTTATATGACTTATCAATAAATGATAAGTAATGAATCAATAAATGGTAAGATTAAATGACCAAGCTGTCCTCCTCCTCAAAATGCACTTTCTGATCCTGTAAGGCCACGATCCACACCACCTCCACATGTGCCCAATTCATTCCTACCTCTTCATTACCATCATGTGAGATTGTTACTATTATTGTCTTATTTACAAATAAAGAAGCTGAGATTGTTAAGTAACTGCCTAAAGAAGGTCATATAGCAGGAAGAGGCAGAGCCAGAGTTAGAAACCATGCAGTCTGGCTGAAAGCCTGAATTCATAACTGCTTCACTGGCTTTATCATAATTCATAACTACTACATCTCTTCTCTTACTAAGACAGAGATATCACATTATACCTCATGTCTGTCTGTTTCTCTGTGTCATAGCTTTTCCTTAATAGTCTATCTAGTAGTGTCTTGAATCTGCCAGTTCTTCCTATAAATTGCAGCCAAGTAGTTACAGACCTGTTGGCCTCTCCCTTGCTAGTGTTGACTTCTGAATATTGCTCCTTTTGTCCTCTGCTTGCTGTGCAATGATTTGTTCATTCTTTCAGCAAACTTTCACCAAGTATCTTCTATGTTTAAGGCCCAATATGAGGCACTGGAAATACCAAAACTAATTTGACAGGACTACTATTTTAAAGAAAGTCAGTTCCATTAGGGGAGAAAAACAAAAACAGAATAATGCCACTGATATTTCTAACCCATTTTTTTCTTTTATATCCCCTATATATAAGTCATTACCATATCCAGTTGATTTTGTATCCTTTGGCTCTTGAATCTGTACATTTCTCACTATCTCCATTGATATTCTACAATTTAAGTTACTATCATTCCTCATTGGGCTACTGCAATAGCCTCCTTACTGGTTACGTGCATTCAGGTTGTGTTGACCTCCAAACTATTATTAATACTGCAACTAGATTGGTCTTGGAAAATGGAAATCTGTTTAAAATGCTTTAATGGTTTCCCAGTACTCTTAGCATTATGGAAATAATAGTGAAAGCCTCATTTTTTGAGAAAAATTAAAAAAGCATAAGTGAGTTTTACTAGCATAAGATGACTGGATAGTCTTTACGGATTTTTATAGCTCTGACATCCAAGATTTGCCTTCATCTCAATGGAACTATGCAGCTTTGATACTATCTCTAACCAAGATGTACCCAGTAATTACTGACCGTTCACTAGTCACCCCAAGTGGATGAATCTTTACCTACTTTAGTAAAAGGACTAGTTGAAGATTGTATTCATTCATTTATTCATTCATTCAACAAACATTCACAGAGCATTCACTCTGTTTCAGGTCCTGAACTGCTGCTGGAAATACAGGCTCAGCTCACTTAACCCCAGTAACTGTCCTAGTTACTAGTGTTTCAGCAGTGAATCAAGGCACGAAGCAGGAATGGTCCCCATTCTCATAAAGATTAAATTTGAGAATGAGACCTAGTTCCCATTCTTGAGAGGTTTGTATTCTATTAGGGAATACATTATTCATCTATTTACCTAACGTTTGCTGGGTACCTACCATGTGTCAAGCCCTAAGAATATAGTGCTGAATGAAACGGACACAGAGTTGTCATAATTACTATATGGCGTGGCAAGTACAAGATCAGAATTCTGTGCAAGGGGTAATGGAACCCTAAGAGGGAGACTTGAATTCTGCATGCAGAGCTGGGATGACATCATTGGAATTGACTGCTAGGAATAGACCTTAAAACTATATAGGATACTGTATTATTGTTAGGTACTATTAATGAGCACCAAATTTAAGTAACATATACACTTGACATTTCAGCTCTGCTGTTTTACGGAGGACATTATCTCTAATGCATGTTATAATAAACATTTATTATAATATACATTATATTTATGAGGAACCTGAGGTTCAGGGATGTGAAATCACTTGCTCAAAGTCACAAAGCTAGTGAGTGAAAGAATTAGGATTCCAGCTTAAATCTGCGTAGGTCCAAAGCCTTTGCTCTTTTCACTCCACCCTGCTAAATACACTGAGTTTTTCTAAACTCTGTCATTTGGCATCTTAGGACATATTATAATTTCGTTTATAATTTTTGTGCATCACAGCCTTCTGTCATCTTCAGTTTGAGGCTCTCCATGTGAAACCTGAAGATGTAGGCCTGCTGTAGGGCCAGAGTTTTAGAAAAGGTATTTATTGTTTCAGGAAAATTGGTATTCCAGTTGACATTAATTCTCATCTTGTTTCCTGGGTTCTCATCCATCTCAGTGATAACTGAATTTCCCTGGTAAATATCAGGCTCTCTTTCCATGCAGCAGGTGCTATGTCCTCCCCACTCCTCAATACAAAATTGACCCCTGCCATATGATTCCCCCTTCAGGGGTAATATGAAATGAACAGATTGGTCTTAACGGCCTTAGTAACCTTAATGGGCCTGTGTAAAAGGGCACATCCAGGCAGAAGACATGGCACTCAATTCCACTGAGTGCAGAGCTTCATGCTGGGCACTAAGGGAGTCAAAAGAAATTTACCATATGGAAGTCAGATTAACTGTTGCAATATGACTGATGAGTTGCTTTGCTGTTGTAGACCTCAGTTTTTTCATCAGCAAACAGGCATGTCAAACCCACTGATTTGTGGAGGATCACCATGGAAGTGCTTTACTAACTGAAAAGTGTTATTCACATCACATATTGTTCCTTGGGGATTATGATTGTGATGTGACTGGTTAAAAGAGCACATAGGAATGATTAGATGGTAAGGAAAATAGTAATGTTCATTTTGCTGGCTGATTGTGGCTAGGAAAAGCTAGTCAAGTCCTCATCTATGTTCCTATGGTACAGTAGGAACCCCATTATACCACACTCAAGACATTATTTTTATGTTTCTATACTAGATTATGAAGTAAAATGACTCAGCTAAGGATGCATTAAGTTCAGTGGCAAAGTCTGAATTGGAACTCAGAGGTTTGACTGTTCCAGCACTCTTCCTGCTGTACCATGTGTCTTCACAAGATATAATCAAAATGGGATCTAGAGGCCAGATTGTTTGGGTGGGGATGATTCTTGAAAGCCAAGATAGAGTTTGTTGAGTTGTCACCAGTTACTCTTTTCTGGCCTAGGATCCTGCCAGTTCCCTGACTAGCCTTTTCTTTTGCTATCAGATTTAATATAGGAGCACATCATGATCTGACCTTTGTGTTCCCGTAACCCCATTTCAGATTTCTCCATATGCATTATAGGACTTAGTATGCACATGTTATGTGTGTATGAGAGAGAAAGAAAGAGAGAGAGAGAGAGATAGAAAGTTAAGAGATGTTTTTGATAGTACCCAGGAGTGATCAGGACCTGAAATGTAGACCTATATTAGCTAAAATTGTTTATATAGGGTATTAAAATTAGGCATCAGTGTAACAATTTACGAATTTATCTTGAGAAATGACTCTCATCAGCAGCAGTTTGTGCAAAGTCCATGTGTTCTATCATCTGTGCATTAGCCTCTATTATCAAACAACATGGTAAGTCAAATCATTACTTCAGGATTGCTTTCATGGTTTGTATGAGCAAGAGCAATTGAGATACTATTTTATGACTTCAGGGATTGTCCCATTATAAGGATAGCTGTGCTCATGGGACTGGAGGATTCTACACGTGCCGTTGATTTTTGCGGAGTGTGGTGTTTGTGTTGGTACCCATGACTAAATATTCTGATGCGTGGTTTCTGGAAGTGTCATGTCCGTATGTGTAAATATAGACATATGTCTGGGCTCCTTACCTAAGTTTTAGTTTTGTTTTTGGAGATTTCACTTCTTTTTACCTTACTGCAACTTGAGACTAAGACCCTGAATACAGTTAATAATCAACAAATGGCGGTTTACTAATAATTGGCCAACATGGTATATAGTTTACAAGTGTGGAGAATCTGGCCTTTTAATTCCATCATCATTGTCATCATCATCATCATCATCATCACCACCACCACCCTCATCTTCATCCAATCTTTATGGAATTAATACTTACTACGTACCTACAGAGTACGGAAAAACTAGTCTATGGTTTTCTCCTTCGTGACACTATGCCCTCCTAGAGTGATCGTGTATTGTATATAATTGTATGGGCAGGAAGAACTTCTGATCAAAGGAGTTAATGATTCTTGTCCAAGTGATTTAGATTAAGAATGAAACCATGGAACAGCATCCATGACTTGTCACTCATCACCATGTCATCTACACAGGTAGCATCTTATCTTTTTCGCAGGTAGTTCATAGCACTTACTTGTTATCGTGACAGATCCAAAAGTAAAGGTCTATCTTTCTCTTTGACCTTGATTTGAACTTAGGACAGCCCCATGACATGTCAATTAAACTTATAATATACCCTGTAGACCCTGATCAGTTGATGGATATCTTTTAGTCTCATTGTATATAGAAAGTAAATGATGTAAGTTTTCCCTGTACTTGTTTTAATAATAGAACCATAGCATATGAGAATTAGAAATCACTTTAGAAAATACCTATATTCTGAGGTTCTTATCACTACTCCTGTCATTGTTCTTGATAATGTCACATTCAGTATTTTAATGAATGTTGATTTTCATTCAGTTTGTTGACTTTCACCCACCTCAGCAACACTATTGTCATATTCTAGACCTTATCGATTATTACCGCATTTTACTAAATCTAAGTTGTCCTTACCTTTCCTTTTTCAGAAATGATAAAATGTGAAAACATACAACAATACTTGTATCATCTGCTTTCTTTTCAGTCCATCCCTTCCATATTCCTGCTTTTATAATTCTTCGACCCCATTAGAAAGACAAACCATTGATGCTAGTATCTTTTCAATGCCCCTGATCCCCCTTATCTGCCCATTTCCTTCCTTATCAACTTAGAGTTCATGATTTATTTTTATAATAATTTCTTAGGTACCTTTAACTACTTTACCTTCTTTCCCCTGTGCCTTACTTTCTAGAAAAATCTCAATTCTCATTAAATCCAACTACATTAGAATAACTTTTTTTCATTTGTACCTGAGATAATGTATTTGGACAAAATCTCAAAACCATGATTTTTGGTTTCTTTTTAGATGACTTTAGGTGAAGTCCATGTTACAGTTGCCAAGTCCATTTATTCTTCCATCTTTTGAAAGGATAATTTTATAACATTTTCTCTCTCTTCAGGCATTCAGTATTCCTTCACTCTTCATCCTCAGTTAATGGGCATGGTGACTTCAGAGGTCAGAAGAGATGGCAGGGTTTTTTTTTTTTCCCCCTACCATTTGAGTTCAGGATGTCTGGAGAGAAAGGCACAAGAGTCAGCAGATAGAGATTAAAGATATCATCTTTATTGCTGGTAAAGAAAATATTACATGTATCTGCATATAAGTGGTCTTTCTAATAGAGAAACTCAGTCAAAGGTAGCTGAAAGCTGCAGGCCTACTTCCTTCCCAGAAACAGAGTAGTCTCCTATGGATTGAACTACATGGAAGAGCACAGTGGAAAGTACTTTCTCTGTTGGCTGTTCCTAAACAATTTCATTTCATTCTTTCAAAATCATCAGTCAAAAATTCCCCTAAGAATGAGAGAATGAGTAGTCAGAAAGAGGCCATGCATATTAAATAAACATGAAATTATGGAAAAGGAACTTACCTTCTAACAATGACATTTATTTTAATTTTATGGGAGAAATAGAAGCAATCCTGGAGAACATCCTTCTGCACTTCAACCTGCAAATCTGTCCATTTTTTGAAACTTTGCCATCCTTCTCTATTACAATTGATAAATTATTTGAGCTTTTATCTAAGGCTATCTTTTCTCCTGAATATCAACTCAATTCACCTACATAGAGATTTTATAAAAAATTTTTCTAACTTCACAGTTTTCTAGTTCTTACTACATTAGTCTCATCAGCATACAAATATGATACAGTGCTTCAACTTTTAAAAAAATTAACCTCATTGCCCATTTTTTGTTTAGCTGTTGTGGCCCCACTTCTCTGCCCTCTGATATAGAAAAACTTTTTGAAAGAATAGACTATTTTCTATCTCTCTTTTCCTCTCACTGTTTCTTAACCCAACTTCAAGGCCTTTTATCCCATCATTCCACTAAAATTACTCTTGTCAGGGGCACTAATGATTTCCAGTGTTGACAAATCATATGCTTAGTTTTCAATCTTCACCACTCAGCAGCACTTGATCACTCTATCCTTAAACACTTTGTTTACTTTGCTTGAAACTGCACGTTCTTCTGACTTTCCCCTTATCTCTCAACTAATCCTTCGTCTTTTTTGTATATCCTGTTTATACTCTGTTTTCTCTGTCTAGAAGTTCCTCCAAGAGATCCACATCGTTCACTTCCCCACTTCACTGAAGTCTCTACTCAAATGTCACCTTTCCTGACCACACAATTTAAAATTGTAATCCCAACCATCAATCATTGTTCTCTTACCATACTTATTACTCCATATAGCATTTATAACATATTTACATATCTTTTTTCATTAGTATAATGTCAGTCTTTTCCCACTAAAATGTGAACTCCAAGAGTAGAGATTTGTCTGTATGGATCACTCTGTATTCCTACCAACTAGAACAGGGTCTGACTGGCTTAATAGAATAAATATACACTGGCAAAGTCCTTCATGGGATTAGAGACAGTATAGTGTAAGCAAAAAGTACAGACTCCAGATACAGAAAGACTGGGTTCAAATTCTAGCTCTACTCCTTTCTAGTTTACTATTGGGTTTGAAGGAGTTAAATTAACCTCTTCGCGCTGTATTCCAATCAGTAAAATAATGGCATTAGTATCTATTTCACGTGGTTATATTTTGAGTTAAATGAACAAATATAAACAACTAACCTTAGGCTTCATACGTAATAGTCACTGAACAAAAGATTGTTCTTTTCCTTTCTGTCTTAAGATGTATTTTTGCTCCTCTATCCATACAGATCCTTGGTGTGGTATAGCATACTACTTTTTTTTTGAACGGAGTTTCACTCTTGTTGCCCAGGCTGGAGGGCAACGGCACGATCTCGGTTCACCACAACTTCTGCCTCCTAGGTTCAAGCGATTCTCCTGCCTCAGCCTCCCGAGTAGCTGGGATTACAGGCATGTGCCACCACACCTAGCTGATTTTTGCATTTTCAGTAGAGATGCGATTTTTGGTCAGGCTGGTCTTGAACTCCCAGCCCCAGGTGATTTGCCCACCTCAGCCTCTCAAAGTGCTGGGATTACAGGTGTGAGCCACCGTGCCTAGCCTAGAGTACTATTGTATCCAAATCTCATGATGCTTTTATCCTACTTAAACTCCTACCATGCTTCCCTGTTGCTATGATAATAATATTTAAGTTTCTCACATGGATTTTCAAAACCCAACAATGAACTTTTATGGTCTTTTAGACATCATCTTCTACTATCTTCTTCTATGTACCCTGTGCTTCATCTAAATTTATTATTCATGGGACAACATGGTATAGGATCCTACCTCCACACTGGTTGGCTGGCTCTGCTCACAATGTCCTTTCCCACCCTCTCCCTTGTTAAAGTTCTGCCCATTATTTAAGTCCCTGTCAAATTAACAAATTCCTAGACACTACCTCAATTCATAAATTACTCTCTCTCTCTTCCTCCTGGTTCATAAAGCTTCTGATGTGGCATAATCTTCTCAGGGAAGCTTTCCTTGCCACATTCCCTCCTACGCCTCCCACTTCCAATTTTTTCAGAGGCACACATCTGGCTCTCATTCTGGCTCATTCCTTCTGCTCTAGCATTTACCACTCTAAGGAGAATTGTATGTCTGCCTTCTGTATTCCTGCTAAATTATGATTTTCTTGAAGACAGGGTCAATGTAATATATATCCTCAGGGCTTAGCTTGGTTCCTAGAAGATAATTGACATTCAGTGTATTAATAAATGAACAAAGTATCCGTCTCCTCTATTAGATCACAAGGATCTGGAAATTTGTTACTCTTTCTTAGTCATCTCTATGTTTTTTATCCTCTATAATAGCTGGAACATAAGGAAGAAATATATTTTGGTGACTAAAGATTATGGTCTGTCTCTACCATTAGTTGTTTTGAGTTCAAATACCAGCTCCACTATTTACAATTTTTGTGATTTGCACAAATTATTATCTCTGTGCTTAAATGTCCCCGTCTCTAAGATAGTGATAATAGGGTTTGGCATAAGGATTAAATGCGATAATTCTTGTTTAGCTCTTAGTCTAGTATCTGCCCATGTATATCAACAAATTTCTCTTGACTGCCATATAAAAACATATTGATAATCTGTGGTAATCATATACATGTAGTACATTAGGGCGTGGACACAGAGGAAAAAGTGAGTGTCTTCCTGAAGGATACACAAAGGTACTGGAGAAAGAGATAATTTCAGGCCACAGAGCAAGCAACATTACAGTCACTGATCTTACTTTCTGAATTGGCATGTAAGGAAGGAACAAGACACCCAAGGAAGGGTGATGGTCAGTGGAATGACTATCAGACTGTAGTTCCTTCACTTCTAATAGTTAGAAACATATGTGAGTTATTCTCCTACATCACTCATTTTCAGAGTTTATTTCTAGATATATCCTTGCAGGGAAAAAAAAAAGTCTTTTTAAAATGTTAATCTGTTTCTACTCTAAACCCATTTGGAACTGAAGTGTTTTGGTTGGATCTGAAAATCACTTGAAATATGGGCTGTGATCAAGCCTTGTACTGGAGTACACTGAGGAATATAGGTGGTGTGTAACCCACACACATGGAAACAGAATATTCAGACCTCATATCTGTCCACCCACTATAGGCAGCAGAATAGTGATTTTGAATGATGTATTTGTTTCCTCTCCCCAAATAACACTTGAAGGGGTCCTTGTGCCAGGAATATTACAGAGAGAAAAATAATCAGTTAGGGAATTAACTGTAGAATATGTAGAGTAGATTCTTACAGTTACAGCCTCCAATGAAACACACCTCCCTGAGTTCATACCCTTTTGCAATGTGACATTAACACTTTTCTCATGAAGATGTGGAATCTATTTCCCAGGCTTTCAGTCTGGACTGGCCTTAAGACTTGTTTTGACCACTAGAATGTGTCAGAAAAAACACTTTGTGATTTCTGAAGCTGTTCAGACATTAAGAGCCCTTGCCATATCTGCTTTGGTACTATTAGAATGCTTCTGCTATTATGTGAAGAAGCTGTCAAACTACCCAGCTAAGTCTAGACCAAATTCCCAATGGACATAATTTTGTGCAAATAAATGGTTGTTACTGTAACTCACTAAGCTTTTGGGTGATTTCATATAGAAACAGATAACTACCATAACAAAGAATCAACTATTTAAGGTTTAATATTGTTATGTATATCCAAGGATAAGTTTTAAATGTTCTCAAAATAGTCACAATTTATATATATATATTTATATACATACTTAAATTATGTATTATATATTTTATATATTTGACTTTCAGTGTATTAATGAATATGTATGCATTAATATGTTTATGTTTATATAAATACAAATATTTAAATGTA
>NW_012100854.1:612049-630822 GCF_000951045.1 Mandrillus leucophaeus | reverse complement strand
ATTTATATATACTTTTTATTTCAATAGCTTTTGGGGTACATGTGGTTTTTGGTTACCTGTATGAATTTTATAGTGGTGAAGCCTGACGTTTTAGTGCATCCATCACCTAGGTAGTGTACATTGTACCAAATTTGTAGTTTTTTATCCCTCACTGCTCTCCTGCTCTTCCCCCTTCTGAGTCTCCAAAGTCCATTATACCACTCAGTATGCCTTTGCATACCCATTGCTTAGCTCCCACTTATAAGTGAGAAGAATATTCACAATTTTGAGGCAGCACGGTTTAGTGGAAAGGGTTGGGGTTTGTCTTTATGCAAACTTGAGTTCTGGTCATCTGAATATCTCATCTAACCTCTTTAAACCTCAGTTTTCTCATCTGCAAAACCAGAGAAAAAAATCTGACTTTATAGGCTTAGTGTATGGATGGAGTGACCTCAAAGTAGTAAGGCAGATGTTGCTCGGCACATCGCTCAACACACATGAATTTAAACTTCATCCTCTAAGCAGGATGGGGAATAACTGCTTAATGGGCTGCCTTCTGAAGTGATGAAAATGTTTCAGAACTAGATAGAGGTGGTGGTTGCAAAACATTGTTGTGACTGTGTTAAATGTCACTGAATTGTTTACTTTAAAATTGTAGTTAATTTTGTTTTATGAGTTTCACCTCAATAAAACAAAATATGTGACCACATGACATGGATGATCTGAGTTGGAACTGGTGAAGCTGTAAAAAGTGAAACGGAAAAATGCAGGCCCTTTTAGGAATAGAAATGGACTGATGTAATCAGTTCAGCAAGGAATAATTCAGTTGTTATACAGATCAGGAGGTATCACAGGGCAAGGCACAACCAGCTATTTAGCTGGCCAGGCAATCTGTGAGTTAGAGGAGAGGGTGTGTACTGTGCTACAGCTGAGCTGAGTTTCCTTCCTTTCTACAACTGTGACACTTCCACTGCTTTAGTATTGTACTTTCTCTTATATGGCTTTGCTAGTCTAAAATGCTACTTGGCTTCCCTGAGGCAAAAACTTCTGCTAATACTGCTTTTCAATTTGGATTGAAGGCAATCTCAGGGCACCAAGAGTGAGACAAAAAGGCAATTAATATGGAGAAGAGGTTTAGGAAGCATAGATAGGCAGGTTACTGGCTGACCACAGCTTTGTTTCTCCATCTTTCTCATTTCTCATTAGTGAAAAATGTGCCCCATAAAGCATCAACTCCCTCCATACATTAGATTGTGCCTCCTGGTCCCCAGCGGCTGCTGACAGCAGCAGAGACATCAGCAGAGTGAATCACAGGATACAGAATGAGTCACTAGGAGATGGATGGTATGCAACCAGTGCACTCCATGCTGGCCCACCCGTGGCCTGAAGTCTCATGGGTCCAGTTAGGTGAGCCAATATGAGTGTGTGGGCATCAAGCAGGTACCACAGTTATTGTACCTCCGCAACAACAGGGAAGTCCTTGGTGCAGGTGGCAAGAGTTGCATGATGCAAGACATGAAGCCAAGCTCTGCTGGGTTATTCCTAAAACATAAAAATCTAGGGCTGCACCCACAATAGACCTAGCTGGCCGAACAGGCACAAGTGCCAAGGCAACATGACCCCCACCGTAAAAGTAGTGAAGGAGCTCAAAAATCTCACTCCAATGAAGATAAACCCTTTCTTCTTTAACCTCCAAGACTGTGGTTGGTGCCAGGTGATCTTTCCATAGGGTTATCAGTAGCATCAAGGAAAAACCATGCTTGAGCAACCTGGGGAGGTGAATAACTTGGTTGAGTATTCTCATCTGGACTATTGAGTATTCTCATCTGGACTATTTCTCTAATTGCTACCCTCCAGATCACAGCAATTTGGCATTATCTGAACATTTACATAGTAGCCAGCAATTCTACTTTTAGGTTAGTATTCAAAAGAACTCTTAAAATGTGCATGAGGATACAAGATTGATCATAGCAGCCCTGGTCATAATGGTAAAATGTAAAATTTATTTTAAAAATAAATATAGGCATGGTTTAGTGTTCTTAGGTATTGGTTCCAGGAGCACCCTCGGATATCAAAATCTGTGACTGCTGAAGTCCCTTACATAAAATAGGGTAGCATTTGTATATAACCTACACATCCTCCCATACACTTAAAATTATCTCTGGATTACTTTAAATACCTAAGACAATGTAAATGCTATGTAAATAGTTGTTATACTATATTTTTAAAAGAATTATATTATTGTCGTATTGTTATTTTTATTATTTTTAAAATAGTATTTTTAATCCACTGTTGTTTTAATCTGTGGATGCAGAATCTGCAGAGAACCAATTGTAAACAAAACAAAATAAAGTACAATAAGGTCATGTGCAGACAGATGATGACAGTGTCTCATGAAGCATGGATTTGCACTAATTTAATTCTGTGTACCCAACATTCTCTAAAACAAATACAATTTTTTTCTTCCTAGTCTGAATCTCAGTTGAATCATAACATAGAGCACATGGAATTCCTAGAATATAATGATTTATTTTCTACCTTTGTATATAATGGTCCTTTGGCCTGCTATGCTCTTTCTATAGCCACTCCTTTTCATTCTCTAGGCCTCAGCCTAAGGAAATATCCTCCGTTTGGGAAGGAGCAGTGGAGCATTTATAGAGCTCGAAGACCTAGGCAGGTACCTAGTCTATTCATGATGCCAGCCTTCTTTGAGTAATGAATGATACGGTGATGTGATCACTGACCCAGCTCATGTTAATATAATCAAGAAATTATGGTGGGCTTTCTAGTAGAGGGTATCTGTTCTGTCAGAGAGAGAAGTAGAAATAATGATAACTAGGCATTTGGAAAAAATGTGAGCAAAAGTGAAAGAGAGAGTGTGTAAAATACATTCCAGGAAAAATGAGAGGTCTATATTCTATCAACATATAAATATAGTAATAGGAAACTAGAGGCAGATAAGTTTAACATATTGGCCTTGAGCTAAAGTTTGAAAGGTATTGATTATCTTTTTAAGGAACTTGCACTTTATGCTGGTGACAATATGAAATTACTGAATGGCTTTTAGGCAGGAAGACAATGATCAAAGCTTTTTGTAGGAGAACTGTTTGACAATTGTGTGTGGAAAAGGTTAGGTAAGAGACATTCAGAAGCTCTACAGGAAACCACAGTATAAACATAGGGTGTGGTCACCTAGACTATTGTGGACACCAAGCTATATTGAAAGGTCTATTAATGTGTTTCTGAAACATGAAATTAATCTTGGTCCAAAATGGGGAAGAAAAGAGTCATGAAGTTAAAAGTCATGAGGATTATCAGTAAGTCAGGATATAGACTAGTAAGCAAGCCAGTGCAAGAGGTCAAGGCTAAGATTCTGGGTGTAGCAAAGGGTTAAGACTCCTGCTTTTATGTGATTATGAAGTAAAAGTTGAACAGAACTATGAAGGACCAGGTTACAACTGGCATAAAGGTGATATGTCTGAAAATGCAAGTAATGGTTTGACAGGAGGTATAAGGATGTAATGCGGACGACTGGCTATAGGCTGATGTATTGCCTACGGACTTTAATACCTTGGGAGCTTAAATTGTTCTGGATGTACATGTTACGCAATTCAAGTCTATAATCTACACCATGCAAAGCTTTCTACAAAGATAAATTATATAAATACCTAATAACATATTAGAGTTCTGGGAGACTCAGTTACAGATTAGTACTAAGATAGCTACAGAACCAAGTTAAACCACTAAATTACTCTGGAAAGGTAAGCAGATAGACTTTGGAGCACATGACTTGCCTGAGTACCATCTTGGAGCTCTTGGCTCCCTACAGAACATTAACATGACAAATTAGAGTTTTGATCATGCCAGATATAACAGTATCCATTTGTTTAATTAAACAATTGAGGCTGTTGTTAGTGTGGGTCATTTTTAAAAATATTAAAAGTAAAATTAAACACATAATTAAGCTGACAAAAGATAAAGACCCCGATGCTCCAAGTTGAAGGCAGTTAATTTATATGAAGCTGGGTCCCCAAAGGCACCACAGTTTATTAAATTACCAAGGCAGGGATGTAAAATATATTATTTAGCTGTTAAATGTTAAATTGCTCCGACACTTTTAAAGTCCACAAGATGCAGTCAATTAGAATGCCTTATTAGCTAGCTGTTGTTTTTCTTCTTGAAAGGGTCCAGAACTTAAAGCTGGGCCCCTCTTCCTTATTTTTCATTACTAGAAGCATCCATGTCCTATTCATGGTTGGTCACATAATCATAAATTCATGGATGGATAGACCCCAGGAGTTTATTATTATTAATAATATTGAGTTGAGAGGACCTATGCTTAGTGTACCAATTTGGACATGATTCAACCATGCATCCCTTTATTCCTTCCTTCCTCCCTCCATCTCCTTCCCTCCTTTCTTCCCTCCCTCAATAACTTTCTTATTTTTCTCTTTTCACCTTTTTCTTATTTAATTTTATTTATTTCCTCCACCTCTTCTCTGTCTCTTTCCTTCCCTCATTCCCTCCCTCCTTTTCCCTTTCTTGTCTGTTCTTCTTCTGTACCGTTTTTCTCATCTCTTATCACATTATCAAGATTCTACTATTTATTAAATTCGCTTCCAATTTTGGAGTTCATAATTCAATGCCAGTTGCCTAGTTGAGGTAGGAATATCCCCGACAACAGCTTGCCAAAGTTGACATTCAGTCTCCACTCATATTCTTTTAGCCACAAGCCGCATATCACCTTCCAAGGAAGCCCAGTCTTTCTCTTAACAAATATATCTCTGGTGATAATGTGAAATGTTTTTCTTGAAGTAAACTCAAATTTGTCTCCTTGTGCTTCCGTGTTGAGTGAATGTTTCTCTCCTCCTGTTATTTTCTTTATGACTTTCTACAAATCTTTTTTCTAAATCTGGAAGATTTCTTTACTGTTCTATCCATATCAATTTCTTCCCTCATGCCTTTGCTCTTGTTATTATTCCTCCAGAAATTCTTCCCCTTGTCTATATCCTTTAAGTATCATCTATCTTCCTCACTTATCTAGACCTCACCAAACTCTTAACACTTCTAGTCAGCACCAACCAGATGTACATGGAATGTTTCAGGGATACACATTATGCATTGCTCCATTTAGGAGCTGTTTTGGAGTATGTTCCTACTGATTATTTATGGAAAGGCAGCAGCAGCCTTTCCATAAAAGGAGTAGAGAGACTATGGAACTGGCTCTAAACCCCACCCAATAGTGAGTTAAGCAAGCTCCTTGTGCTGAAAAGTTCTCCAGTTGCTCAAAATTTATAGAAATCCTTGGTCACAACAAGTTGAATGGTCAGCTCTGCAGAGAGAAAATGAAAACTGTGGAGTATCCCACAGGTGAGTGGGCATAGTGACGGGAGACCAAAGATAGATAATATTCCACAGCTGAAGCAAACAAACATAATTTTAGGTATCAATAGGTAACAGATGACAAAATGAATCCCAGGAAGGTTAAGTGACATTACTGAGGTTATACCTTTCCTAACTTTACTAACATTAACTAGCAGAGTTAGACATGAATACAGAGCAAAGCAGTCCTAAGAAGATAAGATTACAAAGCAGGTCACAAGAACTAGAGTTGTGAACCTTTGGGATCTCTTTTTCTTATGCCTTTGTCACTTATCATAGCCTATCTAAGATTACAGTTGCTTGTATGCTTCTTTGTCTCCTTCTTGGGTTAAAAAGCTCTCTAAAATCAGAGCCTGGACCTCATTCATTTTATATAACAGCAGCACTGAAATCTTGGTCTCAAGTTACTGGGGGATAGAGGTTTTAATGTATTCCCCTTGTGAATACTTGGGAGATATGCTCCTATGTAATATTTGGTGCCCCAAAGCTAAGGCAACTGACCTGGTAGTTTTCCTGTAAGTGTGTCTCTGACCCCATTACCCTAACCTAAATTTCCTTCCTCTGGCCTCCTATTTGGTCTCTACCTGCATCTCTGCATTCTCATTCCTACACGACCCCTACATCCACGTATAATTGATATATTGCTGGGACTACTTTCCTGAGTGACTTTTGTTTTCCTAAAATATATTCCTTGAAACCTCCTACACACAAATACTATGCACACAACCTATAAAATTCACAATAAATTCTTCACTCTTTCAAGGTCCTCAAAAATGGTTCTAATCTCCCTTCCTATCCTGATTTTCTGACGGCTCCGTGAGTGGGATTTCATACTGGCCTCCAAACATGCATAAACCATACCCCTATTCCAACTTTCCCAGCTCTGTGCTTTTGCTCAGGTTAATCCATAGACCCAGAATACCCCATGATTCATTTTTTATTGTGATCCTTTCTATTTTTTGAGGCTCTTGTCAACTTCTACCCTCTCCATCATGCCTTTCTTGCTTTCCAAACCTGGTGAACTATCTCTTCTTTAGCCTCCTTTAAAGTTGTATTCATCTTTCAGGAAATATCCTAACATTTTAAATTAAGTCATAGTTATAACATGCGATTGATTTCCATTTGTTCATTAATTCATTCATACATCAACAGACACTTATTGAACATAATTACCTAATTTATTGCTGCAGCCTTTAAAATTTGAACAAAACTGAGGAGTATTTTGTATTGAGAGGCTCATAGTCCAGTAAAGGAGACAAGATATTTTTAATATATACTCTAACAATATAATGTGGTCAACCATAAAAATAGGTATGTACAGAATCCTATGGAAACAAATAGGAAGGAACCAAGTACTTTGATTACTAGGAAGGTCAGAGAATCTATCAAATGTTAGGTGACATTTGAACTGTGACCAAGGGATGAGTAAGAGTCTGCCAGAATCAGAGAAGAATGGTGGATCAGCGACATGGATTTTTACCACATTATAAGCTTGATGAGAAGGAGGAAAGTGTCTTATTCATCTCTTTATTCTCTTTCACTCTGCCCTGCATGTAGTTAATGCTCAAATAAATATTTGTTGAATGAGTAAGGGAATGAATGTGTGAAAGAGTACTTGTTCTAAATGCTAGCTTGATGATGAGGCAAACACTAAAATAGTTCCCAGGGTTATCCTAAATGAATGTCTTCTTTGTAAGGGCCTATTTACCAATTGCTGAAGAGTTCCATTAAAAATGCAGATATGGTAAAATATAGCTATATATAAATATTTGTCTTTGTTCAGGTCACCTCCTGAGGAAAATACCCAGAGATGGAATTGTTGGATAGAAGGAGGAGTTTCAGAATTGATACATATTACTGAATTGCTTTTTCAAAAATAGGTATCAAGCAAAACAACAAAGAAACTCATAGTTATTGATTTTCCATTATGTGTTAATTGCTGCGCTATCATTTTCAAATATATATCAGCTTACCAAAATCTCACAATTATATTGAGGACTAATTACTATTTCCACATTACAGAGGAGAAAATCAAAACTCAGAAAGGTTAAGGGACCTGTCTTAGGTCTCAGAGGTAGTAAATGAGGGAGCTATAATTAAAATTTGGGTCAAAGATTTCAAAGTCCAAAACCTGTCTACTACTACACAAAGTAGAAAGTATAAGCTTATTATATTGGTTTCACTGGAATAGCAGATTTGTTCGGGAATTCATGAAAGATCAACTTTAACGCTGTTGCATGAAAATATGAATACTAAGTTGTGGATTTATTTTTGTTCTCATAGGCAAGAACAAGTAAATACCAACCCTAATTCTTAGCAAATATAAGACATTCATTCATTTGTTCATTTATTCATTTATCAGACATTTACTGCGTATGACTGTGTCATGTGTTTCATATATGCTCTGGAATTTATACATGCAAATATATGATGTTCCTTTTACAGTAACTCCAGAAATATGGGGCACATGTTTGGGGATGAGATGTCAATTTCTGGACAGAGTAATGTCAATTTTAGGAACATGATAGAAAAATCAGACAGAGCATCATCATCATCATCACCACCACCATCATCATCATAATTGCTATTATTATTATAGTATGATATGATATTTATTAACATAGTGGCCAGTGTTTATTGATTGCAAACTAATTACTGACCATAATGCTAAGTGCTTAACATATATTATCACAGTATTCACAACCCTCTGAGAAAAGTACCCCTATCTCTGTTGCCCAGATGAGGAAAAGTGAGATTAAATAAGTTCTCAAGATCAAACAGCTAGTAAGAGATTGCACTTGTTGGGTAACTAAGTAATTTTATCTTCATTTTGCAGATAGGAAAATGAGGCTCAGAAAGTCAAGAAAACTGAAGTTTTCTCAAGACCACACAATTAAAAAGTGGTTCTCAAATGGCTCCTTCCCAAGAGGCATGATCCTGAGAGGGACTGCTAAGCTCTGGGCAGGGAGTAATATCTTAGAAGCTATGGCTGGAACATTGCAGTATGTGTGTTCCCCGTGGGCAGACTTCAGTGTGAAGAACCAAAAGGGAAAATTGAGAAACAGAGTCTTGGGTGAGTTATAGAATCAAAAAGCCAGTAGACCAGCCAAAGGAACAGCCAATCACAAAGGCAAGGAGGGGCTAGGTATAGAAGGAGTGTCCAGATGTGAAACTAGAATAGAAATATTATTAGCCCTGAGAGGCTAATCATCCAAACGTAAGGAAGTCTCAGGAACTTTTGAAAATTATAAATAGATGTTTTAATAGCCACTGGGAGATGGCTGGCAAGATGGCAGAATGGGAAGAGCTCCAGTCTGAAGCTCCCAGTGAGATTGATGCAGAAGGTGGGTGATTTCTGCATTTCCAACTGAAGTACCCAGTTCATCTCACTGGGACTGGTTGGACAGTGGGTGCAGCCCACAGAGGGTGAGCTAAAGCAGGGTGGAGCATCACCTCACCCAGGAAGCACAAGAGGTCAGGGAATTCCCTCTCCTAACCGAGGGAAGCTGTGAGGGATTGTGCCATGAGGAACTGTTACTCTGCTCCAGATACTGTGCTTTTCCTAAGGCCTTTGCAACTGGCAGACCAGGAGATGCCCTCTAGTGCCTACAGAGTAGGTGCCCTGGTTTTAAGCACAAAACTGGGCCACCATTTGGGCAAACACCGAGCTAGCTGCAGGAGTTTTTTTTTTTTTCATACCCTAGGGACACCTGAAGTGCCAGCAAGACAGAACTGTTCATTCCCTGGACAGGGGACTGAAGCCAGGGAGCAAAGTGGTCTAGTTTGGTGGTTCCCACCCTGAGGGAGCCCAGAAAGCTAGAAGCCACTAGCTTGAAATTCTCACTGCCAGCGCAGAAGTCTGAGGTCAATCTGGAATGCTCAAGCTTGATGGGGGGAGGGGCGTTGGCCATTGCTGAGGCTTGAGTTGGCAGTTTTAACCTTACAGTGTAAACAAAGCCACCTGGAAGTTCGAACTGGGTAGAGCCCACCACAGGTCAGCAAGGCCACTATGGTCAGACTGCCTCTCTAGATTCCTCCTCTCTGGGCAGGGCATCTCTGAAAAAAAGGCAGCAGCCCCAGTCAGGGGCTTATAGATAAAACTCCCTGTCTCCCTTGGAAAGAGTACCTGGGGGAAGGGGCAACTGTGGGCACAGCTTCAGCAGACTTGAACGTCCCTGCCTGATGGCTCTAAAGAGAGCAGTGGATCTCCCAGCACAGTGTTCACACTCTGCTAAGGGTCAGACTGCTTCCTCAAGTGGGTCACTGACCCCCATGTCTCCTGACTGGGAGACACCTCCCAGTAGGGACTGACAGACACCTCATACAGGAGAGCTCCGGCTGGCATCTGGTGGGTGCTCCTCTGGGATGAGGTTTCCAAAGGAAGGATCAGGCAGCAATATTTGCTATTCTGCAGCCTCTGCTGATTATACCCAGGCAAACAGGGTCTGGAGTGGACCTCCAGCAAACTCCAGCAAACCTGCAGCAGAGGGGCCTGACTGTTAGAAGGAAAACTAACAAACCTAAAGGAATAACATCAACATCAACTAAAAGGACGTCCAATCAGAGACCCCATCTGAAGGTCACCAACATCAAAGACCCACATAGATAAATCCACAAAGATGGGGAGAAACCAGTGCAAAAGAGGCTGAAAATTCCAAAAACCAGAACACTTCTTCTCCTCCAAAGTATCAAAACTCCTCACCAGCAAGGGAACAAAACTGGATGGAGAATGAGTTTGACAAATTGACAGAAGTATGCTTCGAAGGTGTGCAATAACGAACTCCTCTGAGCTAAAGGAGCATGTTCTAACCCAATGCAATGAGCTAAGAAGCTTGAAAAAAGGTTAGACGAATTGCAAACTAGAATAACCAGTTTAGAGAAGAACATAAATTACCTCCTGGAGCTGAAAAACACAGCACAAGAACTTCCTGAAGCATACACAAGTATCAATAACTGAATTGATCAAATGGAAGAAAGGATATCAGAGACTGAAGATCAACTTAATGAAATAAAGTATGAAGATAAGATTAGAGAAAAAATAATGAAATGGAATGATCAAAACCTTCAAGAAATATGGGCATATGTGAAAAGAACAAATCTATATTTGATTGGTGTACCTGAACGTGACGAGGGGAGAATGGAATCAAATTGGAAAATACACTTCAGGATATGATCCACGAGAACTTCCCCAACATAGCAAGACAGGCCAACATTCAAATTCAGGAAATACAGAGAACACCACAAAGATATTCCTCGAGAAGAGCAACCCCAAGACACATAATCATCAGATTCACCAAAGTTGAAATGAAGGAAAAATGTTAAGGGCAGCCAGAGAGAAAGGTGGGGTTACCCACAAAGGGAAGCCCAACAGACTAACAGCAGATCTCTCTGCAGAAACCCTACAAGCCAGAAGAGAGTGGGGGCCAATATTCAACATTCTTAAACAAAAGAATTTTCAGTCCAGAATTTCATATCCAGCCAAACTAAGCTTCATAAATGAAGGAGAAATAAAATCCTTTATAGACAAGCAAATGCTGAGAGACTTTGTCACCACCAGGCCTGCCTTACAAGAGCTCATGAAGGAAGCATTAAATATGGAAGGGAAAAACTAGTACCAGCCAGTGCAAAAACAGACCAAATTGTAAGGACCATTGACACTATGAAGGAACTGAATCAACTAATGGGCAAAATAACCAGCTAGCATCATAATAACAGGATCAGATTCACAAATAACAATAGTAACTTACATGGAAATGGGCTAAATGCCCCAATTAAAAAAAGACACAGACTGGCAAATTGGATAAAGAGTCAAGACCCATTGGTGTGCTGTATTCAGGAGACCCATCTCACATGCAAAGACACACATAGACTCAAAATAAAGGGATGGAGGAAGATTTACCAAGCAAATGGAAAGCAAAAAAAGCAGGTGTTGCAATCCTAGTCTGATATGAGAAAACAGACTTTAAACCAACAGAGATTAAAAGAGACAAAGAAGGGCATTACATAATGGTAAAGGGATCTGCAGCAAGAAGAGCTAATTATCCTAAATATATATGCATCCAATACAGGAGCACCCAGATTCATAAAGCAAGTTCTTAGAGACCTACAAAGAGACTTAGACTCCCACAGAATAATAGTGGGAGACTTTAACATCCCACTGTCAACGTTAGACAGATCAACAAGACAGAAAATTAATAAGGATATTCAGGACTTGAACTCAGCTCTTGACCAGGCAAGCATAATAGACATCTACAGAGCTCTCCACCCCAAATCAACAGAATATACATTCTTCTCATCTCTACATGGCACTTATTCTAAAATTGACTGCATAATTGGAAGTTAAACACTCCTCAGCAAATGCAAAAGAATGGAAATCATAAGAAACAGTCTCTCAGACCACAGTACAATCAAATTAGAACTCAGGATTAAGAAAATTGCTCAATGATAGTTTCTTTTGTTGTGCAGAAGCTCTTTAATTAGAACCCGTTTGGCAATTTTGGCTTTTGTTGCCATTGCTTTTGGTGTTTTAGTAATGAAGTCTTTGCGCATGCCTATGGCCTGAATGGTATTGCCTAGGTTTTCTTCTAGAGTTTTTATGGTTTTAGGTCTTACATTTAAGTCTTTAATCCATCTTGAGTTAATATTTGTGTAAGGTGTAAGGAAGGGATCCAGTGTCAGCTTTCTGCATATGGCTAGCTAGTTTTCCCAACAACATTTATTAACTAGGGAATCCTTTCCCTAAGAACATCCGCACAGCAAAAGAAACTATCATTAGAGTGAATAGGCAACCTACAGAATGGGAGAAAATTCTTACAATCTATCCATCTGACAAAGGGCTAATATCCAGAATCTACAAAGAACTTAAACAAATTTACAAGAAAAAAACAAACAATCCTATCAAAAAGTAGGTGAAGGATATGAACAGGCACTTCTCAAAAGAACATATACATGCAGCCAAGAAACATATGAAGAAAAGCTCATCATCACTGGTCATTAGAGAAATGCAAATCAAAATCACAATGAGATACCATATCATGCCAGTTAGAATGGCAATCATTAAAAAGACAGGAAACAACAGGTGCTGGAGAGGATGTGGAGAAATAGGAATGCTTTACACTGTTGGTGGGAATTTAAATTAGTTCAACCATTGTGGAAGACAGTGTGGTGATTCCCCAAGGAGCTAGGTCCAGAAATACCATTTGACCCAGCAATCCCATTACTGGGTATATACCCAAGGGATTATAAATCATTCTGCTATAAAGACACATGCACATGTATGTTTATTACGGCACTGTTCACAATAGCAAAGACTTGGAACCAATCTGAATGCCCATCAATGATAGACTGGATAAAGAGAATGTGGCCCATATTCACCATGGAATACTATGCAGCCATAAAAAACGATGAGTTCATGTCCTTTGTAGGGACGTGGATGAAGCTGGAAAACATCATTCTCAGCAAAGTAACACAAGAACAGAAAACCAAACACTGCATGTTCTCACTAAGTGGGAGTTGAACAATGAGAACACGTGGACACAGAGAGGGGAACATCACACACCAGGGCCTTCTGAGGGGTGGGAGACTAGGGGAGGGATAGCATTAGAAGAAATAACTAACGTAGATGATGGGTTTATGGGTGCAGCAAACCACCGTGGCACGTGTATACCTATGTAACAAACCTGCACGTTCTGCACATGTACCCTAGAACTTAAAGTATAATAAAAACAAATGAAAAAAGAAAAAAAGTCTGCCAAACTTTTGCTCATTAAAAATATGAAAATCATAAATATAGTTAACCCCCACTTGAACTAAATTCATTCAACAACCAATTAACCTAAATTAAATCAAATTATTTTAGTTGTTTCTTTGTTCCAAAATAGGTTTGACTGAATGTTAAGTAATACCTTTCAGTTGACTCTAATGATTGTATTGTTTGCTATTTATGGTATTAATAGTTACCCTTCAAGATGGTTCCCAGTGATCTTCACCCTAAACTCTTGTGTAGTCTCCACTATGTACCATAGTTAGTATGTGTGATAAATAAAATCTGGCATTAGTGATAAGGTTATATTAATTGATAAGGTTATATGACTGTGAGATAAGGTTGTAAAAGATATGGTGGGTTCTATCTTGATGCACTCACTCTCTTTTTTTCTCTCTGGGTAAAGCCAGCTTCCATGTCACAAGAAGTTCTATGGAAAGGCCTATGTAATGAGGAACTGAAGCCTTCCAAGCCATGCCAATGAGCTTGGAAGCAGTTCCTCTAGCTCCTGTCAAGTTTTCAGATGTCTGTAGCACTACAGCTTGATGAAAACCTCATGAGAGGCCTTGGGCTAGAACAATCTAGCTAATTTACTCCCAGATTCCTCATTCTCTGACACTGTGAGAGATAACAAATGTTTACTGTCTTAAGCCACTAGAGTTTTTGGAGTAAGTTGTATACAACAATATATAGCCAATGCACCATTTTATTACTCAAGTCCAAGGAAAATGGACATTTACATTCAATAGCTCTTTCTCAGAGCTTTGACTCATCTCTTGTGTTAGCATCTGGTATTGTGAATTTCCCATCTATTGTCTACTCCAGGGATGATTAACATCAGGATGAACACAAATGTAAGATAGGGAGCTGTTACCCTGATGTGTTGAGCTAAAGGAAATGTGTGGTCTAGAAGTGCATGACTAGGTTGAAGTCAAAACATTGGTATTAGATTATTGAAGCTGCAGTGGTAGCAAACAAGAGTCAGAGATTCAGCATAGGGCCTGACACTTAGTAGGTATTCAATAAACATCTGATGATCTAGATTCTTCACTCTTGAGCTAAGTCCACCTAAGTCTTCAAGCAGATGAATTTGTCCATCTGCAAAGATTATGTTTCCAGATCCAGACTTCAACAACTCTGGCATCATGTACTTATGTGTTTCCAGTGGATATGAGACACCAGGAACTTTGCGTGTGCGTGTGTGTGTGTGTGTGTGTGTGTGTGTGTAGCATGAAAGTGTGTTTACATGCATGCACTTCTACGAAGAAAATGAGACTTTTTTTCCATTTTCCCCTAAATTCATTCCACTTACCAAGTTGGGAATTGACCTAACTTGTCGAACCAAAAGTAACATGTGATATGACCATTTAGCTAACTCTGGGCACATTCTTTCTCTTCCTGGAACTCTTTCATCATAGATAATAGAGGCAATACCCTGTCTAGATACAATTTAAGAAACATTAGGGTACAACTACATGTAGTACAGAGGCCCCTGGTAGACCATCAATTTACTGGGTGGGCCAACTTTGATAGATCAACCAAGGAGATCATGTTTGCTATAAAGATCCAAGACTACATTCAGGAATAGGTGTTGTTAACACTGTTAGCTTATTATCTGTGAGTTTCCTGTCATGGCCACCTTATTGTCATTAGATATCTGTTTAGTGTCCCATGTGGAACTGAGAAGATGCCCCTTGTCATCTTACTTTACTCACTTACTGATGGAAGCCTGCTTCTCTATTATTTAGATTTTGCTATCTAGAACTATAGTGTGTATAGGATAAATAAACCCTAGAACCAGGCTATATGACCTGAAATTCTGGCACATCACTTAATATCAAAGAAACCTGGAAAAGGCACTGGAACTATCTAATCTTTATTTTCCTGACCTGTGGAATGAGATAAAAATAGCCCCTATCTCAAAGGATTGTTGTGATAAACATCTTAAAACAGTGCCTGGCACATAGTAAATGCTCAATATATCTTACCTGTTACTATCATTATTAGTACTATGAGGCATCCTGGTTTAGAGGAAAGAGCTTAGGTTTTAGGGTTGGATGCACATTTTGGCCCTGTGACCTTGAACAAGTTACTGATGTCTTTGTACCTCAGTTTCTTCATCTGTAAAAATGTAAGATATTAACTACGTTGGAGGTTATTTTAAGGGTTAAATAAGATCATGCATACACATATTTGAGTCATAGTAGGTAAAAAATATAGTTTTCTTCTCTTTCATTAGCCAGGTTATAAGTGCTAACTCAAAAATCTGATATTTTTGAAAAGTAGTATCCGTCATCCTAAGAAAAATATCTGTGAAGAAGAGTGCATGGTTTTAAAGAAAGGCAAATGGTTCTATGTTTAGCATCAGATGGGCAAAAGTATTTAAGTTCATGGTTGGATGCTTTTGAGTTTTCATAAAAATAAAATCTAACAGATATACTTAAGTATGCAGCATTTAGAATGAGAGTAGGCACTCTTCATTGTGTGGGCAATAAAACCTGGAAGAAAAAACAATCAATATGTTGGTGCAATTAAGTTTTCAGCTACAAATAACTAATTTCAATCCTCGTGGTTTTTCTAGGGTTCAAATATATTGCTTATTCTTCTTAAAATATTAATATAGCCCTGAATTATTTATGGAGCCAAGAAACACTGTAGTCTTTTAACATGGAAGAGAATGGAAGGTTATTTCATGTCGGCACCATGGGAGACAATAATAAATCTGAAATGTAAATGATACCTCTGAGAATAAAGCCTGGTTGAAGGCCACAGTATGTGTTTTCTAGAGTTTTTCTTTTGTGATACAGAAGTTGGAAAGCCAATAGATAATGCTATTCTGGACTTAGAATTCTCTTAGGGTTACCAGTATCTTGTTCAGTGTTGAGGTCACTCTAGAAGTTTTGATCACTTATAATAATAATATTTAATTTCATGTAATTTAAAGAATAATAATAGCAATGGCTATTATTTATTGCATTTTTTATTATATCCTTAGTACTGTGCTGAATGCTTATATACATAACCTTTACATCTTTACTCTTAATGACTCTGTAAAGCAGGTACTGTTACTTTCCCTGTTTTACGGCAGAAGACACTGAGACCAAGAATGTTTTGAATCACTGGCGTCTGACTCCAGAGCTCTTTTCCTGATGTAACAACTTGCTGCCTTCACCCACAGACAACGTTAATTCCTCTTGCCTCTGGCATTCTACAGCAGTAAGCCTGTGCTTCTGCTGCACTGTGCTTGGCTTTGTAGACATTTTTTTCTTGTTGGTATTCTCTACTATTTTAGTGGAAAGAGCATAGTCTTTGAAGTTAAACAGACCTGGACTTGATGTTTATGTCTCCTCTCACTAGCAGTATTATCTTGAATTACCTAGAACTCAAAATAAATCTCTGAGGTAGGAATGTTATTGTCTCATTTTATCACTTACGAATCTGGGGTTCAGAGGGGTTAAGTAACTTGACCAAGGTCCTACTCCAAGTATGTGAAGGAACTGAGCTTGTACCCAGCTCTATAAGAAGCTTCCAAATTTATCTACATAATTATAAATATTCAAAATTGCAATTTGGTAACTTGGAGATTACCTAGTAGCCTCCTCATTTTGCAGATGGGAAAACAAGGCCTAGAAAGAGCTTTGGTATTATTACCTTCATTTTACAGAAGGGAAGATGAGAAAAGAAGGGATAAAACTCCTGAATTCTGTACTTTTCTAGAACTGCCTAGTGGTTTGAAGTATTCTTGTTGAGAAGGGTTTTGCCACCTCTCTTGATGGAAGGGCTACTTACTCTGTTAGATGGTGGTGTAAAGGAAGCTATTGTGGAGTGATGTGCGTAGAGAAATTCTCTCTTTTCCTTTCGTTAACATTGGAATGACTTTTATTTGCTTTGACCTTGGGTTTCTTTTCATCATTAAGAGGAATATATTGTGTGTTTAAATATTGCATTATTAATAATATTTGCCTGAGTGCAGTGTCATGATCAATTTTTCATGTGTATCATTCTTTATGCAGCACTAGTTGAATTTCAAGTAGAACCTTACCTTCACCTCTCCTCCCCTCAGTGAGTCTTCAGCAAGAAGAATGGCAGGCCTGAAACTCCTTATCCACATGGGAGATCAAAAATGCCTCCCTAGGTCAGCCTGAAATTCTTTTTGAGATTAGGGCATCATGAGGCATCTGTGAGGAAGTGGTGGGTATCTTTCTAAACCTAAATCTTGTAGCAGAGAATCCAGTTGGTATCAAAGCCCCAAACGTCCCTTAATCTCCTATGACTCTATTGTCTCATCCAAGTCTCCTCCCCCCCTTCCTTCCCACCTCTCCCCTTCCATCTTTCCTTCTTAAAACATTCCTGTCAATGGACCTCTGCATTCTGTTTGTGAGGCAGACACTCACAGAGCAGTATGACTGGCAGTATGATCTAGGAAGATAAAAGCTCCCTTTACCTTAAACTAATATAGTTTAAGGTAATAGTTTAAAAGTAGGGACCGTATTTATTTCTGCTCAGAATTATACTTATTTTTTAACCCCTGTGTGGGTGAAATTTTATTAATACACTTGTCTCCCCAGGTAGCCTCTTGGCATATGGCCAGATTGGCATATAGTTCATCTCCCAGAACTCCAGAGAATATTTGAAATAGGGGACAGGTATGCTTGCCCCCAAGTTCACTAATAAATCTAGTTAATGAAAACTGCATTACTTTGGTGATTTGTGCATGAATCTTTTCACCCCTTACTGCTAAATACCTCTTCTAAGGATTCAGAAATGTGTGGGAAGAAGCCCTAGGTGGGGTTTTCATCTTTACCTCAGCAGCCTTTCAGATGCTTTTGATGCAACCCATAGGATCATCTTTCTTTTATCCACCCGTTTGTGTGTCCCAGGGCTTGGAAGATGACTAACTTGGTGGGCTAGACTGGATGCTTTTTTAGAATAGGGATCATATTTTATTCATCTCTGAAACCACAGGTTCCACAGGTGACTGACAGAGTGAACACTCAGGATGTTTGAGGAAGGAAGGAAAGGGAGAAAAGAAGGGAAGAGAAGGGAAAATAAATACAGGAAGGGAGTGCTTCCATTCTGTCACCTATTCCACCAGGGGAAGGAGGGTTTGTGTGGTTCAGTGCTCATAGCGTAGTGGTGAGAGGAAGGGTATGAAGTAACCCAGGCAGACGTGGTGCTGTCTACAGCATACTTAATCCCTTTGAATTTTAATTCACTTTTCATTAAGTGGGAATGATAGTTTCTGCTTTTTAAATTTATTATAAAACTTAAGCTAGTATATGTAAGATACTTGACATACTATATGCTGTATACTAAGTACTCAATAAATGTTACATTTTATTAGTACATTTTTTTTAGTCTTATTGTCTCTCTCTCCAGGATTTTTCCAATTTCTTGCCTTCACTGTGAGCCAGAAAATTTCTTCCTCTGGAAGCCCTTTTTTTTTTTCTTTTTTTTTTTTTTACCGGTTTTTCTAGCAGCTTTTATTGACTATTGAGTGTTTAACATTAATTATTTTTCCACTGAATATACTGCCTTTATCATAACTATCTTCATATATATTTGCACATCATTTATATTATGAATTATGTTTGTATGTATATGTCTATATTGTTTCCAGACTATCTTTATTTTATTTTATGTTTTTATA
>NW_012100854.1:596672-610605 GCF_000951045.1 Mandrillus leucophaeus | reverse complement strand
AAATTACCTTGGGCAGTATGGCCATTTTCACGATATTGATTTTTCCTATGCATGAGCATGGTATGTTCTTCCATTTGTTTGTGTCCTCTTTTATTTCACTGAGCAGTGGTTTGTAGTTCTCCTTGAAGAGGTCCTTTACCTCCCCTGTAAGTTGGATTCCTAGGTATTTTATTCTCTTTGAAGCAATTGTGAATGGAAGTTCATTCATGATTTGGCTTTCTGTTTGTCTGTTACTGGTTTGTAAGAATGGTTGTGATTTTTACACATTAATTTTGTATGCTGAGACTTTGCTGAAGTTGCTTATCAGTTTAAGGAGATTTTGGGGTGAGATGGTGGGGTTTTCTAAATATACAATCATGCCATCTGCAAAAGGGGACAGTTTGACTTCTTCTTTTCCTAACTGAATACGCTTTATTTCTTTCTCTTGCCTGATTGCCCTAGCCAGGACTTCCAACACTATGTTGAATAGGAGTGGTGAGAGAGGGCATCCCTGTCTTGTGCCAGTTTTCAAGGGAATGCTTCCAGTTTTTGTGCATTAAGTATGATATTGGCTGTGGGTTTGTCATAAATAACTCTTATTATTTTGAGATAAACCCAGCATTTCCAAAAGTGTTCTGGGAAATAGATGTTAGTAGGTATTACATAAAGGAAGGATTCATATTTAAATATGTTTGAGAAGTACTGGATTAAAAATAAATTAACCAGATTCTTTACAGCAGGACTTTTTACAACACTGAAATATGCTAATACACATTGTAATTCTTCAGAGGGGACCAGTGCATACAGCATTTCCTGAAGTTATTTGATTATAGAACCTCTCTCCCTCTTTTTTCCCCAGAATATCTTATGGAATTAGTGTTCTTAGCAACATACTTGCTCAACACTGCCCCAAATAATTACCACTTTTTTTTGTAACTGTCAAAGCACAATTCCACAAATTCTCTTTTTATTTACTGAAGCATGCATTAACAGTTTTTTTCTTCACATCAGATGAGTAATGGGCCAACATCATAATAAGGTTTGAGAGAGGCACAGCTCACACATTATTGTGAAAACTTAATCATCATGATTAACAAATTTTTTAAACTATCATTGGAAAACTTAAACAAATAGCAGTGACAAAAACTTCCCTGAATCTCCTAGGTTGTGTTTATCTGTGTGTGTGTATATATATATACACATTTTATACACACACACACACACATACACAGTTTTTTTTTTTTTTTTTTTTTTGAGACTGAACCTTGCTCTGTCACCTAGGCTGGAATGCAGTGGCGCGATCTCGGCTTACTGCAAGCTCCGCCTCCCAGGTTCACGCCATTCTCCTGCCTCAGCCTCCCCAGCAGCTGGGAGTACAGGTGCACACTGCCACGCCCAGCTAATTATTTTGTATTTTTAGTAGAGACGGGGTTTCACCGTGTTAGCCAGGATGGTCTTGATCTCCTGACCTCGTGATCCGCCCGCCTCGGCCTCCCAAAGTGCTGGGATTACAGGCCTGAGTCACCGCACCCGGCCTATGTGTGTATATTTTTAAAGGGAGTTTTAAATTGTATTTTAATTTTCATTAATCTATTCATTTCAGAAATATTTCTCAGTATTCATTCTTTTCCAAGCACAGTAATGAACATCACTGGAGTGTAGAACTGATAGGAAAGAGGCAAACAAACTTTCAGTTACATGTAGAGTGATAAGAATCTATAGGATAATGTGGAAGCTCATTAGAAGAACACTTAATGCAGCTTTGAGGTACCCGAGAAGGATGCGTGGAGGAAGTGACGTTGCTGATGGAATCTCAAAGATAAATAGGATTTAGCCAAATGAAAGTAAGTAGTTGGGGAGCATGAGTATATAGGCAAAAGGAAACATGTGCAGAGTAGTGAGAGAGGTATGTTGAAAAAAATTCAGTGAACTGAAAAATAAAAGTGAAAATAGTACATTTTATTGTAGCAAATTTAGAAAGTGAAAAGTACACATGAAACAGCAAAATCCCCTCAGATTTCTCCTCTTAAAGACAACTCAATATCGTATCCTATTTCGTCTTTTTTTCTATGCATTTTCCATTTACATAGTAGAATTTTAGAATGTATATAAAATTCTGCTGCTCACTTGTAATATTGTATTGTGAGAATGTGTACAAATTGTGAAAGATTGCTTTGAAACTTTATTTTTAACGGCTGATTATGCATATCTGTAGGTGCATAGGTGCGACTTGTAGTGACCCTTCAGTTATAAGGGAGGAAATACAATGTACCAAGCAGTCCTCAGATATTTTCCTTTATCCTGTCTCTGGTGACAAGATTCCATAGTTAAGTCACTAGCTAGACATGTTTTACATTAATCTCCCCAAGGCCACCCGTAAGGCATGCGGGGTTCCAGGCAAAGATTTTTTGTGACACCTATGTCTATATAAACAGTTTGATTAAAAATTGTATTACAAAATTTATAGACTCATGCGAGGTCCATAAATTTAGCTGAAGATTTAGAATAATGTGTAGAGAAGATACTTAGGTATTTGTTTATTGTTCAGTGAGTGCACATGAAGTATCCGGAGCCATCTTTTCATATTCTTTATTGTCAAATGCATAGTTTCTGGAGATAATTTTGTATCTCCTACATGCAGAAAAAGCTAGCACTACTGTTATTACTCACAATGCATGGCTTTTTGGAACATATTTGTAATGAAACAATATAGATCTTCTTGCCTCAGCAGTTTCCTAATACTGTTTACTTAACGCTGGTTACATCGTTACACATGATGCTTTAGCATTCATGGTACCCCCACAAATACTGGTTTCTAATGATGAACACAAATGCAGGGCTCATCTTAAGTATACAGAAAAATGTGAATAAATAATTTATTTGCTGGTTATGTTAAATGTACCATTAGGAATTGTATATCATAAACGTGGATTAACACATCTTCCAACAATGTTTTCTCTTGAATTCTAGCTTTAGGTCATAGTCCCTACGTTTCTACAGTGTACTCTGTCAGAGTTGACTGCACAATGTTAACTGTCTTTCACATACCACCACCAGCAGGAAGAATAAGCAAGGAGCCCATATACTGAGAGAAACTGCTCTGTTTGTGCAAGGAAAGTTTGTTCTCAAATGGCACACCTCATTAACGGCCCAAGAGACTACAACATTCACACTTGGATTGGACTTATTGGAGATACAGAGTAGCAATTTTGAAAGACTTCAAAGAAGATAGATATCTCATAATAGGGACAGCTACTTCTGGAGGACATCTTAGCACTGTAAAGAGACTGGTAACTACTTAGCAGAGGGGGATACAGGATTAAGGATGCCTGCTGCCACCCATGCTATCTTCAGTTGCTGTAAACTGAGAGACAGCACCTTGATTAGAACATAGATGGGCAAGAGCCAATGCCTGGGTCCATACACAGCTCAAGTCCAGAGGTTGGTGGTGGGCTGTCAGTATCTCAGAGCTCTAGACTCTTCCTGTGTCCAACATAAATGAGAGTCACCCAAAATGGGCCCAATCTTGTATGATTCCATGAAGGAAATACACAGAAGTGATCTGCTTACCCAGGTATCTTATCCTGGAACTGGGACATGGGACAAACCCATAACCATAAGTTCTGGGCCTTCTCAGAGCATCTGATTGTCTTTACTTCTGGGGAACTAGAAAGATTGAGAACACCCTAAAAATGAGAAAGGAGGGCTGAGACATGGCCTGCCCAATTGTCACTGCTAGCCCTGGTTGATCAGCACTGGAGGAGGACTGAGAAAATTTCAAGTTAGGCACATCTACTGACCAGGAGCCAGAGGAAGCAGGGCTCAGGACATCCTGCTCGGACTTCACAGCCAGCCCAGATACTAGAGAAGCACATAGACATTTTTCAAAAGACACTCCAAAGTGTGGGAGGGGCCCCACTTACCACAGTCAGAAGGCATTACTGAGCCTGGCTCAGCAGTTTCAGTTCTGGCTCAGTGATAAGTTTCAAAGAAATAATTTCCACCTCCCCCTCAGAATTATACCCACAATAGGTAGCTAGGGTGTTGAGTGGGAGCTGAACACTTTTACTTCAGAGAAGCATGCAATTCCCACTGTTTTGAAAGAAAAGCCATGTCCTTTAAAGAAAACAGCTAAATCCCGGAAACTACCATGGAAACCACTGGAAACCCAGTGACATGCTCCTTGCATTATGAGGAATAGATAGTAATAATAATTACAGTAATCAGTGTAATAAAGTTTATTAATACCTGATATATTTGAGGAACATGCTAAATATGTATGTTTCCTTTAATTGTACTATAGTCCTACAAAATAAGTATTATCTCCATTGATGATATGAAGAAATCAAGGCTCAGAGAAGTGAGGTGATTTACCCAAGGCCACTCAGTTGATAAGTTGCAAGGCCAAGCCCATGTGATTTTGTTACCCAAGTTCTTTGCATTGTATCTCACTGCCTTTCGTAAGTTGGTTTGCAGGTACCCTCTGAGGATGCAGAAAGATCCCTGCTTTGGACTCAGACAGGATAGTGTGTAGGAAGATACTGGAAGCAACTTGCATGACTTGCGACTCCTGTCCCCCAGCCTAAGACCTGGCCATGGTGCTTGTCGCCCCCCTCTCCTTCCCTGCTTGAAGCACTATCCATCCTTCAAGCCTATCGGCTCTTCCCAAGCATGCCATTAGATTTTTTTTTTCATAATTTCATTTATACATCAACATCTCATTTCTCACTGGGCTATAATTAGGCTACTTTCTTTTTTTTAAGTAAACAAGCATGCATGTGAAGCCTCTTGGTAAATGACCTTCCAACTGTTAGCTGGCCTTGAAAGTATAGTTTTCACTGGAAACCTGGAGGTGGCAACTTTTCTCCTCTTACGAGGTGTGTGGAAATTCAGAGATCTGTATACTAGCTACTGTGTGACCTTGGTCAGGTTACTGCTTCTGCCTGGATCAGTATAAAATGGGGATGAGAATAGGAAATTTGGAGTAGATAAGATCTAGCTAGTGGCAACTTGCTAGCTTGTTCTCTCGCGCGCGCAACCTGACATGCAGCAGTGGTGTGAAATTGGGCACACACATCTTAGAATACCCTCCTGTGTATTCTAATCATGGGGCAGTGTGGTAGAAGAGAAAGAACATAGACTTTGGAGTCACAGAGCTGTGGGTTTAAATCTGCCTATTTCTATTTGTATGATTTTGGGACAGTCATTTAAACCGTCTGACAATTCAGGCAATTGTATCATATCCCCAGAGTCTCCAGGGCATGGATTTTCAGATGTCATTCTGCAGAATGATTAAGAGTAGCAGATATTTCTGTGATGTCTCCTCCCCGACCCGACCACCTTGCAGACATCTGTGGACAGAAAAACCCATCTCCTGATCCACCTCCTATGTCACCTCCCTCACTGAGCCTGCTCCCTTGGCTTTTCTGCTTCTCTATAAGGTCAGAAGCATTACCTTTGTGCTGCCTTCAGCATTCTGAGTTTTCTGAAGCTGATGAATTATGATTCCTCCATCCGCAGTCCTTTTACTTCTGGCTTGAAGGCATTGTGCTCCCTAGCTGCTCACTGCTACTAGGCTGTGCCTTCATAATCAGAGGTTTAGGTTGGTTGTAATGATGATGGATGAGGCAGAAGAATGGCAATGGGTACTTTCTGAAGCCCAATCATAGGGCTACACAGGGAGCCTGGTGTGGCCCCTGAGGCCCCATCATGCTCCTTGGAGGGTGTCTGGGGCACTTCTCCATGTTTTATTCATGGGCTCAGGACAATGGTGCATGTATGACAAGCATATCTGATGAAATGAGACAGTCACCACCACCATCTCACTTTATAGTTACCAACTCTTCATTCTCCTGGCTAGCCACCTGGGGAAGAAGGGTTTTCTCTCAGCTAGGTGTTTCCCCTTTCAACCAACATTTTCTCACTTGTTTCCTCACTCATTCATTAGAGTTCTGTGTTTCATCACACCACACAGACACATGAATTCTGTGATCCCCACAATGCTAGATACCTTTTTATTTTTTATGGTTTTAATTTTTTATTTTTAATTTTTGTGGATATATAGTAGGTGTATATATTTATGAGGTATATGAGATATTTTGGTACAAGCATGCAATGCATAATAACAACATCATGGGAAAGCGGGTGTCTGTCCCCTCAAGCATTTATCCTTTGTGTTACAAACAATCCAGTTATAATCTTTTGGTTATTTTTAAATGTACAATTAAATTATTATTGACTAGAGTCACCTTGTTGTGTTATCCAATACTAGTTCTTATTCAATTTGTTTTTGTACCCATTAACTGTCCCCACCTCCTCCCTAACCAGCTCCCCAACCCCCACTACTCTTCCCATCCTCTGATAACTCTATCTCCGTGAGTTCAATTGTTTGGATTTTTAGATCCCACAAATAAGTGAGAACATGTGATATTTGTCTTTCTTTGCCTGACTTAACGTAATGTGTCACTTACGTAATGGCCTCCAGTTCTATCTATGTCGTTGCAAATGACAGGATCTCATTCTTTTTTGATTGCTGAACATTATGTCCATTATGTATAAGCACCAGATTTTCTTGATCCATTCATGTACTGATGGACACTTAGGTTGCTTCCAAATCTTGGCTATTGTGAACAGTGCTGCAGCAAACATGAGAGTGCAGGTAATTCCTTGATACACTGATTTCCTTTCTTTTGGGTACATACCCAGCAGTGGGATTGCTGGATCTTATGATAGCTCTATTTTAGTTTTGTGAAGAACCTTAGACATGTTAAGTTGAGGATCTTACTCACTGTAGTTGGAAACACAGGCTTTTTCATCAAACTGCCTGGATTCCAATCCTGTCTTCTACTTATAGCCTTGTGACCTGATACCAAATTCTCAAACTGTGTTTTGCTTTCTTCATCTATAAAATAGGGACACAAATACTACCTACATTAAAACAGTTGTCTGGAAATAAATGAAATGATACACAAAAATGCTTGGAATGAGACCTGACACATACAAAATGATCAATAGAAATTATTAAAGCACAAAGCATTCCATACAATGGATACTCATTGGTGGCTCTAAAAACTGAGGGTAAGAAATGGTGGAAAACTTTTCAAGTTCAACAAACTACTAATGATAGAGGTGGGGTTCAAAACCAGGCAGTCTTATTAATTATCTTTAATATATGTAGCAGAGCCATGGGATAGGGTTAGGTGGCAAGAGTGGTGAGTAGAGAATGATGTGAGATTAGACAAATGAAAGCAAAACAAGCCATAAGAAGTTGCCTGTCTCAAATTTTAAATCTTATCCTTTTCTCCCTTACTCTTTTCAATCTATGATTTCCTAAAAATAGTTCCTCTGGTCAAATCCTGGATTCCTGTCATTTTTGCTGCTGTTTCCCTTTCCTAGAACACTTTTTATGCCTGATCCTGGGTGAGGCTAGACTGACCCCATCCTGTCTTTCTTGCCTTAGCTCCAGCAACTTTCTCTTCCACATCTTCTGTTCTGCCATTAGACACCCACTCTTAGGCTTCCCAATGATGTCTGATTGTGTTACCACCAGCCCCATTGCCTTTGCTTTCAATGTGACCTCAGCCTAGAATCCTCTCTCTGCCACTCTGCCTGGAAACTCTTACTCTTCCTTCAAGGCCCAACCCAACTGTCTCTGGGAAGTCTTCCAGGACCCTGCAGGTAGAGTTAGCCAATCCCTGCCCAGTCTGTCTCCCTTCCTCCTGAATTTCTCTTTCACAGCATTTATCATCAAATTATCATTGTCTATTTCTGGGTCTGTCTCAGTTTAGTCCTTGAAGTAAGGACTATGTCTCATTCTTATCAGGGTCACTAGAACCCAGCATAGGTCTGAGGGAGCAGCAGATGTGTATTTGTGTTTGAGAGTGTGTGTGTGTGTGTGTCTGTCTGTGTGTGTGTGTGTGTGTGTGTGTAGATTAGGTAAATTGAATAGGATTGCACAGAAGTGAGCTGGGCCTTCAAGCATGACTGTGAGGTATAAGTAAGAAATATAAAGAATTAATGTTCATTAAATCCAAGACTAGATTCAGGCTGCTTTTAAACACAAGCCTTTGAACCCAGACTTCTTCCTCTCTTCTTTCCTCCCTCGTTTCCTCCCTCCCTCCCTCCCTCCCTCCATTCCTCTTTCCTTCCATCTCCTTCCTTCCTTCCTTCCTTCCTTCCTTCCTTCCTTCCTTCCTTCCTTCCTTCCTTCCTTCCTTCCTTTTAAAATTATGAAATGCCTATTTTATGTTTGGTGCTGGAATACAGAAGAGCAACCTCTGATCCTGACCCCATATTACCCACTTTATGAAACTTCCTCAATGATGGGCTCGCTCAGGCACCCTAGAGTCCTCCAACATAGCCCCTCAGGCCATCTCTTCTGTCTTTTGCAGAGTTCTAACATAGTACCTGGCAACCACTGATAGCCATCATCAGCCAGCAACACATTGGCTCAAACCTTTTTTCCAGTATTCTTTCCACAGATTCTAGGATAGAGCAAGTTAACAGTGCTTGGAGCATTTTTACACTAGGTGCCTCATGTCATGAATCAGCCTTGCTGGTATAGGCACTGAGACAGGATATAATCCATATCTTACAGACAGGAAAACCAGAGAACTTATGAGACAGTCCCTGTTCAAATATGGACATAGGCCTGGTAAAATGCATTTCACCATAGATGGTCTTGCTTTTTCACTGGCAGAACCATTTGCAATAGCACTGGGGCTATTTTACACTAGAGAACCAGCTCAGTCTGGATTGACAAATGGCATATGGTTATAAAATGGTGAGAGTCACTGTTGGGAAAATGATATGTTAGGGCTGTTTCCCAAAGAGCAGTAGTTCTAGTAATTGTTAACTTCTACATCTTTGTTTTTGTTTTTCCACTTTGTTCTCCATGCTTTAATGTATGTAGATGGTTTGGACTGACTCCTTCCTGAGGAGTTCTGTGAGTTACTGTTTTCTATGTATGTATAAGGCTTCTGGGTCAAACTTAAGGGACCCTAGGAAACTTAATTCATTCACCATATTATGAAATATTCCTTGAGCACCTGTTCCATGCCAGACCCTGTCTGGACAAGAAGAATATTAAAAGCATGGCACATTCCCTGCCCTCATGGAACTCACAGTCCAGAAGCAGAAGACACAATTGTACCAAATGCAACTGATGCAGAGATAGACAGAATTACACCAAATGCAAGATACAATTACTTGTTACAAGGCTGTGCTTAGGGACACTGAAGATGAGGTAGCCATTTTACATGGGGTGTCAAGAAAACCCTCCTAGCTGCAACAACCCTTGAGTTAACTCTTGAAATATTCATGAAGAGATGCTTCCTGGCTGTTCAGGAGGAGGAAGGCCATTCTGAGCAAAGGCAGCAGTATGTGCCCGGAAGTAACAGTTTGATGTGTTCCAGGAAAAACAAGCAAAAAGTTCAGTATGGCCTCACCTTAAATTAAGGAATAGGACATGGGGAGAGATAAGGCTATAGATAAAGTATTGGGAGGTGGGAGTAGGCATGTACCTACTTTGCCTGGTTTGTCCTAAGGGCAATAGCAGGTCTCAGGGGGAGCAACATTTCCCATGTAACATATATTCCCAGTCTGTTAGTAATGAAGGGGAATTAATCCTTGTAAAGGAATTAAAATACCTGGATTCTGTTTATTTTTCTATCCCTTGCAGTGAACCTTTTTAAATATTGAAATATCTCCAAGTCTGTTTCTTTACCTATAAAATGGGAATAATATCTGACTTGCCTATTGTACAAGGGTATTTTGAGAACAAAATGAAGAAAGGAGTATAAAATAATTTATGAATTATAAAACTTTTAGTTATTATAATTATTTATTTGCCTTTTTCTTATTAATTTGTGTTTATATTTTCAATGACATTTTGATATTCCTTAGATTATATGACTAGCATCTGTAATACAAAGGTTTATAATTACTGTCCAGGGATATTATTTAATTCTAAATGTCATGGCCCTAACACTATTATAGGCATAGACAT
Organism: Mandrillus leucophaeus; assembly: GCF_000951045.1. Classification (NCBI taxonomy): domain Eukaryota; kingdom Metazoa; phylum Chordata; class Mammalia; order Primates; family Cercopithecidae; genus Mandrillus; species Mandrillus leucophaeus. Next base: position 600,620 of record NW_012100854.1, on the reverse strand, counting down.
AGGAGAAAAGAGGGGAAAGAAAATGATATTTATTGAGCATTTATGTGCCAAATGCTATGCTAGCTTGTTTGCTGCCACTTAAGTCATTCTCCTAGTACTCTCATGAGGGCAGGTATTATTGATCTTATTTCATTTTATATATGCAGAAACTAAGGTTAAAGATTTGTAATAAGTTATCCAAAGCCACTCAGCTAGCGAGTGGCAGAGCCAGGATTGGAAGCCTAATATGCATTAGTCCAAATCTTGCCATTCTTCTCTATATGTTGAGGTTTTTTTTGAGAAGGAGGACAGTGAGGGGGAGGGAGACAGGAAATGTTTTCAGGTGGGATATTTCAAGACGGCAGTCTCCAACCTTTTTGGCACCAGAGACTGGTTTTGTAGAAGACAATTTTTCCACAGACCAGAAACAGGAGGTGGGAGAGTGGGGAGATGGTTTTAGGATTAAACTGTTCCAATTCAGATAATCAGGCATTCGTTAGATTCTCATAAGAAGTGTGCAACCTAGATCCCTCACATGCGCAGTTGACAATAGGGTTCTCACTCCTGTGAGAATCTAATGCTGCTGCTGATCTGACAGAAGGTGGAGCTCAGGGGGTAATGCTCACTCATACCCGCCCCCCCACCACCTCCAGCTGTGTGACTCAGTTCCTAGCAGCCCAGGCACAAACAGGTACTGGTCCATGATCCAGAGGTTGGGGACCACTTTTTTTTTTTAATTATTATTAAGTTCTAGGGTACATGTGCATAATGTGCAGGTTTGTTACATATGTATACTTGTGCCATGTTGCTGTGCTGCACCCATCAACTCGTCAGCACCCATCAACTCGTCATTTACATCAGGTATAACTCCCAATGCAATCCCTCCCCCCTCCCCCCTCCCCATGATAGGCCCCGGTGTGTGATGTTCCCCTTCCAGAGTCCAAGTGATCTCATTGTTCAGTTCCCACCTATGAGTGAGAACATGTGGTGTTTGGTTTTCTGTTCTTGTGATAGTTTGCTAAGAATGATGGTTTCCAGCTGCATCCATGTCCCTACAAAGGATACAAACTCATCCTTTTTTATGGCTGCATAGTATTCCATGGTATATATGTGCCACATTTTCTTAATCCAGTCTGTCACTGATGGACATTTGGGTTGATTCCAAGTCTTTGCTATTGTGAATAGTGCCAACCTACAGAATGGGAGAAAATTTTTGCAATCTACTCATCTGACCACTTTTTTAAGATATCAACTTTTCAGAGTTTATAAAGCCAGCAGAAAATTTAGTCTCTGAAGTGTTCTATAGCCCTCAAATAATTAGAAGCTATACAGTTTTCATAGTCCTCATGTTAGATTCTGATGCAGATACTACTCCTTATTTCTCTGTTTCCAGTGACTTCTTATTATACTTAAAGTAACATTGGAAATTGTTACCATAATCTGTAAGGCTCTGCATAATTTGATCTCTGCCTGCCTCTCCAACTTTATCTTTCTCACCCTTATTTCTCATAAACTCCAGCCACACTAGCCTGTTCAGTTTTCTTATATATTCTATCCTTATGTCCTATGTCAGAATCTTGGCAGGAATTTGAGGATAGTTTAATAAAGGGACAACTTACAAGGGTGTCACCTCAAGTTCTGCAAGGATAAGCACCATGTCTTCTCCTCTGGGGTCCTCCAGTACATACTCAGATTCTCATTTAGTGTTTAGTTTTTAGAAAAGGGCCTGACATGTGTTAATAATAATGATAATGATTTAAAATAATAGAATAGGGCTATTAAGTGGCAGATACCTGATTTACACTTAGACTTTGGTTCCAGAGTCCATGGTCAATAAGTATTTTTTGAATTAAAAAATAAAGAATGAATGCGTAAAATACTACTTTTCAGTCTCTAATTCATTTGAATTCACAATATTTATATTTAAGGATGATATTTACACTTAAGAAATACAATTTACATTGTATTTGCAATGTTTGTTACACTGAATATAACTCAAAGTAGAGTGAAATTAATAATATCTTCTTTTTTTAAATACCAATAAATATTCCTGCTCATTCCTGTTGTGTTTAAATATAAACTCCATTAAAAATGACTTTCCCTCTTGATTTTATATCTCAGTAATTAAAGCAATTTCTTAATGGTAAGAAATGGCACCCACCTTTAAAAGTCCCAAGAAGGGGTACAAATATTTAATTCTAGTTTTGCATGATGGCAGTTATCCCTTCTTCACAATCCCATTGCATTTTTAGTATTTGCCAGAGTTGTGCCAGCCACATGGCTCCAAAAACTGCCAGAGAAAGAGGACTAAACTTCAAGCCTAAAAATAAAAGGAAAAAGATCTGGATACATGTCATATTACTCTGACAGCGCCTGCACATTCTATTTCAATTCTACTGCATGCAGGCCAATGGGCACATCCAAGAAGTCCTTATCTCCTGTAACTTGAGAATCACCAGCAATTGGAATTTTGTCAAATATTTTGTCAACTGGCCTGGTTCCTCACCAATCATGTACCTGGAACCTTGGCAGCATTTTTAGATGACAAAATATCTTCTTTTGGAAATCTGTGCAAGTTGAAAGGCCATATTCTGTGCTGGCCTGTCTTGGCACAATGAGTACAGTTGTGAATACACTGTCTTAAAAGGATTGGGTAGTTTTCCTGGGGCAGGGCAGCCTGATGGAAGAAAGGTGTGAATATGAAGGTGAAGCAGCCAGAGATGTTGAGCCTGGAGAAGGGCCTGGCTTCTGAATTTGCCTGCTCCATGCCCCTAGGCAATTTTGCATATCTTGAGGGCTTCAGGCCTGGATTTCCTTATCTATAATTTGTGTTTCCAGTGTTGTTTTGAGAGTCCACTAGAAAATGTATGGGAAAGCACCTCGTAAATGATCAAGTTGTACCTAACTTTTGTTCTTTTACTATTATCTAAATTGCTAGTGAGGCCTAACACTCAGTCAAAAAAGTAGTATATTGTAAAAAGTACTAAAGTCAGAAGATCTGAGTGCAAATTTTAGTTCTGCCACTTAATTACCAGGTGACTTTATGCTATTCATTTAGCCTTCTGAGCTTTAATTCCCTAATCTATAAAACTGGAAATCATAAATTTATTCAAGAAACAGATTTTGAGCCTCCTTTCTGGGGACCTGGTAGTATGTGGATATGAAAAATAGAGGTGTTTATATCTTGAGAAGGAGACAGTAAACAAAAACAGACAAGATTATCACCTATAACCAAATGCTGTTGCTCCATAGAGAAGTGGATTCAACCTAGATTGTTGCATCATTGTCTATTTCCAAACCGGATTTGAGGCAACAAACAATAAAAAGGAATATTAAAATAGCCCCTTGTCAAGACTCTTTCCACTACAATCTCATTTGGCCCTCATAATAATCCTATGGGATAGGATGAACAGTATTATTGTTATTCTCATATTCATCCATCCATTTGGTCACTTGACACATTTATCCAGAACCAATTATTATACATACAGTGCTGTAACTGCTGTCCAGTTATAAATATGTGTCATTTTTCCACAAGCAAATCTGAAAAGGTCCTGATTGGATGACCTCCATACAACTGTGTGGAAAGGAAAAGATCCTTGGACTTAAAGGTGAGCAGCCTGGGGTTTGAATTCCCACTCTACCAGGACTGGCCGTGGAACTTTGACTCAGTTGTAGGGCCTAACACATAGCAAACTCTCATAAATAGTAAGAGAATGGATGAATGGATTGGTAGATGGATGAATGAATAAATGAATGATGCCACTCTACCTCATTGAGCTTCAGTTTGCTCACCTGTAAAATGGAAATAATGACCCCTGGATTCCAAGGTGATTGTGACATTTGCCTGAATTATTGTACTTAAAAAGTTTCTGTAAGTTGCATGTCAACAAATATGCCTGATATGGTTTGGCTCTGTGTCCTCACCCAAATTTCATGTTGAGTTATGATTTTTTTTTTTTTTTTTTT
>NW_012100854.1:578260-596567 GCF_000951045.1 Mandrillus leucophaeus | reverse complement strand
CGCCGCCACCACGCCCGGCTAGTTTTTTGTATTTTTAGTAGAGACAGGGTTTCACCGTGTTAGCCAGGATGGTCTCGATTTCCTGACCTGTGATCCGCCCACCTCGACCTCCCAGAGTGCTGGGATTACAGGCGTGAGCCACTGCGTCCGGCCTGAGTTATGATTTTAAGTGTTGGAGGAGTGGCCTGGTGGGAGGTGATTGAATCATGAGGGTGGATTTGCCCCTTGCTGTTCTTGGGATAGTGAATTCTCATGAGATCTGGTTGTTTAAAAGTGTGTAGCACTTCCCACTTTGCTCTCTCTCTACTGTTGCCATGTGAAAAAGGTGCTTGCTTCCCCTTTTCTGCCATGATTATAAGTTTCCTGAGGCCTCCCCAGCCATTCGTTCTGTACAGCCTGCAGAACTGTGAATCAATTCAACCTCTTTTCTTCATAAATTACCTAGTCTCAGGTAGTTCTTTATAGCAATGTGAGAACAGACTAATACAGTGCCTGAATTCCTGATTCCTCTTATCCAGTGCTGACAACCAGTTTCTCCCTGGATACTATCTGCTCTGATATAACTTGCCTGGGTATATTTGAGAAACCATTCCTTTTGGCCAAGTTTATTTAATCCACATGGAAATGTTGAGGTGGCAGTTGGGTATATGAGTCTGGAAATGTGGCAGGAGGTGTGAACCAGAGATATAAGTTTGGCCAATAGAGCCACAGAAAGATCAAATAGAATGAGGACAGCATTGCCTTTGACAACCAAAATTACAGATGACATTTTCAGTCATTTCAGTGATGTGATGGAGAAAGAAGCCAGACTCCATGTGATGGAGAAAGCAGTAGGTTAAGGAATAAATTGGCATCAAAGAAGTAGCAATAGTAAACGTGGATTACTCAGTATTTTGGTAGTGGAGGGAAAGAAAAAGGGGAGGAGTTTAGGAAGGAGAGATGATGTTTTAAGTGGATGATTGTGGTTGACCACTCCATATTTCTTGACATACTTTTCTCCATTAGCTTCTGCAAAATCTATCTCTAACTGTTCCTCCTTTGCTTCTTTTTCCTCTACCTTCTCCTTAAAGGCTGTGTCTGTAGTATTTTTCTCTTTGGACTTTGTTTACTCACCTGGCAGGGACAACTTATAAAAGTCTCACGTGGCATTCAGGGTTCTCTAAGGTCTGGCTCTGGTATACTAGTGCAAGTTTCTTTCTCCCATACTGTCCCATGTAAGCTAAGCTCAAACTACTTGATTGTTTCCCAGTTCCAGAATTTTTCACTTTCATTCTTTCATGCCTTTAAATATATTCTTTATTTTGCCTAGAATCTCTGCCTGCTCCCTATCATCGTGTATGTAAATCTTCCTTGTTTAAGCCTCTGCTCAAATGTCATTTCTTTTAGGCAGCTTCAATCTCCCCTCCCTAAACTAAGGAATTCGAGCATATTCTCTATTTTTTCCTTATTGTAATTATTACTTTCGGCTTGTCCAAGAGTAGCATAAATGGTTTTGTAGGTATCAATATAAATGTCTGAGAAAATGTTGGATGGCCTCTTAGCAAGGAAGTTATACAGGTAATTTGAAGTATTGAAATTTTATGTTATTCTCTTGTTAGCAATTGTTTTGAAGATGCCCAATTCTGACACTATCCATCCACTCACTCACTATGTCATTTGATGACCTGGTAGCCTATATAAGGACTCTCCCCACCCACTCCACTGGCCTAAGAATGAAAAACCAGATTTTTGGTTCTTGATTTATTGACAGATCATAAATATTGGCATCAATATCAGTATCGTGCATATTAACCTGAGTATCATTCACCTTATGCAAAATGAGGATTACAGTCTCTACTTTAGAAGAGGGTAATGATAAAATCCTTCTGAAACCAATGATTACACCAGCTATTTAAATGTTATCCCCTGTGAGGATTCTTCCTAGTGTTCCCACACCAGCATCTTCCACTTCTGTGTTTCAACATCATCTTGTACAAACCTCTGTCATTTTATTTTCATATACAATCAGTCTTCTATTATATGATAACATCAGAAATGGTTTCGTGTCATGTTAATAGCATAGGATTTAGTTTCAGGAAGATGAGGATTCAAATCCTTGTGCTGCTATTTCTTGGCTATGTGACTTTGTTAAGATTATTTAATGTCTCTGATCCTTAATTTTATGATCTATAACATGGAAACTTTATTAGGAAAAATGAAATGAAAAATGTAAAACATCTGGCAGACGGCTGGATACATATCAAGTTACTCAGTAAGTATTTGTAAATTCAATTTCATTGAATTGGTCCAGTTCATAAAGCATTCTCTCTGCTTCTTATGTTACGAACTAATGGGGGGACAAAAATTAGATCATTGATTTCATTTTTATTAAGTTGCAAGGGTTTCAGTTTTAACCTGCTGTGAACCTCAGTAGTGGACTGATTGTCTGAAGGACTAGCATTTTTTTGTGGCTAAATAAAACAAATTGAATTACAGTATAAACAGCAGTAGGAATTCTTGCAGAGTAGTATTTTTCAACATAAGCCATTATCCTTGCCAGCCATATGTATAGACACAGCAAAGCTTCCATATTTATATTTTTTCATTAAAAACAAAATGATTAATTTCACAAGTTAATTTATTGTATTCGTCATAACAGCCAAATTCAAATTAAAGAGTCTAGTACTTAGAGCTATTAAAGACTGGCTTATTGAAAAGAATTTGTAATTTGGTGCCATTTTCTTAGTAAGAGCCTGTAGTTGTAATTTTCTAGCAAGAAATCTAAAATAGTTTTACAGAACCATTTTTCCTGATGCCTTATTTTAGAGATTTCAAATAGCCTCTGGTAATATTTAGAAATCTAATTACTTAATATGTTGCCTGTCAACTATGGGAGTAGCAACATGTAGTGGACAAGGTGCATCTTGAAGATCAGAAGGGTCTACATTTGAATTCAGCTTTAGGCAAGTTCTTTAATCTCTCCAACACATTCCTTGTCTGTAAAATGGGACTAATAAGACTTCGTTTTCAGGGTAATTGTCTCAAAAGACTTGAAGCCAGTGAAATGACTGGCACCTAGTAAATGTTCCTTTTAAAATTATCTGCATTTATGTTTATCAATGAGACAGGATTTTCTTACTTTTAACACGGAAGATTTTCTGTTGTTGTAGTTGTGTTTTCCATGTGCAGCTCAATGAGACAGCATATGAAAGATTAAACTTGGGATCTTGTTTTTAATTGCCTTGGAATAAACATTATTTCTTTATGGTTCTGGATGCCGTATTTTTTCACAATTACTGTTAATTTATCTGGTTATACTAGTATATATTGACTGAAAAAAGTTTGGAGAATACAGAAAAGCCTACAGGAGAAAACAAAAATCACCTGTGGCCTCACAATTCAGTTACAATCTCTGTTAACATGATGATGTATTAAATCACTTATTCATTTTGTGTACATGCATATATTGTGTATATGCATGTTTGTACATATATCTTTTATTATAAAATTTAGATTATAAAAATACTCTGGGTTTTTGCTGTTTTTTAAAATAATTTTTCATATAGCAATAACCCACAAACATTTTATATATATTATAGTTTTCAAAAATGTAATTTTAATGACAACAAAGTATTTCATCATATACATATATGTATATAATATATTATATATACCTTCATAGGTATGTATGTATGCACACATATACATATATACATACATATTAGGATATACACATATGCATATATATTAGGATATATACATATATACATATATGTATTCATATACAGATGCACATCATATACATATATACTTAATTGAAAGAGATGCATTCGTTTTATTCATTTACATTGTTTCTAAGTATTGCTCTTATACATCACCTATTATCTCAGAAACAAACATTTTGGCATATGAATTTCTATGCAGTTTTAATTGTTTCCTTAGGATAAATATTTAGCAGGGAAATTATAGAACCGAAGAAGAACATCCACATATTGTCAAACTGCTCCTTAGAAAATATTTTTACCAATATACAACCACATTGAACTGTTTAAAAGAGTGTTTGTTCCTCAACACCCTTGACATACTACGTATTATACTATTTTTAATAGTTAACAATTTGATGGAGGAATATGGTATTTTAGTTTTGTTTTACATGTATTTAAATACTAATGAGATTGAACAACTTTTCATATGTTTTGATATTTTTATCCCTTTTTAATGAATTGGCTGTTCAAATCTGTAAAACTATGTTCATTTTTCTTTTTTTTTAAATTATACTTTAAGTTCTAGGGTACATGTGCACAACATGCAGGTTTATTACATATGTATACATGTGCCATGTTGGTGTGCTGCACCCATTAACTCGTCATTTACATTAGGTATATCTGCTAATGCTATCCCTTCCCCCTACCCCCTCCCCACAATAGGACCCGGTGTGTGATGCTCCCCTTCCTGTGTCCAAGTGATATCGTTGTTCAATTACCACCTATGAGTGATAACATGCGGTATTTGGTTTTCTGTTCTTGCGATAGTTTGCTGAGAATGATGGTTTCCAGCTGCATCCATGTCCTTACAAAGGACACGAATTCATCCTTTTTTATGGCTGCATAGTATTCCATGGTGTGTATGTGCCACGTTTTCTTAATCCAGTCTGTCACTGGTGGACATTTGGGTTGATTCCAAGTCTTTGCTATTGTGAATAGTGCCACAATAAACATACGTGTGCATGTGTCTTTATAGCAGCATGACTTATAATCCTTTGGATATATACCCAGTAATGGGATGGCTGGGTCGAATGGTATTTCTAGTTCTAGATCCTTGAGGAATCGCCACACTGTTTTCCACAATGATTGAACTAGTTTACAGTCCCACCAACAGTGTAAAAGTGTTCCTATTCCTCCATATCCTCTCTAGCACCTGTTGTTTCCTGATTTTTTAGTGATTGCCATTCTAACTGGTGTGAGATGGTATCTCAATGTGGTTTTGATTTGCATTTCTCTGATGGCCAGTGATGATGAGCAGTTTTTCATGTGTCTGTTGGCTGTATGAATGTCTTCTTTTGAGAAGTGTCAATTTATTTTTTATTCTAAGTTCTGGGATACATGTGCAGAACGTGCAGGTTTGTTACATAGGTGTACATGTGCCATGGTGGTTTGCTGCACCTATCAACCTGTCATCTAGGTTTTAAGCCCCGCATGCATTAGGTATTTGTCCTAATGCTTTCCCTCCCCTAGCCCCCCAACCCCTGACAAGCCCCAGTGTGTGATGTTACCCTCCCTGTATCCATATGTTCTCATTGTTCAACTCCCACTTATGAGTGAGAACATGCAGTGTTTGGTTTTCTGTTCATGTGTTAGTTTGCCGAGAATGATGGTTTCCAGCTTCATCCATGTCGCTGCAAATCACCTAAACTCTTTCTTTTGTGGCTGCATAATATTCCATGGTGTATATGTGCCACATTTTCTTTATCCAGTCTATCATTGATGGGCATTTGGGTTGATTCCAAGTCTTTGTTATTGTAAATAGTGCTGCAGTAAACATACGTGTGTATGTGTCTTTATAGTAGAATGATTTATAATCCTTTGGGTATATACCCAGTAATACGATTGCTGGGTCAAATGGTATTTCTGGTTCTAGATCTTTGAGGAATTGCCACACTGTCTTCCACAATGGTTGAACTCATTCACATTACCACCAACAGTGTAAAACCATTCCTATTTCTCCACATCCTCACCAGCATCTGTTGTTTTTTGACTTTTTAATGATTGCCATTTTAACTGGTGTTAGATGGTATCTCATTGTGGTTTTGATTTGCATTTTCTTTTATAGATTAACAATAATACCCTGCTCAATCTGCATCATGAAGATAAAAAACATTTGCCATATAAAATATTTTGGTGTCTTCTGGCTCTAAAATAGATGTTTCCAGTGGCATAGAACTTGGTCACTTTTTAAGATCTTTTTCAATCCCAAATCAAATGACTGTAATTTATAATCATTATAATTCTCCTTGTCCACTAAAGGAGATTTAATGACTTAGAGTCAAAAGTTTTACCCAGACACTTAAGAGTCTATTTATACTCCTCTGAGTCTTGGATCAAGCTAGCTGGAGGATGAAAAGTTGTCATTTTCTTTTTTTCTTTCTACATGAGGCTTTTCTTATTTTCTATTTTTCACTAACTCTTCAGCACTGCTTCCATCACTCCAATGAAACTGTTCTTTATAGGCCAACAATGACTTTCTTGTCACCAAACCCAACAGACAGTGTAATTCCTGATTTTTCAGGAATTTGGTCCTGTTAACCACACTGTCCTAAACTTATGAATTCCATGTGACCACACGCTCCTGTTTGTTTTTTCCTCAGTAGCTCTTATATAGTTCATCTCCCTTTGCTAATTTTCTAAATATTAATGTTCTGTAACTTGTCCTTGGTCTTCATCTTTTATCAGTTTTTGAATTCCCTGGGAAATGCATCTACTCCATTACTTTAATTACTAGCTGTATGTTGCTTCCTGGTTCTCTGTCTTTAAATACAGACCTATATTACCATCTTCCAGTTTCGTATCTTGTCTTTGATGTATTATAGGCACTCCAAATCGAATTCAAAATTAGAGTTATTATCATCTCCCATAATCTGATGCTCCTTCAATATCTCCTATTTCAGAAGATGCCATCAACACTCATCTAGTTGTCTAGGGCAGAAATTAGAACATTATTCTTGTTCCGTTCTTCCTAGAACCCAATCAATCACTAAATCCTGTCAATCTTGTCAATTCTCACACTTCCTATATATCTCTTCAAAACGTGCTGCTTTTGTTTTTAAACATTCCATCGTTTCTCTTGTTTCTGGGTATTTGTGCATGCTGTTATGTTCATTTAACAGACTATTATGATATCTTCAGATCTTAACTCCCCTTGATAAATCTTCCTAAGCCAATAATTTGGGTTAGCTGCTTCTATGTTGTATTCATGCCTGATTTCCCCAACATAGCAGTCATGACACTTGTTATTTCTCACTGGATTCCCCTTTTATAGTAGACAAGAAGCTCCATGATACCATTGTCCTTTAAAAAATCAATTTATTGACATGTAATTTCTGTACAATAAATTTCATACCTTTTAAGGGTAGTGATCAACGAATTGTGACAAATATATATACCCATGCAATCACCACCACAATCAAGACAGAATATTTTTACCACCCCCAGAAGTTCTTTTGTGCCTTTTCCCTGTCAAGTTCAGCTCTGTCACCCCTGACCCAAGCAACCACTGATCTACACTCTACCATTATAAATTAAATTTGTCATTCTTTGAGTTGAATATAAATGGAAATATAAAATATATATTCTTCGATGCCTGGTTTCTTCAGTCAGGACTATGTTTTGCAGGTAACAATAATTTATTTAATTGCTGAGTAGTATTTCATTCCATGGAAACATATGCTATAATTTATTTTTATCTATTCATTTGGTGATGTAAATTTGAATTTCATTAATGAATAAAGCTACTATGAATGTTTATGTACAAGTTTTTTTGAAGGCATACAATTTTATTTCCCTTTTTCCACCTAGGAATTAATTAATGAATTATATAGTAAGCATATTTTTAACTTTATAAAAATCTGACAAACTGTTTTCAAAAACAGTCATTAGTACATTTTTTACATTCTTACCAGCAGTGTGTAAAAGTTCGGATTTTTCTGTATCCTTGTCAATGCTTGTAATTTTCAATATTTTTAATTGTAGCCATTCTAGTGGGTATGTAGTAGTATTCAATGTTGTTTCAATTTTGACATTTTTAGTGCCTAATGATAGTAAGCATTTTTCATGAGCTTTTTGTTCATTTGTTTGTGGTTTTTGTTAAAATGTCTATTTAAAGCTTTTGCCGCTTTTCTGATTTTATTATCTTACTAGTGAATTGTATGATTTCTTTATATTTTCTGGATACAGGTCTTTTATCACGCATATGATTTATTAATTTTTTCCTGTCTATGTGGCTTTCTTTTCCATTTTCTGAATTTTTTTCAAAAATTAGACATATTTAATTTTTATATAGTCCATTTTTATCATATTATCTTCTTTTAAGGTTTATGCTTTCTGTATCCTATTTAAGAAATCTTTGCCAAACTTGAAGTCAAAAATTTGTTACCTATGTTTTCTTCAAGAAATGTTACAGTTTAGTTTTTTTACTTTTATATTTATAGTTCATTTTAAGTTCATTTTTGCATATGGTATGATATTATTGTCCGGGTTTACTTTTTTCCATTGGATATTCAGTTGTTCTAGCACCATGTGTTGAAGGAACAATCCTTTCCTTATTAAGTTATTTTGGCTGTTTTGTCAAAAATCAATTGACCACATTCTGTTTCTGTTTCTGTTTGTATTATATTTCGACTCTGTTCCATTGATCTATATGCCAATCCTTATTACCAGTTTTACACATTCTTGATTATTTTAGCTTTATAAAAACTCTTAAAATCAGGTAGTATAGGCTCTCCAACCTTTTTTTTTTTTCATAATAGTTGTGACTATTCTAGTTTCTTTGCGTTGCTATATAAATTACATAGTAAATTTATCAATTGGGATTATATTTAACTTATAAGTAAATTTTAGGATAATTGATAGCCTAACAATATTGAATCTTCCAATATATGGCATAAGGTGTCTCTTCATTTCCTTAGGTCTTATTTAATACACTGACTACTTCTGCAGCATCTAATCTGAGATTAATTCTATCCAGTGAATTTTTCCTCTCAGATTTTCACGGATTTTTTTCATCTTTAGAAATTTCATTTGATTCTTTTTTATATCTTTCTTTTCTCCTTATTAAAATTGTTTTACTTTAAATACCTGACATAATTATAATGGCTCTTTTAATGTTTTTATATGCTAATTTCATTACAACTGTAATTTATGGATTTGTTCCTATTGACTTGTTTTTCTTTTGTTTATAGCTCGTATTTCCCTACCTCTTGATATCTTTAATTTTTGATTGACTGTTCGGCATTGTAGAGTTTACATTGCTATGTGTTTGTATTTTGTCATCTTTGGTTTTTCCTTGGCTATAAGTTGACTTACTTGTAGTAAGTTGAATCCTTTTGAAGTTTTGTTTTTAAGATATTTTAGGCATATCTATTACAGAGTACTTTTTACTCTAGGGATAGTTTGGCCCTGTTACTGAAGCCTAGCCTTTCTGGAGTTTTTAATGAATAATCCAAGGGATCAATGATAAATTTCCACTGTTCAAACTTGAATAAATCCTAACGTCTCTGTTACCTCTAGGAATTGCTGTTTACCTGCCCTTGTGGAGTGTTACCCTTGTATGCACTTTTGGAGGCAGTAAAATTTCAAGTTCACCCCTATGCAAATTTCTGAAGCTCTTTTTCTGCAAAGTTGTCTCCTCTCAAAACTACCCCTCATTACCTCAGAATCTCCAGACCCTAATTGGCCATTTATATATCTTCTTCTTTTAAATTTTCATGTGTTTTTGAGGAACAGGTGGTATTTGGTTATATGAGTTAGTTATTTAGTGGTGATTTGTGAGATTTTGGTACATCCATCACCCAAGCAGTATATACTAAACCCAATTTGTAGTCTTTTATCCCTCACTCGCTTCCCATTCTTTCCCCCTGCAGAGTCCAATCTGTATCTTCTTAATTTAACAACACCATCAAGCTATGCTTGGGTCCCTCTTCTTTCTTCACAGTCCAAAATATGCCCCCAGGCAAAAAACCTTGTGATGACAAGGCTCACTTCATATTTTCCCCTTATTTCAAGGATTAGAGGCTTCTATTACCTACTATCCAAAATCTGAAATAAAATGTTTTATATAGTTTATTCAGTTTTCTAATTATTTAAGACAGTAGAGTAAATCTGGTTCCTGTTATTTTATTATGGCTGGAAGCATACCTCTAGGTCTTTTTGAATGTGTCTTTGAATGTGATATACTATGGCTAAAACTGTCTAGGGTCTTTTATGACAGAGTCTATAGTCAGAGCTGGATTTCAGTTTGGTTTGTGAAATAAATCACTTCCAACCTGCTAAGCTTTGTATTATATTTTTTCATGTAAAGATAAAATTGAGAAAGTCCCATTGCTAGGGAGCTATGTCTAGTCAGGGAAAACAGATGAGTAAATGATCTTAGGAAAATAATTTACAATCTATCAAAAGAGGCACCATGCTATAATTGAGAAAAGATGGGCTGGACAACATTACTAACAATTTCCCAAGACTAATCTTGATTGTACAGTGCAGAATCTTCCAAGACTATTATTTGATTATATCACTTACTATCTGTGTAAACCTGGGAAAGGTAGTAAAGTTGCTTAAACTTTAGTTTTTCCTTATCATGCCTATTTATAAAAATTATTTGGGTGATTATGAGGATTAAGTTTATGTGAATAAACTGCCGGCCCTATAATAGATCCCCAGTTTAGTTTAATTCCTTTGTCTCTATCCCTCAGTTTCCTCACCCATACGTTTGCAATAATCTGCTATGTCTGTTTTAGGATGTAGGACTGTTGTGAAGATTAGAGATTATGAGCTTCACAGTGCTATGGAGTCTTCAGATCTCTATTGAACTCTGAAGCCCTTGGCAGTTTTCTTTATTTTCTAAGCAGCAGCCTGGGCAAGTTAGTTAAACACTCTTCTTTCTGTAATTTCCAGGCTGATTGGAACGGTAGACTGATTTTTATTCCCAACACGTGGGGTCCTTTCCAGAAGTGATAATCTTGTTAGGTTCTTCATCGTATAACCAAGCCCTATCTTGGCAGCATCAGTTAATTTTTAGAGGAATAAGGGTATGTGCTATGGATTATTGGATTTGTGTTGTGGGGTTTGGCTAAGCTTAGGTGGGTCTCTTCAGATCTTTACAACAGCTGTTTTTGTCAGCTAGCACTGTTCAATGTCAGTTCCCTCAGAATACTTGGGAGCAGACAAATTCACAAAATGGGACTGATATTTTTCATGCCTAAGAACGAGGGCTGTTTTCCAATGAAAATGAATCTGGAAAAAAGTATCCCTCTATAGACTGACATTGTCCATGCCATGAGAGTAAGAGCCCAGTTGATTTGTTATGGTGGAAGAAAGATTTGGGCTCAAACTCTAATTCGTATCTGGGTGCCTTTGGTAAAGTCATCTACCCTCTCTGAGCCTTTTTTCTCATTTGAGAGTGGAGATAATACTACTTGCATCACTGTGAGGAACAAATTAATTAATGGGTAGGGGAAAGTGTTTTGTAATCTATAATGTCCAGTCAGCTACTCTCTATTATTTTTTATAATATTGTATTAGTTTTTTACACTGTTCTTCTTTCCAGTGTGGAACTTAACATATCTCATCTGCTTAGTTTCTCTTCAGATTCATCCTAATTATGTTCCATACACACTTGATCTATTTGATGAGCACAGCCCTAGTTCTCCTTGGGAAGCAGCTAGTTATGATAGAAAGAATGTGGGCTTTTAAGCCAATGATCTGTGCTTTATATGTCACTTCTATCATTTGCTGACCATACAACTAGGGGAAAATTATTTGAGCATTCTTAATACCATTTCTCCATCTAGAAAACAAACATTAAACCCTACATCTCAAGGTTATTGTGAGCACTAATATACATATTAAGTACCTACATATTAAAGGTACCAAATAAATATTCTATTGTTTCAGATATCTAAATTCTCAAAAATAGGCCTTTTTATGTTTTCCAGAAAATGCACCAAAATATGATTTTTTTCTGAACTTTTATTGCTTTGAATAATTAAATGCCCAGGTTTTTTTCTCACTTCTTTTTTCTTTTGGTGCACTTTGACTTTTATAGAGCTATTTAAAAGTATCTTACACATTCACTTTGTGAAATGTCTCCCTTTGAAATCTGTTGACACTCCAATATCACCAACTGACTGAGAACAAACTTTGGGGTCCTGTGGGCTAATTCACACTCCTCAAGAGACTTACTAGCAAACATACTCTTTGAACCCTGGCATGCACCCATTCTTTGATTGCTTCTTATATCCAGATAGTCTTTTTATTTCGTGCAACTATTTTGCAACCCATAAAGCTGAAATATAATTCCCCTATGAAACTTTCTAATCCAACTGCCTCATCTCACAGAAACTAAATTTCAGAGATAGTTGGAGCAGTCAGCTCTCCTGGTTTCCTCACCTTTTTTATTTCCATAAAATCTTGCTACTTTATCTACAGTTAATCTTAACAACCCTGTATGATAAGAATATTAATGCTATTTTCTCTGATACATGAAGAAACTAATCTCAGAAGAGTGATTTGCCTAGGGTCACACAGCTAGTTGGTTAATGAATTGGTTTCAAATCCAGATCCTGTTCCTCTCCATTGAGCTACATCAGCCTGCTGCCCTTATAAAGCCTCTAAGCTGCTTGTAAAGCAGTGCTACGGTCAGGGTTGGCACATGTAGCATGCTCATGTGGGTGGAGTTAATTATCCAATAGCAGCTGGTGAGGAAGGGCTCCAGCCAGGTAGATGCTGGTAAAAAATTTATCTTCCAAAGTGTGTTTATGCCATTCTTTTCAGAAAAATTGTTCTATCTTCTATCATTTGACCCTTACCTTTCTGTTCTTTATTCTGCTGATTATAGAGGACTCTTCCTTGTAAAACAGGATTGGAGGCAGGGGAAAGATAGTTTAATTCATTTTTCTCCATGGGAAATTATAGTATTCAGATACATGCTTAGAATTTATTTATATATGCATTTTGTTTATTGACTGATTTATTTGTTATATTTCATTTGCCATAGACTCTTTGAAGTGTATTACAAAAATGTAGAGCTTCTTATCTCCTCCAAGGCCTCCAGCTGGCCATGTCTATCTTTCCAGCTTCATCTCTAGCCCCTCTAAAAATGATCCAACTACATGGTCTTCTATCAGTACCTTGAAGGCACCAAGCTCTTTTCCATTTTAGATATATTGCAAGCTGTCCCTTCTGGTAAAATGAGAGTAGGAAAAAGAAGAAGCCAGGAGTAAGGATAATGCCTGTACTTATTGAGTTGATAATAAACTTAACTTTGAGTTTCCTAGCAACCAAGGCAACAAGAGATATAGAAACAGACACATGGCTCATACAATCCATTACAAAACTCAATTAAGTTTCTTAGGGCAAACACAGCTTTTATTGACACTGAGACCCAAGGAGAGAAGGAGAGAGTGGGCAATCTTTTTAAGGAGTAGAGTTTATTATATGATAAGCAATAGTCTCCACCACATTCTTAGACACAGCCTAGCAGTAAGAAAAACATTTCATGGGGCTATTTCTTACACCAGCTCTCAATTTACTCCTTTGTTATCTGCCATATTAATAAAAACAATTCTATAAGAGAGCAAACTATTGTTCTCTTAAAACTTGGCTCAATTCAAAGATAAATTTTAGAATATCTCAAAATGTGTATGCAATATATAATTTTAGGCTATTTTCTGTGTATTTTTTCTCTCAACTGAGCTTTTCATAAATATTGAGTGGCAAATTACTTAAGCTTGACTTTCTGACAATTAACTGACTAATATAATTTACTAACCACAAATTTTCTAAATAAATTGTGGTCTGTATAACCTTTACCATGAGAAAGTTTCTAAGAATTAAATATTCATCTATAAATTAGAGGTAATAATAGCCTCAAATGGATATTGTAAAGATCAAATAATATGATACTACTATAATAACAATAGTGAGCAATAACAATATAGTAGCTAACAGGGCCAGGCGCAGTGGCTCACACCTGTAATCCCAGCACTTTGGGAGGACGAGGTAGGTGGATTACAAGGTCAGGAGTTTGAGAACAGCCAGGCCAACATAGTGAAACCCTGTCTCTACTGAAAATACAAAAAATTAGCCAGGCATGGTGGCAGACGCCTATAATCCCAGCTACTTGGGAGGCTGAGGCAGGAGAATCACTTGAAGCTGGGAAACGGAGGTTGCAGTGAGCCAAGATCACACCACTGCATTCCAGCCTGGGTGACACAGCGAGACTCTGCCTCAAAAAAAACCAAAACAAACCAGCAATGCAGTAGCTGACAGATATTGAACCATTCCAGTGTGCCAGGTATTGCTAATTGCTTTATTTACATTATTTCATTCAATCCTTGTAAAAAAAAAAAAATTGAAAGATAGGATTATTATTGCACCAATTTGAAAAATCAAAAACTGAGGATCAGAGAGTTGAAGTAAATTGTCTAAGGTCAGGGATTTGGTAAAAGAGGGAGTTAGGATTAAACTGCAGGTTGCTTGGATTCCAGAAATTTTACGCTTAACTACTGTGCTATACTTAACCATATGCAGTATTTGATAAATTGATTAATATTATTTTAAGAGTCACGACCAAACCTAAATTATTATTAATCAGTACAAGATTAATGTGATTGGAATATTTTTGTTAGAAAGTGTTATATGGCCTGCAGCATTTTATTTATCTGGTGTGACTTACCATATTTCATCAAATTTAGGGAACCATCAGCTGTAAGATATACCATTACTTTATGTATTACTAAGAAAAATAAATGTGGGGTCCATTCCAAGATGGCCAAATAGGAACAGCTCCGGTCTGCAACTCCGAGCATGATCATTGCAGAAGACTGGTGATTTTTGCATTTCCAACTGAGGTACCTGGTTCATCTCACTGGGACTGGTTGGACAGTGGGTGCAGCCCATAGAGGGCAAGTTGAAGCAGGGCAGGGCATCGCCTCACCTGGGAAGTGCAAGGGGTCAAGGGATTTCCCTTTCCTAGCCAAGGGAAGACGTGACAGTCTGTACCTGGAAAAACGGGACACTTCTGCCCAAATACTGCACTTTTCCCAAGGTCTTAGCAACTGGCAGACAAGGAGATTCTCTCCTGTGCCTAACTTGGTTGGTTCCACGCCCACAGAGCCTTGCTCACTGCTAGCGCAGCAGTCTGAGATCAAACTGCGAGGCGACAGCCTGGCTTGGGGAGGAGTGTCCAACATTGCTGAGGTTTGAGTAGGTAAACAAAGCAACTGGGAAGCTCGAACTGGGCGGAGCCCACTGCAGATCCTCAAGGCCTGCTGCCTCTATAGACTCCACCTCTGTGGGCAGGGCATAGCTGAACAAAAGGCAGCAGATAACTTCTGCAGACTTAAATGTCCCTGTCTGACAGCTCTGAAGAGAGCAGTGGTCCTCCCAGCATGGCATTTGGGCTCTGAGAATGGACAGGCTGCCTCTTCAAGTGGGTCCCGGAACCCCGTGTAGCCTAACTGGGAGACACCTCCCAGAAGGGGCCAACAGACACCTCATATAGGTGGGTGCCCCTCTGAGACGAAGCTTCCAGAGGAAGGATCGGGCAGCAATATTTGCTGTTCTGCAATATTTGCAGTTCTGCAATATTTGCTGTTCTGTAGCCTCTGCTGCTGATACCCAGGCAAACAGGTTCTGGAGTGGACCTCCAGCAAACTCCAACAGACCTGCAGCTGAGGGACCTGACTATTAGAAGGAAAACTAACAAAGAGAAAGGAATAGCATCGACATCAACTTTTTAAAAAAGGCATCTACAACAAAACCTCATCTGTAAGTCACCAACATCAAAGACCAAAGGTAGATAAAACCACAAAGATGGGGAGAAACCAGAGCAGGAAAGCTGAAAATTCTAAAAACCAGAGTGCCTCTTCTCCTCCAAAGGGTCACAGCTCCTTGCCAGCAACAGAGCAAAGCTGGATGGAGAATGACTGATGAGTTGACAGAAGTAGCCTTCAGAAGGTTGGTAATAACAAACCTCTTCAAGCTAAAGGAGCATGTTCGAACCCCTCACAAGGAAGCTAAAAACCTTGAAAATAGATTAGACAAATGGCTAATTAGAATAAATAGTGTATTGAAGACCTTTAATGACCTGATGGAGCTGAAAACCATGGCATGAGAACTTCGTGACGAATGCACAAGCTTCAATAGCCCATTCAATCAACTGAAAGAAAGGGTATCAGTGATTGAAGATCAAATTAATGAAATAAAGCAAGAAGACAAGATTAGAGGAAATAGAGGAAAAAGAAAGACAAGATTAGAGGAAAAAGAGTAAAAAGAAATGAACAAAGTCTCCAAGAAATATGGGACTATGAGAAAAGACAAAATCTATGTTTGATTAGTGTACCTGAAAGTGATGAGGAGAATGGAATCAAGTTGGAAAACACTCTTCAGGATATTATCCAGGAGAACTTCCCCAACCTAGCAACACAGGCTAACATTAAAATTCAGGAAATACAGAGGACACCACAAAGATGCTCCTTGAGAAGAGCAACCCCAAGACACATAATTGTCAGATTCACCAAGGTTGAAATGAAGGAAAAAATGTTAAGGGCAGCCAGAGACAAAGGTTGGGTAACTCACAAAGGGAAGCCCATCAGACTAACAGCAGATGTCTTGGCAGAAACCGTACAAGCCAGAAGAGACTGGGGGCCAATATTCAATATTCTTAAAGAAAAAAGTTTTCAACCCAGCATTTCATATCCAGCCAAACTAAGCTTCATAAGGAAGGAGAAATAAAATCCTTTACAGACAAGCAAATGCTGAGAGATTTTGTCACCACTAGGCCTGCCTTACAAGAGCCCCTGAAGGAAGTACTAAACATGAAAAGAAACAAAATGGTACCAGCCACTGCAAAAACATGCCAAATTGTAAAGACCATTGATGCTATAAAGAAAGTGCATCAATTAATGGGCAAAATAACCACCTAACATCATAATGATGGGATCAAATTCACACATAACAATATTAACCTTAAATGTAAATGGGCAAAGTGCCCCAATTAAAAGGCACAGACTGGCAAATTGGATAAAGAGTCAAGAGCCATCAGTGTGCTATATTCAGAAAATCCATCTCACAAGCAGAGACACACATAGGCTCAAAATAAACGGATGGAAGAAGATCTACCAAGCAAATGGAAAGCAAAAAAAAAAAAAAAAAAAAAGGCAGGTGTTGCAATCCTAGTCTCCGATAAAACAGACTTTAAACCAACAAAGACCAAAAGAGACAAAGAAGGGATCAATTCAACAAGAAGAGCTAACTATCCTAAATATATATGCACCCAATACAGGAGCAACCAGATTCATAAAGCAAGTCCTTAGACACCTGCAAAGAGACTTAGACTCCCACACAATAATAACGGGAGACTTTAACACCACACTGCCATTATTAGACAGACCAATGAGACAGATGGTTAACAAGGATATCCAGGACTTGAACTCAGCTCTGCACCAAGCAGACCTAATAGACATCTACAGAACTCCACCCCAAATCAACAGAATATACATTCTTCTCAGCACCACATTGCATTTATTTCAAAATTGACCACACAGTTGGAAGTAAAGCACTCCTCAGCAAGTGTAAAAGAACAGAAATTGCAACAAACTGTCTCTCACACCGCAGTGCATTCAAATTAGAACTCAGGATTAAGAAACTCACTCAAAACCACACAACTACATGGAAACTGAACAATGTGCTCATGAATGACTACTGGGTAAATAACAAAATGAAAGCAGAAATAGAGATGTTCTCTGAAACCAGTGAGAACAAAGACACAACATACCAGAATCTCTGGAACACTTTTAAAGCAGTGTGTAGAGGGACGTTTATAGCACTAAATACCCACAAGAGAAGGCAGGAAAGATCAAAAGATCTAAAATTGACACCCTAACACCACAATTAAAACAACTAGAGAAGCAAGAGCAAACACATTCAAAAGTTAACAGAAGGCAATAAATAACTAAGATCAGAGAAGAACTGAAGGAGATAGAGACACAAAAAACCCTTCAAAAAATCAATGAATCCAGGAGCTGGTATTTTTAAAAGATCAACAAAAGTGATAGAACACTAACAAGACTAACAAAAAAGAAAAGAGAGAAGAATCAAAGAGATGCAATAAAAAATGATAAAGGGGATATCACCACCAATGCCACAGAAATACAAACGCCCATCATAGATTACTATAAACACCTCTGTGCAAATAAACTAGAAGAAATTGATAAATTCCTGAACACATACACCCTCCCAAGACTAAACCAGGAAGAAGTTGAATCTCTGAATAGACCAAAAACAGGCTCTGAAATTGAGGCAATAATTAATAGCCTACCAACAAAAAAAGTCCAGGACGAGATGGATTCACAGATGAATTCTACGAGAGGTACAAAGAGGTCCTGGTACCGTTCCATCTGAAACTATTCCAATCAAACACATCTACAGCCATCTGATCTTTGACAAACCTGACAAAAACAAGAAATGGGGGAAGGATTCCCTATTTAATAAATGGTGCTGGGAAAATTGGCTAGCCATAAGTAGAAAGCTGAAACTGGATCCTTTCCTTACTCCTT
>NW_012100854.1:565880-576170 GCF_000951045.1 Mandrillus leucophaeus | reverse complement strand
ATATGTAACAAACCTGCACGTTATGCACATGTACCCTAGAACTTAAAGTATAATAATAATAATAATAATAAAAAGAAAAAAAAAAAAAGAAAAAGAGGGGATCCTCCCTAACTCATTTTATGAGACCAGCATCATCCTGATACCAAAGCCTGGCAGAGACACAAACAAAAAAATAGAATTTTAGACCAATATCCCTGATGAACAATGATGCAAAAATCCTCAATAAAATACTGACAAACCAAATCCAGCAGCACATCAAAAAACTTATTCACCACAATCAAGTTGGCTTCAACCCTGGGATGCAAGGCCGGTTCAACATATGCAAATCAATAAATGTAATCCATCACATAAACACATGATTATCTCTATAGATGCAGAAAAGGCCTTTGACAAAATTCAACAGCCTTCATGCTAAAATCTCTCAATAAACTAGGTATTGATGGATGGTATCTCAAATTAATAAGAGCTATTTGTGACAAACCCACAGCCAATATCATACTGAATAGGCAAAAAGTGGAAGCATTCCCTTTGAAAACCGGCACAAGACAAGGATGCAATCTCTCACCACTCCTATTCAACATAATATTGGAAGTTCTTGCCGGGGCAATCAGGCAAAAGAAAGAAATAAAGGGTATTCAATTAGGAAAAAAGTAGGTCAAATTGTCCCTGTTTGCAGATGACATGATTGTATATTTAGAAAACCCCATTGTCTCTGCCCCAAATCTCCTTAAGCTGATAAGCAACTTCAGCAAAGTCTCAGGATACAAAATCCATGTGCAAAAATCACAAACATTCCTATACACCAATAACAGACAAACAGAGAGCCAAATCATGAGTGAACTCCCATTCTCAATTGCTACAAAGGGAATAAAATACCTAGGAATCCAACTTACAAGGGATGTGAAGGACCTCTTCAAGGAGAACTACAAACCTCTGCTCAAGGAAATGAAAGAGGACACACAAAAATGGAAGAACATTCCATGCTCATGGATAGGAAGAATCAATATACTGAAGATGGCCATACTGCCCAAGGTAATTTATAGATTCAATACCATCCCCATCAAACTACCAATGACTTTCTTCACAGGATTAAAAAACCTACTTTAAAGTTCATATGGAACCAAAAAAGAGCCCTCATTGCCAAGACAATCCTAAGCAAAAAGAACAAAGCTGGAGGCATCACGCTACCTGACTTCAAACTATACAACAAGGCTACAGTAACCAAAACAGCGTGGTATTAGTACCAAAACAGAGATATAGACTAATGGAACAGAACAGAGGCCTCAGAAATAACACCATACATCTACAACCATCTGATCTTTGACAAACCTGACAAAAACAAGAAATGAGGAAAGGATTCTGTATATAATAAATGGTGCTGGGAAAACTGGCTAGCCATATGTAGAAAACTGAAACTGAATCCCTTCCTTACACCTTATACAAAAATCAATTCAAGATGGATTAAAGACTTAAATGTTAGACCTAAAACCATAAAAACCCTAGAAGAAAGCCTAGGCAATACCATTCAGGACATAGGCATGGGCAAGGTCTTCATGACTAAAACACCAAAAGCAGTGGCAACAAAAGCCAAAATTGACAAATGGGATCTAATTAAACTAAAGAGCTTCTGCACAGCAAAAGAAACTACCATCAGAGTGAACAGGCAACCTACAGAATGGGAGAAAATTTTTGCAATCTATTCATCTGACAAAGGGCTAATATCCAGAATCTACAAAGAACTCAAACAAATTCACAAGAAAAAAACAAACAACCCCATCAAAAAGTGGGCAAAGGATATGAACAGACCCTTCTCAAAAGAAGACATTTATGCAGCCAACAGACACATGAAAAAATGCTCATCATCACTGGTCATCAGAGAAACACAAATCAAATGAGCTTCCATCTCACGCCAGTTAGAATGGCAATCATTAAAAAGTCAGGAAACAACAGGTGCTGGAGAGGATGTGGAGAAATAGGAGTACTTTTACACTGTTGGTGGGAGTGTGAATTAGTTCAACCATTGTGGAAGACACTGTAGCGATCCCTCAAGTATCTGGAATTAGAACTACCATTTGACCCAGCAATCCCATTACTGGGTATATGCCCAAAGGATTATAAATCATGCTACTATAAAGACACATGCACACGTGTGTTTATTGTGACACTATTCACAACAGGTAAGACTTGGAACTAACCCAGATGTCCATCAATGATATAATGGATTAAGAAAATGTGGAGCATGTATTCCATGCAATACTATGCAGCCATAAAAAAGGATGAGTTCATGTCCTTTGCAGGGACATGAATGAAGCTGGAAACCATCATTCTCAGCAAACTATCACAAGTACAAAAAAATCAAACACCACATGTTCTCACTCATAGGTGGGAATTGAACAATGAGAATACTTGGACACAGGGTGGGGAACATCACACACTGGGGCCTGTTGGGGGGTGGGGATACGGGAGAGCGATAGCATTAGAAGAAATACCTAATGTAAATGACGAGTTGATGGGTGCAGCAAACCAACATGGCACATATATACCTATGTAACAAACCTGGACGTTGTGCACATGTACCCTAGAACGTAAAATATACTAAAAAAAGAAGAAAAAGAAGAAAAATATTGTCAATTAAACTCTGGCACAATGCTTTCTTAATATATCGAATTTTTATTTTCTACTATTTGAAAGAACTTTAAAAAACATACTTAAACAGAGATTTTTTAAAAAATCGTAGATATCTCTTGTGCATAATTTTTAAAAGACATACAAATAAAAAGTTAAGGTATTTTGAAAACATTCAGGATCCAGTTCCTCTTAATTACTTTTTGACTCAGAGTTGCCAAGAAACACATTTTTCCACACAGTAGCATCTTCTGTGCCTTTAAGAACATGGAGATACAGCGTTTCTTCAAATTGTCTACTGTCATCTTGGTATTCTTCTTCCCAGCCACTGACACATTACCAGATTTTGATATGTGTACTCAGGCAATGTCAATGGGTCATGACGGTCACAGCAGAGATTGTAATATATATCTGGATTTCAGAGATATAAAATGGGGATGAGGAATATGTATCTTAGAATTGAAATTAACTTTGTATTGAATAACATGTGTACTTTACCTGTCTTAATATTATAACGATTTCAATGAGGATTTTACTTGGAAGTCTCATTCATACCAGCCCAAATGTACAGTATATTAGATTCTCTCTCTCTCTCTCTCTCTCTCTCTCTACCTCTCTACCCCCCCGCCCCCGCCCACACACACATGCATATATACACATATGTATTTATTGACCAAATTGGAGTAGATAACAGCTTTGGGATATAGATACAGGCTATTGCCTTAAAAATTTCGTCTATCTACAAGTTTTAAGATTCTCTTTAAGAGCATGTCCACTGTGATATTACAGTAGTACCTTTTCTGTTCCTAAAACCACGCTATAGAATTTTATAATATTCTCTTTTCAATAGAAAAAAAAATACACAGAAAAGATACACATACTAATTTCAGCCTTTACATTGATATTTTGTGTGACCCTAAACAAGTTCCCATCTGTAAAATCAGAAGAGTTATCTGAATGATCTCCAAGAGCACCTCCATCCCAAACAGGATTCTTTATTAAATGCTAAATGAGGGTTGACTCTCATTATAAACCAACTACAGATATACATCATTTTATTGCATTTTGCTTTATTGCACTTTACAGATAGTGTGTTGGTTTTTTGTTTTTATTTTTGTTTTTGTTTCAAATTCAAGGTTTGTGACAACCCTGTGTTCAGCAAGTCTATTGGCATCATTTTTCCAACGCCATGTACTTAGTCATGTCTCTGTGTCACATCTTGATAATTCTTGCAATATTTCAAACTTTTTCATTATTATTGTATCTGTTATGGTGATTTTGTAATCAGTGATCTTTGATGCTACCATTGTAATTGTTTTGGGGTGCTACAAACCATGACCATAAAAGATGGCAAACTTAATCGATAAATGTTGTATATGTTCTGAAGACTCCACTGAGCAGCCATTCCCCTTCCTCACCTCAGGCCCCTGTATTCCCTGAGACACAACAATATTAAAATTAGGCCAATTAATAACCCTCCAGTGGTCTCTAAGTGTTCAAATGAAAGGAAGAGTTACTTGTCTGTCACATTAGCTCAAAAGCTAGAAATTATTAATCTTAGTAAGGAAGGCATGTTGAAAGCTGAATTAGGAAGAAAGCTAGGCTTCTTCCACCAAACAGTCATGTTGTTTATGCAAATGAAAAATTCTTGAAGAAAACAGAAAGTGTTCTACCAGTAAATACACAAATACACAAATTATAAGAAAGCAAAACGGCCTTATTGCTGATTTGGAGAAAGTTTTAATGGTCTGGATACAAATCAAACCAGCCACAACATTTCCTTAAGCCAAAACCTAATCCAGATCAAGGCTCTAATTCTCCTCAATTATATGAAGGCTGAGAAGGATGAAGAAGCTGCAGAAGAAAAGTTTGAAGTTAGCAGAGGTTAGTTCATGGGAGATTTAAAGAAAGAAGCTGTGTCCATAACATAAAAAGTGGAAGGTGAAGCAAGTGCTAATATAGAAGCTGCAACAGGTTATCCAAAAGATCTAGCTAAGGTGACTGAGGAAGGTTACTCACTAAATAACACATTTTCAATGTAGACACAACATCTTATATTGAAAGAAGATGTCATCTAGGACTTTCATAGCTAGAGAGGAGAAGTCAATGCCTGGCTTCACGGCTTCAAAGAACAGGCTGACTGTATTGTGAGGAGCTAATGGAGCTGATGACTTTAAGTTGAAGTCAATGCTCACTGACCATTCTGAAAATCCCAAGAATTATAAAAAATATACTCTGTCTGTGCTCCAGAAATGCAATGACTAAGCCTGGATGACAGTACATTTGTTTATAGCATATTTTGCTGAATATTTTAAGCCTACTGTTGAGACCAACTTCTCAGGCAAAAAAAATTATTTGAAAATATTACAGCTCACTGACAATGCACATGATCACCCAAGAGCTCTGATGGAGATATACAGGAGATGAATGCTGTTTTCATGCCTGCTAACACTACATCCATTTGCAACTCATGGATTAACAAGTTATTTCAACTTTCAAGCCTTCTTATTTAAGAAATACATTTTATAAGGCTATAGCTGCCATAGATAATGATTTCTCTGATGGGTCTAGATAAAGTAAACTGAAAACCTTCTAGAAAACTCTTAAGATTTTAGATGTCATTAAGAACATTTGTGCCTGGGCGCAGTGGCTAATGGCTGTAATCCCAGCACTTTGGGAGACTGAGGCAGGTGGATCAGCTGAGGTCAAGAGTTCAAGAACAGCCTGGCCAACATGGTGAAACCCCATCTCTACTAAAAAAATACAAAAAAAATTAGCCCAGTGTGGTGGTTTGTGCCTGTAGTCCCAGCTACTCAGGAAGCTGAGGCATGAGACTCACTTGAACCTGGAGGTTGCAGTGAGCTGAGATCACACCACTGCACTCCAGCCTGGGTGACAGAGCAAAACTCCTTGTCAAAAAATTTTAAAAAAAATTAAAAAAGAACATTTGTGATTCATGAGAGAAGGTCAAAGTATCAGCATTCACAGGAGTTCAGAATAAGTTAACTCCATTTCTTATGAACCACTATGAGGGGTTCAAGACTTCAGTGAAGGAAATAACTGCAGATCTGCTGGAAATGGCAAGAGAACTAGAATTAGAAGTGGAGCCTGAAGATGTGACTGAATTGCTACAATCTCATGATAAAACTTGGATGGATGAGAAGTTGCTTCTTATTGATGAGCAAAGAAAGTAGTTTCTTGAGATAGAATCTACCCCCAGTGAAAATATTGTGAACATTTTTGAAATCACATCAAAACTATTTTTGATATTCTAAACTTTGTTGTTAAAGCAGTGGCAGGATTTGAGAGGATCGAGTCCAATTTTGAAAAAAGTTCTACTGTGAGTAAAATGCTGTCAAACAGTATCTCATGCTACAGACATTTTTCATGAAAGGAAGAGTCAATTGGTGCAGCAAACTTTATTGTTGTTTTATTTTAAGAAATTGCCACAGCCACTCCAAACTTCAACAGTAGCACCCTGCTCAGTCAGTAGCGTGAACATGAAGGCAGACCCTCCACCAGCAAACAGATGATGACTCACTGATGGCTCAGGTGGTTGTTAGCATTGTATGCCTCTATTGTGTCTGTTACTTCAAATATGGTATCGTATTTAATCTTCAGAGGAACTTTATCACTATGTTATACTCCAGAAAACAGATCCTCAAACATCAATCAATTACAACTATTAGCTACAAAGGTGGAAAAGGTTGGAATTCCAAGTATGCCTTAATTCAAATCCCAGACCTTACACATGTTATATATGTTGCCCCTTTCAGAGTCTTTAAAAATTTAACTAAGTAAAAATTTAACAAGCAAAGCTAGGTGGTTGCTAGGATTGTGAAACTACTACATTATATTATATGAAATATCAGACTCAAAGAATGCATCTCAATTTAATTCCGGAAGCCTTCCCTGATAACCTACTCTGCCTATGCCAAATGCTGGATAAATAGAAATAAATTGGATCAATCATTGTCCTTAGGAAGCTTACAGTATAGTCAAATATCTTTCAAAATACAGTCTTTGTGGTCCTAGAGTTATTGAACATTATCTAACAGATATTTATTGAGCACAAACTTTGTGCTGGGGACAAAGTATACTTCGGTAAGTAGAATGCAAATATGGTATCTTATTTAATCTTCTGATGGGCTTTTAATTTAATCTCTCATGGGCTTTCTAATATGATAGTAAAGAGAGACTGTACCAAGTAAGCAATGAAATACATATATAATTTAAAACTGTGATAAACTATTGTAACTTATCACATTTAGCGTTAGAAGATGGCATGAGAGACATACTTAGATGATATGGTCAAAAGAAGTCTCTCTGTGAAGGTGACAGTACATTTAATCTGAAGATTGAATGTTTAGAAGGAAGGAAGTGTGGGGCACAGAAGATCATGCTAAATAGAAGGAAGAGAATGGTTGAAAGCCTCTAGTGGGAATTCAAGGAATTGGGCCGGGCACGTTGGCTCACGCCTGTAATCCTAGCACTTTGGGAGGCCGAGGTGGGTGAATCACGAGGTCAGGAGATCAAGACCATCCTGGCTAACATGGTGAAACTTCCTCTCTACTAAAAACACAAAAAATTAGCCAGGCGTGGTGGCAGGCGCCCGTAGTCTCAGCTACTCCGGAGGCTGAAGCAGGAGAATGGCGTGAACCTGGGAGGCGGAGTTTGCAGTGAGCCGAGATCTCGCCACTGCCCTCCAGTATGGGCGACAGATCGAGACTCCATCCCCCCAAAAAAAAGAATTCAAGGAATTGAAAGGAAACAGGTAATAGAAGATGAAGTTAGAGAGAGAGGCAGGGCTAAAGTCAGATAGGTCTTGAAATCCACATTAGAAGACACTGAAGGCTTTTTTTTTGTGGGGAGGGAGCTTCCATTTATGCAAATTGATATGCTTTTTAAAAAATACGTTGGCTTCTATGGCGATCATACCATGGGAAATTTCAATCTTTCGAGGTTGGACAGAAGAGAAGAGGCCCACATGAAAATCAGAAAATAAGTGGCCAGAGATAGGAGGAAAATCAAGAATAGACTGAACTGAATTGTCATTGAAGAATAAGCATATGCATACGCAGAAGTTTGACCAAGAGGAGGAGCAGAGAAATGGGCAGCAGCTGATGGTGGATGGAGTGTTGAGTCATGGGGTCAAGGTTGTTTGCTAATAGTAATGATCCAGGGAGAGAACAGTACCGACAATTCAGAAAACCTGGGAGATAACTAAAAGAGTACAGTCCTTGAGCAAGTGAGAGGCAGGGGATCCAGAGGACATGCAAAAGGCCTTTGTTAAGAAGGACACCTTTATCCATGCTAACAGGATTATAGAAAGACATAGGAATGTTTCTAACTTTGGCTGAGGGAATAGGAGGATGTTTCTACCCTCTAAGAATGGTGGTAAGGGAAAAAGAATAATAGTTTTCAATAAATAGAAGAAGTATTAATTAAGAATAGAATAAATTAAAAAAAGGAATAGAATAAATTTAAAAAGTCTGAACTTTTTTTTAGTGAAAAAAAATGAGAAACCTACTTACCATGATAGCCTTGTAGAATTGTTTCAGTGATAACAGTTGTGTGAAGGCTCAGATAATGAATGTAAATTGTAATCCTTCTACTTAGATATGTGATTTTCTCATTTTGGGAGGCCTGGATAAGGTGGGTGGAAGAATTCATTCTGGGTTTGAGTTTTGCCACATGAGAAAAACATGGGTAGAGGCAAAGGATTGAAGGTGTTTGTGAAGAAATAATTATAAATGTGGACATTGAAGGGAGGAGAAAACAGGAAGGGGACTGAAGGCAATCAAGTAATAAGATCAATGGATTAGATTTCAAATAGTTATTGTAGTGTAAATGCTAATGCAAATTAGTTTGAAAGTTGCACTTGGAGAACACAATATGGACATTTGAGATTGTAGACAGGGTAGAATGTGTGTGTTGACGGGGGAGAGATGATGGCGAGGGGAGCTGAAACGGAGTGAGAAAAAAGATTATTGGAGTTTTTTTATTATTCATTGAGAAAGTACTTATTGATGACTTATTGTGAGCCAGGCATTTTTCTGTTTGCTAAAAACATAGTGTTGGGGTTAAAATCTGTGATGTTGGATGATGCATGAATATAGAAGTCAGTAGGAAAAATGAAAGTGGCTGGGGAAAGATGGAATCCGTGAGGCAAAAACGAAAGCTGTTGGTAGGTAAATTAAGATTAGTCAATCTAGTGATTCACCAAAGTTTCAGCCATGGTATTGCTGGCACCTAGAAAATACTATTCACAACAACAATAAAAAATACTCTAATAAAGCTTGTTATGTGCCAAGCACTCTACTAAATATTAACATATATTAATTAATTTTACTTGCAAAACTGTAAGGTGGGCACTATTACATTATTCTGAGTGGACACTGTTTGGGAGGAAGGAAGGATGGAGAAGGTGAGAGATTGGATTAGATTAAGGGATGGCCCCACCCAGGTGGAGAGTAATAGTCAGGTGAAGATAGATGCCAGAGGGATTTTGAAATTCTAGCAGGGACTGAGAGAAATCCAAAGGTCAAGTTTGGTGAGAAGAGCCCTAACAGCCTTCCAGTTGAGGCAGACAGTGGACTCTAGTGCTAGATTCACTGGTGGGTGATGGCTTCCACAGTATCTATTCCCTCACAGAGCAGGAGTGGTGAAGCTAAGATGAGTGGGGACCCTCCTCCCCCCATCCAGGGAAGTAAAAGGTGATGCTGCCAAGGAGAGAAGATGAATTCCTATCTGTCCCCTACTGCTGCTACTATACTTAGAGCAGTTCTGCTTTCAGTTGCTTAAGGTTGTAGGGCTTTAGGTAAAGTTTTCTGAAAAAAGGAGGTTTTGCTTAAAAGTTATAATGGAATGTTTAAAAAACCCATGTTTAAAGGATCATTTGATCCAACCGGATCAGGTAGGTAACCGGATGAACGGCCCAGAGGAGGGGTGGTACTTGCTGAAGGTCACATAATGAGTTCATGACAGAACCAAGGGTGTTCTCCTGTCTGCAGTTTAGTGCACTTTGCCATACCTACTGGACCCAGATTTAGGGCCTTAACAAATGCTGTAGGGTAAAGAGTGGAGAAAACCTCTGGCTGTCACCCCTTCTCTGACTCTGGCCTATCTCCAGCTGACAGCTGGCACATGGGGTTTAAACATTTTTTTTATTATTACACTTTAAGTTCTAGGGTACATGTGCACAACGTACAGGTTTGTTACATATGTATACATGTGCCATCTTGGTGTGCTGCACCCATTAACTCGTCATCTACATTAGGTATATCTCCTAATGCTATCCTTCCCCACTCCCCCCTCCCCAAGACAGGCCTCAATGTGTCATGTGCCCCTTCCTGTGTCCAAGTGTTGCCATTGTTCAATTCCCACCTATGAGTGATAATATGTGGTGTTTGGTTTTCTGTCCTTGTGATAGTTTGCTGAGAATGATGGTTTCCAGCTTCATCCATGTCCCTACAAAGGACATAAACTCATCCTTTTTTTATGGCTGCATTGTATTCCATGGTGTATATGTGCCACATTTTCTTAATCCAATCTATCATTGATGGACTTTTGGGTTGGTTCCAAGTCTTTGCTATTGTGAATAGTGCTGCAATAAACATACGTGTGCATGTGTCTTTATAGCAGCATGATTTATAATCCTTTGGG
>NW_012100854.1:561571-561905 GCF_000951045.1 Mandrillus leucophaeus | reverse complement strand
TAAACTTCTCTTCTCGCTTCATTTCATTCATTTGATCTTCAATCACTGATACCCTTTCTTCCAGTTGATCAAATTGGTTACTGAAGCTTGTGCATTCATCACGTAGTTCTCGTGCAATGGTTTTCAGCTCTATCAGATCATTTAAGGACTTCTGTACACTGGTTATTCTAGTTAGCCATTTGTCTAATCTTTTCTTTTTATTATTATACTTTAAGTTCTAGGGTACATGTGCATAATGTGCAGGTTTGTTACATATGTATACTTGTGCCATGTTGCTGTGCTGCACCCATCAACTCGTCAGCACCCATCAACTCGTCATTTACATCAGGTATAA
>NW_012100854.1:557987-559499 GCF_000951045.1 Mandrillus leucophaeus | reverse complement strand
CTTAGGATTGTCTTGGCAATGAGGGCTCTTTTTTGGTTCCATATGAACTTTAAAGTAGTTTTTTCCAATTCTGTTAAGAATGTCATTGGTAGCTTGATGGGGATGGCATTGAATCTATAAATTATCTTGGGCAGTATGACCATCTTCAGTATATTGATTCTTCCTATCCATGAGCATCGAATGTTCTTCCATTTGTTTGTGTCCTCTTTTATTTCATCGAGCAGTGGTTTGTAGTTCTTGAAGAGGTCCTTCACATTCCTTGTAAGTTGGATTCCTAGGTATTTTATTCTCTTTCAAGAAATTGTGAATGGGAGTTCACTCATGATTTGGCTCTTTGTCTGTTATTGGTGGATAAGAATGCTTGTAATTTTTGCACATTGATTTTGTATCCTGAGACTTTGCTGAAGTTGCTTATCAGCTTAAGGAGATTTTGGGGTGAGACAATGGGGTTTTCTAAATATACAGTCATGTAATCTGCAAACAGGGGCAATTTGACTTCCTCTTTTCCTAACTGAATACCCTTTATTTCTTTCTCCTGCCTGATAGCCCTGGTCAGAACTTCCAACACTATGTTGAATAGGAGTGGTGAGAGAGGACATCCTGTCTTGTGCCAGTTTTCAAAGGGAATGCTTCCAGTTTTTTCCCTTTCAGTATGATATTGGCTGTGGGTTTGTTATAAATAGCTTTTATTATTTTGAGATACGTCCCATCAATTCTGATTTTATTGAGAGTTTTTAGCATGAAGTGCTGTTCAATTTTATCAAAGGCCTTTTCTGCATCTACTGAGATAATCATGTGGTATTTGTCTTTGGTTCTGTTTGTACGCTGGATTACGTTTATTGATTTGCGTATGTTGAACCAGCCTTGCATCCCGGGGATGAAGCCCACTTGATCATGGTGGATAAACTTTTTGATGTGCTGCTGGATTCGGTTTGCTAGTATTTTATTGAGGATTTTTGCATCAATATTCATCAGGGATATTGGTCTAAAATTCTCTTTTGTTGTTGTGTCTCTGCCAGGCTTTGGTATCAGGATGATGTTGGCCTCATAAAATGAGTTAGGGAGGATTCCCTCTTTTTCTATTGATTGGAATAATTTCAGAAGGAATGGTACCAGCTCCTACTTGTTCCTCTGGTAGAATTTGACTGTGAATCCATCTGGTCCTGGACATATTTTTTGGTTGGTAAGCTATTAATTATTGCCTCAATTTCAGAGCCTGTTGTTGGTCTATTCAGGGATTCAACTTCTTCCTGATTTAGTACTAGGAGGGTGTATATGTCCAGGAATTTATCCATTTCTTCTAGATTTTCTAGTTTATTTGCGTAGAGGTGTTTGTGGTATTCTCTGATGGTAGTTTGTGTTTCTGTGGGGTCAGTGGTGATATCCCCTTTATCATTTTTTATTGTGTCTATTTGATTCTTCTCTCATTTTTTCTTTATTAGTTTTGCTAGTGGTCTATCTATTTTGTTGATCTTTTCAAAAAACTAGCTCCTGGATTCATTGATTTTTTTG
>NW_012100854.1:442701-555774 GCF_000951045.1 Mandrillus leucophaeus | reverse complement strand
GTGTGTGATGTTCCCTTCCTGAGTCCAAGTGATCTCATTGTTCAGTTCTTTTTTTCAAGGTTTTTAGCTTCTTTGCGATGGGTTCAACTTCCTCCTTTAGCTCAGAGAAGTTTGATCGTCTGAAGTCTTCTTCTCTCAACTCATCAAAGTCGTTCTCCATCCAGCTTTGTTCCATTGCTGGCGAGGAGCTGCATTCCTTTGGAGAGGAAGAGACACTCTGATTTTTAGAATTTTCAGCTTTTCTGCTCTGTTTTTTCCCCATCTTTCTGGTTTTATCTACCTTTGGTCTTTGATGATGATGACATAAAGATGGGGTTTTGATGTGGATGTCCTTTCTGTGTTAGTTTTCCTTCTAACAGTCAAGGACCCTCAGCTGCAGGTCTGTTGGAGTTTCCTGGAGGTCCACTCCAGACCCTGTTTGCCTGGGTATCGCCAGCAGAGACTGCAGAACAGCGAATATTGCTGAACAGCAAATGTTGCTGTGTGATCATGCCTCTGGAAGCTTGGTCTCAGAGGGATACCTGGCTGTGTGAGGTGTCAGTCTGCCCCTACTGGGGGGTGCCTCTCAGGCTACTCAGGGGTTAGGGACCCACTTGAGGAGGCAATCTGTCCATTCTCAGATCTCACACTTCATGCTGGGAGAGCCACAACTCTCTTCAAAGCTGTCAGACAGGGACATTTAAATCTGCAAAGGTTTCTGCTGCCTTTTGTTCAGCTATGCCCTACCCCCAGAGGTGAAGTCTACAGAGGCAGGCAGGCCTCCTTGAGCTGCAGTGGGCTCCACCCAGTTCGAGCTTCCCAGCTGCTTTGTTTATCTACTCAAGCCTCAGCAATGGTGGGCGCCAGTCCCCCAGCCTCGCTACCACCTTGCAGTTCAATCTCAGACTGCTATGCTAGCAAAGAGCGAGGCTCCGTGGGCATGGGACCTTCCAAGCTAGGCATGGGATATAATCTCCTGGTGTGCCATTTGCTAAGACCTTTGGAAAAGCACAATATTAGGGTGGGAGTGACCCGATTTTCCAGGTGCTGTCTGTCATGACTTCCCTTGGCCAGGAAAGGGAATTCCCTGACCCATTGTGCTTCCAGGGTAAGGCGATGCCTCGCCCTGCTTTGGCTCTTGCTCAGTGGGCTGCACCCACGGTCCTGCACCCACTGTCTGACATGCCCCAGTGAGACGAACCCGTACCTCAGTTGGAAATACAGAAATCACCCGTCTTCTGTGTCACTCATGCTGGGAGCTGTCGACTGGAGCTGTTCCTATTCAGCCATCCCAGGCTTTCTAAGACGAAGTGGTTTTAAAAATTTAAACATTTTTTTAAAAATTAAAAAAAAAAATTTAAAATTCATGTTATATTAATTATGACCTAACCCCTGTCTCTGCTGACTGTATTCTATTAAGAAATCATTCACTATTTTGTCAATAACATTTGATGTTCTCTCCTGACAGTGCAAAGGGATGAGGGCTGCCAGCATGCTTTGCTCACTCTGATGGCAGTATGAGGCCTTGTACTTCCAGAACTATTACTTGCAGAAAGTAGTTTCTATGATGGCTTGGAGACTCTAGATGCTGTTCTGTTCATTTGGTTTGCAATCACCAGAAAAGCCCCTGTGCTCTCATGAAACAGAGATTCCCCCACCTTTCCCTTCTCCTTACCTGCTTTTCTTTTTTCTACTTTATTTTATTCTTGTTTAAACTGTACTAAAACTTCCTACTATTTAAATTCTGGTGTCCCTGAAGGGAAGAATAGGGATTTTCCTGTTTTATTCACTGATGTATCCCAGGTATCTAGAATAGTGGCTAACACATAATGGATGACTAATCGATGTTTGTTGAATGAGTGGATACATGAACAAAAGAATTAATGGGTAAGAACAGGATGAATATACACTAAAATTCTGATATCAGAAGAGTAGCTATGGAATAGACTGTCTGCTCCAACCTTCTTCCAGTACAGAGGGTTGAAAGTGAAGATCCCTGGTAGCAATCCTGGCTGGACTAAGGATCTGAAGCAGAAAGAGAGAGAACTTGCCAAGGTCACTTGTCCAAATGGGTGCTGTAAATTAGATGTCACCTGAGGTGGATTTTTAGGTTTGTTTGTCAAAGATTCAAATAAAATTAGCACAAGCCCCCACCCTATGGGTACTGGGAGCTCTACATCCCTTCCAATCTCTCCCATCCAATCTCTCCCAGAGGTTTTTGTGGGTTGGGGTAAATTTTTGTATTCTGAGTATTGTTGGCTCATAGCTACCTGTATTAGGTCAGTTTATTGATCATCCTCCTATCCTGCATATGATGTTCTTATTGACCTAGGCAAGGAATTCAGCCCTTCTCCTGGATTCATATAAATATTCTCTCTGCCTCTCCCTCTCTCTCTCTCTCTCTCTCTCTCTCTCTCTCTGTCACATACACACACATATTCATACATGCCCACAGGCATATATACAGACAATCCACTATATAAAGTCTTTATGTGTAGAACCGACTTTCCTGAGGATTTGGGGAGATGGAAGGACTTTATGTTACAGCAATGCAAACAACATTAAACTTTAATTTTAGTCACACCTATTCTTAAGACATCTTTAACCATTTATATTATTTTGGGCTTCATCCTCTCCATATCCTAATCCTCATACAGATACTCCTAACTCCGCTACTTAAAAACGATGTTACATCCCCATAAACCGATTGTAAGTTGAAAATATCATTACATTGAAAATACATTTAATATATCTAACCTACCAAACATTATAACTTAGCCTTGCCTACCTTAAATGTGCCTACAGTTGGGCAAAATCATCTAACTCAAAGCCTATTTTATATTAAAGTTTTGAATATCTCATGTAATTTATTAAATACAGCACTGAAAGTAAAAATACAGAATGGCTATATGAGTACTAATTACTGAAGTACACAGCTGAAGACCATAAGTTCGATTTATCATAAATTGAAGACAGTCTGTATATATTTTAATTCATTTCTCCCACTTTCCTTTCTTTGCTTGTTCCATCTATAAATTCCTGTTTATTTCTTATGAACTACAGAAACTTCAACTTTTGTTTCTTTGTCAGTTGAACCTCATGATCTTAGGATTTCACCTTCTATCCCCAAGTAGCTTATCATAGTATTTTTCAAAAAAAGGGAAGTTCCCTTTTCAAGAAGAAGTGATGTTAACCATTAAAAGATAATTTTCTACCCCACTTTTATTAGTAAAGTTGTTCTTGGTTATAAATAAAAGAGAACAACAAAATGAGACAATAATATTGGAAGGATATTAACATCTTTCGTAGAATTTAAAGGACAGTTGAAGAACAAAGCCTTGGGTAAATCCTTCAGGCACTCCTTGGGGAACCTTAGCAGTAGAAATTCATGGAATGCCTGCTCAGATATTAGCATGAATGTGACTCAGTGTCAACAAAACTAGTCTTGTCTCTCCATT
Source organism: Mandrillus leucophaeus (assembly GCF_000951045.1). Classification (NCBI taxonomy): domain Eukaryota; kingdom Metazoa; phylum Chordata; class Mammalia; order Primates; family Cercopithecidae; genus Mandrillus; species Mandrillus leucophaeus. The sequence goes on along the minus strand of NW_012100854.1, from coordinate 552,337 downwards.
TCCAGTTTTAAATTTCTCAGAGCGGGAATGCGTCCTTGCTTAGGTCAAATATTGACTTATGGTTCAGTGAGCTATGCCTAGGGCAGGATCATATTGGACGGACACAGCCATGTGCCTACCCCTGGATATTAGGCCCACTTCCAAGGAATGCAGAATCACTGGAAATTCAGTAGCCATCCAAGCAGTATCTTCCACACTGCTTTTCTTAGGACAAACATATGATAACACCCTTCATTGAAATTCGAAATGAACATACTCAGAAGTTGGCCCTGGGTCCTTGTATACAGAGACAAATAAAAATGTGTATTCTTGAACTCAGTGTTGTCTCTGCTGATGATTGGAGTGAGAAGCACATGTGAGGTATGTATGTGTGATTTAAGCAAGGGAAAACCCTTTTAGTAAAGACAGTATCAAGAGAGAATTAACTAGAAACATTCACTATCCATTATGGATGTATCTGGAATGTGGTGTAGCTCTCTAGTCTTTCAGAATTGCTTTGAGAACAACCAGCAAGCACTGGGGTTGTCACCAAAGAAAGAGATATTTTGAATCTATTGTAGTTGGGTAAACTGAACTGCTAGATAAGGTTGTAAAAGATATGTTTTCAAGTTACATTAACCTTGTCTCACTTAAGAAATGGTATTAGCTCCTTCTTCCATTTTAAAGGCTTTTTTGCATTCCTTTGTCCTTTCTATAAAAAGAGTTTATTCAGTACTTCTAATTTTGCCCTTGGAGTTAATCAAGAGATGAAAAAGAATGTAATAACAATTGGATTATCATCACAAAAATGAACATTTATTGAGAAGTTATTGTGTCAGACACTGTGCTAAGAGTTTTCCATACATTTGCACATTTTATCCTCACATTAATTCTATGAATTAGGTACTCTTATGAAGTAGCTATTCTTATTACTTCATTTTGCAGATAAAGGAACTGAAGCTCAGAGAGATTGAGGAACTTTCTCATGTTACACAGCTACTGACTTACACAGAATGCAGACACAGGTCCCACTTACTCTAAAGCTTGCACTCATTAATATTATGCTTAGATGCTCCCATATTTTTTCTGAAGAATAATGCATAGTGGATGATATTGGGGCCAGGATATCAGGATATCCTTATTCCAGTCCTAACTCTCTCCACCAGTTCACTGTCTAATGTTAGGTACGCTGTCTCTTCTCTCTGTAACATACTTTCCCCACCTGTAACAGGTGGGGCATGGACAGATCTCTAAGAACCCTTCCAAGGGTCAGTTCTATGATTCTATAGGCTCTCAGAGACCTCTTAAATAATCCCTGTGTCCTGTTGTTTCTTGCTGTTCACAAACATTGTGCTTAAGAGAGCTTCTTGGGACTGGTTCTTGGAAATGTAATTCTGCAGTTCCATTTCACTGTGCTCTCCATCCAGGGGAAGTCTGCAAAAGCCATGCCTGTCCTCCCACCTGGCAGCACTTGCTTACATTAAGCCATTCAGTGTGTAGAAGAGAGCTATACTCTTAATGTCAATGCCTAAAATAAATAAATAAATAAATAAATGCATAATGTCTGCTGTGAGTCTGGTATAATGCATTCCACTTAAAATAACAAATCCATATCAGCAAAATATTTAGTACTGGTTTGAAGCAGAAGGTTTAGGCTAGAGATTGAAGTTCAGATTGCTGTTAGATAGCCCATTTTTTGTATAAGAAATGTGATATCTCCCAGCTCTAGGAGGAGTCTTGTGTGAGAGGAAAGAAGAATTGGTAACAGGGCAGTCTGTGGTGCCTTTTTAATGCAGATAATAAAGAAAATAATCTCAGCCATATTTGGAGGTGAATATTTGGTCATTTCAAAACTATAAAAACTGTTCTCAGACCTATAGTGCCTCCTGGAGCCTGTTCAGGCCTAGAGTGATCTATTAAAGGACAGGGCATTTGGAGTTCTGAGCTTTCTTTCTATGGCATGGATTTGGGCTGAGTGCATGAGAGGCAACAGAACTACACTAGAAAGAACCCTTGAACTTGGATTCAGAAGAATTTACTAGAATCCCAGATCTGCCAAGGTTAAGCTCTGTAACCTTGGGAAAATTACTTAAATTATCTGATCTCCACTTCTTCCATGGTAAAATGGAAATAAGGATCCAAGAAGTTAGTGTCAATATTAAATTAAGGTGAAAGGAGAATAAATATTAAAGCATCTTCTACATCCTTGTGCTTTTCTCCACTTTTCTGATCTATGAAAAAACATAATTGTACCTGCTTCTCTATTTAATGTATGATAATGTTCATTCCTTTTATAAAAATGAATCATATCCTTCCCTCAAGGAGATTCAGTCAACTGTGGGATTCACATACATTACTATAAAATTAAAATATGACTTAAAATGCCATAATCCAGGTACAGGGTGATACGGAGACACAAAGGAATGAACATTAAATTCTATCATGAGGACTCAGAAATGCCTCCCAGAGGAGGAATCATTTGAGCTTAGCCTTGAAGAATGAGAACTATTTAGCAGCTGAAGAAGGAGGAAGAAGATGCTTAAGGCAGAGAAGTTGGAGAGATCAGGATGAGCCATGGTTTGGAGGTGTGCTAGTGCATAGCATGTTCCTAACAGAGTAAGGAACCTCCAAGTAGGCTAAACATGTGTCAGTGGAATGGTGAGTGCATAGATGAGTTTGGGACCCGATCATTAAGGGATCTGAATGTGAAAATCTGAATTTTTTGTGTAAGTAATAAAGAGTCAACACAGTTTTGTTTCATTGGAAAGCGGGCATTATGATGAATATACATGATACATAGATGAAAGACAGAGATTTTGGGGTCTGGAGATCAGAAGTCAGAAGGATATCAATCAAATAGAGCATGTTTTTCTAGATGACCACTAGCAAGTAGCTTAAAGTCTCTGTGTCCAAATTTCCATAGGTTTTGAAGTGGATTGTGTAGAATCTGCTTCGTAAAACAAGTGCCAGTTATCTATTCCATAAGGATTTGGAGGGAGCATCCTAGGGGAAGAGACTTCTGCTAGGAAATGAACAGAGAGATGTGAGATTAGGAGCAGGGAGTGGAGAAGTCAGAAGGTGGACTCTTCAAAGGCGAATCCAGCGTGTCGTAGAACTTCAGGCTGTGTGATCATGGGCAGTCTCATGTGCATTTTGGGCTGCAGTTTCTCCTTCTGCCCAGTTGTATCAGGTGTTTTTCTTAGGTCTTTGACAGCTTTAACATTCTAAATTTTCACTTTTCAAAACTGTTCTCAAGCCTTTACTTATAGGTGCCCTGTTCGCAATCTAATCCTTTAGCCTGGGCTTCAGTCTAACCTTTGACCCTCTGACCTATCTGGAAATGTTTGCAGAACTGTGCTTGTATCATCTTGAGGGTCCTGGGTTAAGGACCTGTCTCATCTTTGCAAAAGTATTGCTATAAGCAGGAAGACAAAAATAATAAGCCTCTAGCAGTAGACTCCAATCCCAAATCCTCAATTTGGGGTCCCAAAGACAGAAACTAGTGGGTAAGCACTAACAGGATCTGAAAATGCTGAGAGAGATTGGCTTTTACTGTGTGAGCAGGAAGTCTGTACCAGGGAGGTGGCTTATGCATTCTTAAGCTGAGCTATGTAGAAATTTATATCAGACATGAATATGTGAGAACTGCTAACCACAGATGCCTCATGACAGAATAGGAATCTGAATCATGAGTCAGTGGGCAGGACCCTAGGCCTAGAATGGGCCTTAGAAAAATCTGTCTTTGTCCTTCAGCATCTTAGTGGTGGGTTTGTGGCTGGCATGAGATTGAAGTAAGAACAAGTGATAGTGGAACCAGGAAATGGCCTTCGAGTCGAGACCCAAGTTCAAACACCAATGCAAATATATATGCTGTACATGGCTGGTCACAACTCAGCTAACCTTGCTGAGCCTTGATTTTCAGTGGATATTATACTACTGTCTACTTCACAGGGATGTTATGAGGCTGACTTTTCAAAATGGATTCATTCATTTATTCATTAGATTGATTCAACAAATACTAAGATCCTATACGTGTCAATAACTATACTCACATTAGAGATACATGAAGTCTAACACTGTAAAATTGTAACATCAAATCATATGTTAATATTTTATAATAGTGAGTCCAGAAATTTTACTCACAGGACACAGACAAAATATAGTATTTTCCTCTCTGTAAAAGAGCTCTGGTCTTCCTCAGGAGTCCCCACGTGCTGGGAAGCTTGGAAATAAATAACAATAACAAAACTTTTATTTCAAACCAGTGACCTTTGTCCTGTGCCATAACTAAACCACCCCTTCATATTGATATATTGCTCTTTGGGTAAAATTGCTTGATCTCTTGGATTTTTACTTCCCCTCATAGTGTCTGGTAGTACTGACCTTGTGAGAAGAAGGTGGCCATTGGAATTTTGGATCCACAAGATGATCTCTGGATTCTCTTTGATCTTAGCTGTGGAATGGCTGATCTGGGTTGTTCCTCAGATAGGAGACCAATGAGGTGTACAAGCTCTGTGTTTGGCTGGCTAAGGGTATCTGCTGCTAAAACCTACTGCTGATTCTGTGTCTCCCTTCTCTCTCTCTCTCTCTCTCTCTCTCTCTCTCTGTCTGTCTGTCTCTCTCAGTTGATCATGGCCTAGAAGTCCTTTCTGGTCTCATATTTTCTCTTGTCTATGGTCTATATCAGATAGTCTCTCCCTGACATGAGGACTTCTCACTAGTAAGCTCCCAGCCAGTTTCTCAGCTAACTTCTGTGTCCTCTCATGGGGAAACATGGGACTTCCTAATTTTTATTCATGTCCCACAGAAGGCAAATTGCTATGGGGCAACCTAGAAGCAGTCTGTTTTATAACCCCTAGATTTAAAATAGAACAGAACACCCTCTGAACTCTATTTCTCTCATACTTTTCTGGATGTTTTTAAAATATCACACCTCAAACACATACACAAATCAATATACATACACTTATGCATGTGCCACCCAGCCACACCCCTACTGAATTTCACACTGTCAAAGAGTAAGTATTTAAACACACATCCCTCTGACTCCAGAATTCATGCTGTTAGTCATTATTCTATATAGTGTATTCTTATTTAGAACCATGTGTTAGGTTCACATATATAGATGTTTAGAACTAAAACATTCTTTAGGCCAAGCATGGTGGCTCACACCTGTAATCCCAGCACTTTGGGAGGCCAAGGCAGGCAGATCACTTGAGGTCAGGAGTCTGAGACCAGCCTAGCCAACATTGCAAAACCCTGCCCCTATTAAAAATACAAAAAAAAATTAGCTGGGGGTGGTGCCACGCACCTGTAATTAAGCCTCAGGAGGCTGAGGCACCAGAATAGTTTGAACCTGGGAGGCAGAGGTAGCAGTGAGCCAAGATCACACCACTGCATTCCAGCCTAGGTGATAGAGTGAAACTCTGTCTCAATTAAAAAAAAAAAAAAAAAAAAAGAACTAAAAGGTTCCTAAAAGGTTCCTTAGAAATCATTTCATTCTTCATTTGAAATATGAGAAAAAATTGAGACCCATAGATGGATGATTCACACAAGGTCTCACAGAACCTGTAGGTCTGAGTCTTCTTTTAGCTGAGACTTTAGTGTCTCATACACATAAGAAACTCTACCCTGGAACCCAGGCTCATTGAGTTGTCCTTTACTTCTAGACATTAATTTGGACTTGAATGTCAGCCCTACCATTTACTGATTAAGTCACCTTACTGAAATCTTATAAGCCACAGCATCCTTATCTGGGGCATAGTGAAATGTAGCATCTCAACTTGGAGTTATTAGAAAGAAAGGAGATAAATTAGATATAATGCCTAGCACAGAGTAGGAACTTAATATAATAATAGTAGTTTTCTTCTTTCCCAACTCCTTGGTGTTACTTCCTGGAGCCCTCTTAGCTGCTGGTTTTAAAACTGTTTCTGCTGTGTTAGTTGAGCCCTGCCTGGCCCTGTGAACATTGCCTGCCTCCCTAGACTCAGGCATTGCCAACTGGGACTTAGAATCCCTGACCTAGGCATGCAGCTTTCAGGACCCTTGGCTGCCTGACTTGACTTCTACTCTGACATATGTTCACCCGTTCCTCTCCACTAGCTATCCGGTCTTACCAGAACCTCATGCCTCTTATCCATTGCCAGTCCAGATTTGGTGATCTTGAGGTCTGTGGTGAACACTATGATGCACCATCCAGATTCTCCTTCAAGGATGACATATTGCCCCAGTTCCTGGGAGTGCACTCAGCAGACAGCCTTCAGCTGTAAGCCTCATCAGGGATTGCTTCATATATGGAGAGCTACCCAGCCAATGTTGTGTTCCTTCCTGAGGACTCTATATCCAATGGCTGATTCATATGGGAAGGAGTAAAAAGGCCTGGTTTTTTCAGCCCAACTTAGGACAACTCTGAAAAGCCATTCTAGCTCCAGAGCTCCCTAAGTGTGTAGCAAGGGTACCCTTAGTTTTGCATCACAGTTTACTTTTTCCTTCATCAACTCCTACTTCTTTCTCCTCCTTCAGCAAGTTTGAACCCAGGAGTGTTCCTTCAACATCCTGAATGCTAATTTCCACTTCAGTTTTTGCTTCATGGAGAACCTGACCTGCTACAAGCTCCCTCAAGTTGTACCCAGTTCCTAACACTGTTAGTACTGACCTTGACTGACAGACCCTGGACTGTTCCTGCCCACACCCTAGAATGAGAGAGAGAAAGAGAGAGTGAATGCATGTGTACATATTTTAAAGGGACAGACAGAAACTTGCTGTCCTATTATAGAAGAAGCCAAAGCCACAGGGCCTTCTGATGACTTTCTGCTCCTGGGTTGTGGTTTAGTGAAGTCAGTTTTCAGTTTGACTTTCATGTCTAACAGCTTCTCTTCTTCTTGCTTTGTCTTACTCTGACAAGTCGTAGACCCTAGGGACACAGAATCAAATCAGACCCACTTTTGCTCTGAAGGTATCACAATCTAGGGTGAGAGGCAGTCATTACACAAATAAATTATAGTATGAACTGATAAGTACAAAAAAGAAGTAGTTCATGGCCCAAGGTACTTGGATTATAATGTTTTCATGACAAAGTTATTCTGGTGTTTAAATGAAACAATGAAACCACATAGCACAATGCTTGGCACAGAGGAAGCAATTGTTGAATCAAATGATCTTGTTTTGCAGCTTAGGAGATTGAGGTGCTGATACATTGAGTTGCTTATAGAAGATCCTATTGGTAGTTAGTGACAGAGCTGGAATGAGAACCCAGTCTCCAGATTTACACTTCCTGACTTTTTACAATTATGCACTTTGCCTCAAGAGGTTATATTGTGTGTGTGTCCCATATGCTAATATTATTTTCAGACCTGAACTTTTGGTAAACTGAGGACCTCCCTCACAATTTGGACATACCATATACCTGGTTTCAGGCTCTGCTTTGCAAGTTCCTTTGCTCTTTGTTGAAATGAGCCCAGCAGCTGAGCAGTATTTCTATTCCCACATTTCATTCCTACTTCAAGCTTAGTGGGATAGTGGAGAAGCATCAGACTGAAGCAGTGACATTTATATGAAAAGAACCATTGTGTCCTTTGTAAGGAATAGCATGTAGCTCTAAATCATACTGCTTTCCCATTTGCCTTCCTCTGGGAGGCTCTAGCAAGAGCTTAGCCTGCGGGAGGGAGCTGCCTTGAGACCTCATGCCAGAAATTATATTCCGTAATTAAAATCAATAGCAAAACAGACAAACAGCAGAAAGGCCATAGAACACAACAGAAAACCATTGGATAGCATATTGCCATGTATCAAAATAGGTTTTTTAACTCTTATTAATCTGTGAATGCCGAAAGTCACGTGTGGGAGAAAGGCAGTGTGCGCCAAGCTCCAGCCTCACCTGTGAAGGGTTTAGCTAAAGAGAAGCCTTCCTGCTGAAACTCTTAGTAGTCCAGATTTTCTAGTCCAGTGGTGCCCCTTTAAACTCTCTGACCACCCTCATGTCATTAGACGAGTGCCAGGTTGCAGTGAACTCCTATCCCTGGAGAGCTCTTCACAGTCTGTGTCCTGAAACCTTTACCTTAGCCTACTCAGTGCTCTATTTCTTACATACCTCTTAGAATCTCTGCTTCCTGACCTATTGCTGTGGCTGCACCACACTTTTGCCCTTTAGAGATGATGGATGTTACTCTTCTGGCATTTTCCTATCCTCAGACCACATCTCTTCTCATATCTCAGGCTGCTTCAGCCCTGTCTTAAACCAGATCAGGCTCTGGGACTTTTCTCACTGCTGTCTTGAGTATTCTATGTCCAGTTAGATCAGACAGCAAGGGCTGGGACATAACTACATCTCCTCCACTCTATATGCATTCCTAAGTGAAATCTTCCTCCCTTTTTCAGATACAACACATGTATTCCAATTTTCTTTACAGGCCAGGCACAGAGTGGAGCTGGACGTTTTTACGTATCATGTTTATTTCTTACAGATTATAGTTAATCCTATAGCCTTTCATTTTACAGATGATATCAGAGTGTAGTGATTTTTTATACCATAGTAAGTCAGTAAGTAACAGAGCCACAGTTCAAGCCTACATCTCCTGCCTCCCAGATCCATGGTCATTCCACTGCAACAAAGCTACCTGTCTTGAAGAAGGAGTGTCATAACTCCATTACAGAACATAAGCTGAATTTTTCAACTAGGTAGTATATTATGTCCATAGAATCAGGTGGTCCATAATAGGACTGTGCCTAAGTAACAGAATTAAAGACTTTTACCTAGTTAAATAATTATCTAGAGGCTGGCACAGTGGCTCATGCTTGTAATCGCAGCACTTAGGGAGGCCATGGTGGGCAGATTACTTGAGGCCAAGAGCTTGAGACCAACCTGGCCAACATGGTGAAACCTTGTCTCTACTAAAAATACAAAAATGAGCCAGATGTAGTGGTGCACGTCTGTAATCCCAGCTACTCTGGAGGCTGAGGCACAAGAATAGCTTCAACCTGGGAGGTAGAGGTGAAACGAGCTGACATTTTGCCACTGCACTCTGGCTTGGGCAACAGAGCAAGATTCTTGTCTCAATAAAAGTAAAAAATTGTCCAGAGCCAAAGGCTTTCTAGTCTTTTCCCCAAACAGTGGTCTTATGACCTTCGTGGGTAACCTCCAGAGAGTCCAGGTGCATCAGTGAATCAGAACCCTGTTTTTTTAAATTAAGTACATTAGACAAACATAAAAGCACACATATAATAAGTGTACAGCCTGATAAATGTTCATGATCTGAGCACATCAGTGTAACCAGCACCCAGATGGAGAAACAACATCACCATTATCTCAGAAGCCCTCTTGGTACTCCCTTTCCACTAAGACTATCCTGACTTAGTCCCACAATTATTTTATCCATTATATTGTTGGTGGAATTTTGGAACTTTCTAATTTTGTATATTATAGTGTTGTAGGAATATTTTTCTGTGTCTTTTGGTACGTATATGTACGCAGTTCTGTTGGGTATATAGGAGTAGAATTAGTCATCAAGTATGTATATTGTATGAGTTTCTTATTGCTGCTATACAAACTTAGTGGCATACAGCAACACAAATTTATTCTCTTACATTTCTGAAGATAAGAAGTTTACAATGAGACTCATGGGGCTAAAATCAAATTGTTGGCAGGGCCAGTTCCTTCTCCAGGGGAGAATCGTTTTTCTTTTCATTTCCAGCTACATTAGCCTTACATTCTTTGGTTCATGTCCCCTTCCTTCATCTTCAATGCCAGCAATATAGCATCTTCAAATCTCTCCACTTCTGTCCTTGCATTGCCTTCACTCTTAAAAGAACCCTTGTGATTAAATCAGACTCATCCATATAAGCCCAGATAATATCCCCATCTCAAGATCCTCAATTTAATCACATCTGTGAAATCCCTTTTGCCATATAAGGTAAAATTCCCAGGTTCTAGGGATTAGAATGTGGACATCTTTGGTGGGGTAGGCGAGTGGGGGTAGTATTCAAACTACCGCTCATATGTTTTATTCTATATATAGTGCCAGTACTACCAACTGAAACTTCTTCCAGCACTGTATGAGAATTCTGGTTGCTCTGCATCTGTATCAACTCTTGGCCTATTCCATCCTTTTCATTTTAGCCAGAGCTCTAGTTTTCTGTCTAGCTCACAAAACTATCTGAAAAGTCACACTTTCTGTATCCACAGCTATACCCAAGCCCCTTCTTTCTTTAAACACAATATTTCCTCCCCACTGCTATTTCTGTTAAAGAAGAAAGTTTTAAAGATGAGCTCTATCCTATGACAAAATGAGCTTCTTTATGAAGTGGTAAGCTTTTGTCACTAAATGTATTCAAGCAGAGTCTAGATAGACATTTTTAGGAAAGCTATAGAGGCGAATTGTATATTGAATAGAAATGCTTTCTTATGCCAAGCCAAAGGTTTGAAGTTAAAGAAGCTAGGTTTTGGTTTTGGCCCTCTACTTATTATACAACCATGAACAAGTTATTTAATTTCTGTGAATTAGTTTGCCTTTTTTATGTTGGAGATATTACATTACTTTTATTTTCTGTAACAGTCAAATACTACCTTCTCCAAGTCATCTAGTCACAGAATCACATAATATGAAGATAAGGTTTTAGCATAGTTACCTATACTTTTATTTATAGTACTGCTTACACTGTACTGTAATGGCATGTATTTACTGTCAGGCATGAATCTTCAAATTCTTTAAAAGCAGGTATTTTGTGTGATGTGCTTACTGCTATATTTTCAGTGCTTAGCCAAGTAAATTGCACATGGTAGGTCTACAATGAATTAATAAAAACTTATTTCCATTATGTGACTGGTGTGAGAATCTAGTAAGATATTGGCAATAAAAGTATTTTTAAAATTTCAAAACACTTTCAAGATGCATTGTGTTATTTTGTCATTATTATCTTGCCAGTCCAGGCAGTAAGTCTCCGTGTCAGTCACTGAAGCAGACTAGAGCCCCCTCATCAGCAAAAGGTGCTGGGAGGGAATGACATCTTCCCATTTGAATTTCTCTTTGAGACACACGGTGTGCTCTCTATAGGACACTATTTCTGCCTCTCTGAAGAACAGCCCTAATTATTGGTGATAATTAGTTGCAACCTAAGGATCTCAGGGCAATTTGGGGAGGTGCAAATTGCATCTAGGCTCTCCAGGATTTCATGTCCTTCCCCTTGATGTCTCATCCAGTTTCTTTTCCTGTGAAATAAAAGGAGAAGGAAAATGCTACTGAATAGAACCAAAACCTAAAGGTCATCTTTACAAAAGGCCTCCTTTACCACTGTCCTCTGAAGAGCAATTTTCAAGTGCCATTCAGGTAACTGCAAGCAGTTGGGCCTGGCAGAACGGTGTTCAGAAAAGGAGAAAGCCATTCACTCTTTCATTCCTTCAACAAATATTTGAAAATTTTCTCTGTACCAAGCTCTATGCTGAGAGCTAAGATGCAGAGGTGAGCTGATGTGGACCTCATGCCACTGAGTTGCTCACAGTCTACTGGGAAGGGCAGGTATGAAACAGAAAATTCCAAGGTAGTCTGATAATGATGGTAGAAGGATAAACAAGAAAAAAAATTGATAATTACAACCATCATTTATTACACAGGTACTAGTCTAGATGCTTTACATAGGTTTAATCTCTATAATAACCACAAAATATGATTCTTTTTTGTCAGATTCAGAAAATGAGCCTCAAGGAATAAATTGAAAAGGTAGAAGCTAGTTTGTTGAGGTTACTGAAGTAGGGGGAACAATAAGATGCTCCAAGCATAGGACAAACAGAATGTTTGGATAAAGAGATGGCTCTGTTATGGGCCTGAGGAATTGAGCTCAACAAACATGTTCTGGACTTGCCTTGTAAGTTTTTCTCTCCTCACTTCCCGAGTTTACACCCTCTAAAACAATAACCTTTATCTTAAGATTTTGAATTCTCTTTGTATTAGTTAGAGTTCTCCAGAGAAACAGACCAATAGGATGCACTGATGTTTATGCATTTGTTTGTTTTGTTTTAACTTTTATTTTAGGTGCAGGGGTACATTGCAGGTTTGTTATATAGGTAAATTGCGTGTTGTGGGGGTTTGGTGTACAGATGATTTCATTACCCAGGTACCAGTACCAGATAGGTAGTTTCTCTATCCTCTCCCTTCTCCCACCCTCCACTCTCCACCCTCAAGTAGGCCCCAGTGTCTGTTGTTCCCATCTTTGTGTCCATGTGTACTCAGTGTTTAGCTCCCACTTATAAATGAGGACATGTGGTATTTGGTTTTCTGTTACTGTGTTATTTCTTCATACTTAGATAATGGCGTCCAGCTGCATCCATGTTGCTGCAAAGAGCAGCATTTTGTTCATTTTTATGACTGTGTAGTATTCCATGATGTGTATGTACCACATTTTCTTTATCCACTCTACCATTGATGGGCATTTAGATTGATTCCATGTCTTTGCCATTGTGACTAGTGCTGAGATAAACATATGCGTGCATCTGTTTTTATAGTAGAATGACTTATATTCATTTTGGTGTATACCCAATTATGGGATTTCTGGGTTGAATTAAAATTCTGTTTTAAGTTCTTTGGGAAATCACCATACTGCTTTCCACAGTAGTTGAACTATTTCCATTTCCACCAGCAGTGTATAAAGATTTCCCTTTCTCTGCAACCTTGCCAAATTCGTTATTTTTTGACTTGTTAATAATAACTATTCTGACTGGTGTGAGATGATATCTTATTGTGATTTTGATTTGCCTTTCTCTAATGATTAGTGATGTTCAGCAGTTTTTGTATGCTTCTTCATGTCCTTTGCCCAATTTTTCAATATGGTTGTTTTTTGTTTGTTAATATGTTTAAGTTGCTTATAGATTCTGGATGTCAGACCTTTGTTGGATGCATAGTTTGCAAATATTTTCTCCCATTCCATAGGTTGTCTGGTTGTTTTGTTGAGTTTTCTTTGCTGTGCAGAATCTCTTTAATTTGTCCCCATTTGTCAATTTTTGTTTTTCCCATAATTGTTTTTGGCAATTTTGTCATGAAATTTTTCCAGGGTCTAGGTCCAGAATGATATTTCCTAGGTTATCTTCTAGAATTTTTATAGTTTAGGTTTTACATTGAAGTTTTTAATCCATCTTGAGTTTATTTTTGTATATGGTGTAAGGAACAAGTCCAGCTTCACTCTTCTGCATATGGCTAGCCAGGAATCCCAGCACGACTAATTGAATGGGGGTCCTTTTCCCATTGTTTGTTTTTGTAAACTTTGTCAAAGATCAGATGGTTGTGGGTGTGCAGCTTTATTTCTGGGCTCTCTATTCTGTTCCATTGGTCTATGTGTATGTTTTTGTACCAGTACTATGCTGTTTTGCTTACTGTAGCCTTGTAACGCAGTTTGAAGTCAGGTAGCATGATGCCTCCAGCTTTGTTCCTTTTGCTTAGGATTGCCTTGGCTATTTGAGCTCTTTTTTGACTCCACATGAATTTTAAAATAGTTTTTTTCTAATTCTGCAAAGAATGTCATTGGTAGTTTGATAGGAATAGCATTGAATCTATAAATTGCTTTGGGCAGTATGGCCACTTTAACAATATTGAGTCTTCCTATCCATGAGCATGGAATATTTATCCATTTGTTTGCATCATCTCTGATTTCTTTGAGCAGTGTTTTGTAATTCTCATTGCGGAGGTCTTTCATCTCCCGGGTTAGCTATACTAGGTACTTTATTCTTTTGTGGCTATTGTGAATGGGATTGCATTCTTGATTTGGTTCTCAGCTTAGACATTGTTAGTGTACAGAAATGCTACTGATTTTTGTACATTGATTTTGCATCCTGAAACTTTGCTAAAGTTGTTTGTCAGATCCAGGAGCTTTTGGAAAGAGAGTGTGGGGTTTTCTAGGTATAGAATTATATAGTCTGAAAATGGGGATAGTCTGAAAATGGGGATAGTCTGACTTCCTCTCTTTCTATTTGGATGCCTTTTATTTTGTTCTCTTGCCTGATTGCTCTGGCTAGGACTTCTAGTATTATATCGAATAGGAGTGGTAAGAGTGAGCATTCTTATCTCGTTCTGGTTCTCAAAGAGAATGCTTCCAGTTTTTGCCCATTCGGTATATTGGCTGTAAGTTTGTCATAGATGGATGTCGTTATTTTGAGGTATGTTCTTTCAATGCCTATTTTGTTGAGGATTTTTAACATGAAGCCATGTTGAATTTTATCAGAAGTCTTTTCTGCATCTATTGAGATGATGTAGTTTTTGACTCCTGTTCACTTGGTGAATCATTTAATTGATTTGCAATGTTGAACCAACCTTGCATCCTAGGGATAAAGCCTGCTTGATCATGGCATATTAGCTTTTTGATGTGCTGCTGGTCTTGGTTTGCTAGTATTTTGCTGAGGATTTTTGCATCAGTATTCATCAAGGATACTGGCCTGAAGTTTTATTTTGTGTGTGTGTCTCTGCCAAGTTTTGGTGGCCAGGATGATGCCGGCCTCATAGAATGAGTTAGATAGGAGTCCCTCCTCCCCAATTTTTTGGAATAGTTTCAGTAGGAATTGTACCAGCTTTTCTTTATACATCTGGTAGAATTTGGCTGTGACTCCATCTGGTCCTGGGCTTTTTCTGGTTGGTAGACTTTTTATTACTGAATCAATTTCAGAACTCATTATTGTACTGTTCAGAGATTCAGTTTCTTCCTTGTTCAGTCCTCTATAGATATTTCAAGAAATGTAATCGCTTATTGTAGATGTTCTAGCTTGTGTGCATAGAGGTGTTCATAGCAGTTTCTGAGGTTTTTTGTATTTCTGTACGATCCGTGATAATGTTTCCTTTGTCATTTCTGATTGCATTTATTTGGATATCTTTTTTCTTTATTAGTCTAGCTAGCAGTCTATCTTATTTCTTCTTTCAACATACCAACTCCTGTATCCACTGACCTTTTGATGGTTCCCCCCCCTCCCATCTCAATTTCCTTCAGTTCAGCTCTGAATTTGGTTATTTCTTGTCTTCTGCTTGCTTCGGGTTTGGTTTTCTCTTGTTTCTTTAGTTCCTCTAGAGGTGATGTTAGGTGGTAAATTTGAGATCTTTCTAACTTTTTGATGTGGGCATTTGGTGCTATAAACTTCCATCTTAACACTGTTTTAGCTGTGTCCCAGAGGTTCTGTGATGTTGTATGTTGGTACTCATTAGTTTCCAAGAATTTCTTGATTTCTGCCTTAGTTTCATTGTTTACCCAAAAGTCAGTCAAGAGCAGGTTGTTTAATTTTTATGTAATTGTATGGTTTTGAGAAATTTTCTTAGTATTGATTTCTATTTTTATTGTGCTGATATTCGAGAGTGTGTTTGATATGATTTTGATTTTTTTAATTTGCTAAGGATTATTTTATGCCAAATTGTGGGGTCAACTTTAGACTATGTGCCTTGAGAATATGTGAGAAGAATGTATATTCTGTTGTTTTGGTTGGAAAGTTCTGTAGGTGTCTGTTAGGCCCATTTGGTCAAATGTTGAGTTCAGGTCCTGAGTATCTTTGTTCATTTTCTGCCTTGATGATCTGTCTAATACTGTCAATGGGATGTTGACATCTCCTACTATTATTACATGATTAGCTAAGTCTCTTTGTAGATCTCTAAGAACTTGCTTTATGAATCAGGGTACTCCTGTGTTGGGTGTATATATTTTTAGTATAGCTAGAACTTCTTGTTGAATTGAACTTTTTTACCACTATGTAATGCCCTTCTTTGTCTTTTTTATTCATTGTTGGTTTGACTTTTTTTTTTTTTTTTGGCCTAAAATTGGAATAGCACCTCCTGCTTTTTTCTGTTTTCTGTTTGCTTGATAGATTTTCCTTCATCCTTTTACTTTTAGCTGTCATTGCATATGAGGTAGAGTTTTTAGTTTTGTTTTGCTTTTAAGACAGCATACTGTTCGGCCTTCATTATGCAACTCGCAACTCTGTGCCTTTTAATCAAGGCATTTAGCCCATTTACATTCAAGGTTAATATGATATGTGCAGGTTTTATCCTGTCATCATATTGTTAGCTAGTTATTGTGAATACTTGATTGTGTGGTTGCTTTATAGTGTCAATGGTCTATATACTTGAGTGTGTCTTTGTGGTGGCCAGGAACAGTCTTTCCTTTCCGTATTTACTACTCCCTTCAGGACCTCTTGTAAGGCAAATTGGATGGTAATGAATTGTCTTACTATTTGCCTGTCAGAAAAAGACCTTATTTTTCCATTATGAAGCTGGGTTTGACTAGATATAAAATTCTTAAGTAGAATTTATTTTCTTTAAGAAGGTTGAATAGAGACCTTCAATCTCTTCTGGCTTGTAGGGTTTTTGCTGAAAGGTCCTCTGTTAGCCTGGTGGAGTTCCCTTTGTAGGTGACCTGCCCCTTCTCTCTAACTGCCTTTAACATTTTTTTTCTTTCATTTTGACCTTGGAGAATCTGACCTTGGAGTGTCTTGGGGTTGGTCATCTTGTATAGTATCTCACAGGGGTTTTCTGCATCTCCTGGGTTTGAATGTTGGCCTGCCTAGTGAGGTTAGGGAAATTTTTGTGAATGATATCCTCAAATATGTTTTACAAGTTACTTGATTTCTCTCCCTCTCTTTCAGATATGCCAGTGAGTTATAGATTTGTCTCTTTATGTGATCCTATATTTCTAAGATGTTTTGTTCATTCTTCTTTATTGATTTTTCTCAATTTTGTCTGACTGAGTTATTTTGGAGAACCAGTCTTTGAGCTCTGAGATTCTTTCCTCAGAATGGTCAGTTCTGCTAGTACTTGTAATTGTATTATGAAATTTTTAAGCGAGTTTTTCAGCTTTATGAGTTCCTTTTAGTTCCTTCTTAAAATGACCATTTCATCTTTTATCTATTACATCATTTTATTGTAGTCCTTAGATATTTTGGATTAGGTTTCAACTTTCTCTTGAATGTTGATGATCTTCATTCCTATCCATATTCTGAATTCTATTTCTGACATTTCAACCATTTCAGTCTTGTTAAGAACCATTGCTGGAGAACTAGTGCAGTTGTTTGGAGGTAAGAAGACACTCTGGCTCTTTGACTTGCCAGAGTTCTTGCACTAGTTCTTTCTCATCTGTGTGGGCTGACGTTCCCTCAATATTTGAAGTTACTGTCCTTTGAGTGTGTATTTTTTTTGTTGGTGGTGATGGGTGGGGTTTTTTTGGCTTTTTTCTTTGTTTGTTTTTTTGTTGTTGTTGTTCTTTTACCTTCTCTGATGCTCTTGGTGATTTGGTAATTTGATTGTGGTATAAGGTGGGGTTCAGTTGGTTGGCCTCAATCCCAGACCACTCCTGGGTCTTGAAGGAGCTTCCACTAATTACTGTCTTCATGCTTGCGTTTCTTTGTTTGGGTGTTCTCGTCCATGGGGCTCCCTCAGGCAGGGGCTACCGTTGGCAGGCAGGCTGCGTCTTTGCTGGGTCAGCCCTAATCTGCTGTCTGAGTGCCTCCTGGGGGAATACGGGGATGTGCCTTCCCACAGAATTCAGTAGGAGGCAGGACCGCTGGGCAGGAAGCTCTAGCAGGTGTGGCCCATCTGGCTACAAGAGGCAAGGGTGAGTGGAGTTACCCACTCTGCTGTCTAGGTGTTTCTGCAGCAATGGGAGCCTGCACCCCTTGGCAAATTCAAGCAGAAGTAGGACTGCTTGGGTGGAAGCTTTCGCAGATGTAGCTTGCCTGGATACCAGTGGCAGGATGAGTGGGGTTGTCTGCTCTGTTGTCCAGGTGTTTCCTGGGACAACAGGAGGCTGTAACCTCCAGCTGAGTTTACACAGAAGCTGGAAGTTCTAGAAGACATTACCCACCTGGCTACCAGCAGCAGAGGTGGTGAGGTCACCCCTTCTGCTTTTCTGGAAAAAACAGGAGGCTGCAGCTGCCAGCTGAGTCAAGCCGGAAGTAAGACTGCTGGACTGGAAGCTGTAGCAGGTGTTGCCAGTCTTGCTACCAGCAGTGGGAATGGGCAAGGTTGCCTACCCTATTGTCTGAGTGTGTCTCAGGACAATGGGAGGCTCAGAACACTGGCTGAATTCACACAGAAGTAGGACCAGTGGGCTAGAAGCTCTAGCAGGTATTGCCTGCTGCCGCCTGGCTACCAGTGGTTGGGGTAGGGGGTGGTCACCGGCCTTGTCCAGGTGCTTCCCAGGACAATAGGAGTCTGCAGCCACTGCCTGAGTTCAGACAGAAATGGGACCACTGGGCTGGAGGTTGGCACCACACCTTGTCTAACAAAGTGGTGGAGCAATCTTACTCCAATCTTACTATGACTGTGGCCTCTATTGGGGTGATGACACCAATGCTGATCTGCTCTGGGGCCCAAGACATGTAGAAGTCCCCTTGGACTCAAGAGTTGCCCCCACAAAATGTCCAGGTGGCTCTCTGCCTCAGTATAGAAGTATGGTGGGGGGAAACAGGGGAGCTAGAGAGGGTCTCCTATTTTTAATCTTGCATAGGTTCCTGTGGAGAGAATGAATCCCCCAGGAGGCCCTCCCTTACTCACCCTTTCTTCTGTTGAATAAGTTTTCCTGTCTCTGCACTGAGCCCAGAAAGGCTGGTACCCAGATTCACTACTCTCTGCTCTCTACGCCCCCTGCTGCTTGATGGATCCCGACATGGTTTCTCAGATGATTGCCCTGCAGAGTCAATGTTCACTAGCCCTTTTGTTTCCTTTTGTTTTCTCTCCATGAGAGGAGCACACATGAGCTGCTTCTAGTCCGCCATCTTGACCCCACCCCTAGAGAGATATTTTTATAGTAATTGGCTCACATGATTGTGAAGTCCAAGAAGTCCCACAAGTTGCTATCTGCAAGCTAGGGAACCAAGAAAGCTGGTGATGTAATTCAGTCTAACACCAAAGGCCTGAGAACCAGGGGAGACAAGTGTGTAAATCCCAGTGTAAGTCCAAAGGCCTGAGCATTGGGGCAAGAGAATGATTTGATGATGATGATGATGAAAGTCCCAGTCTAAATCCAAGAGCTAAGAACCAGGAATGCCAATGTCCAAGGCAGGAAGAGATGGATGTTTCAGCTCAAGCAGAGACAGCAAATTTGCTGTCCTACTTTTTTGTTTTATTTACATCCTCAACAGATGCCATGATGTCCACCTGCACAGGTTATTTTCTTTACTCAGTCTAACAATTCAAATGCTAATCTCTTATGAAAATACCGTGACAAATACACCCAGAAATAATGTTTCACTGCTGTCAGCATCCCTTGGCTCAGTCAAATTAACAACAACAAAATTAAACCATCACACCTTGAAATTCACAGTAGGTAAGTGAAGACAACTTAGAATTTGGAGTCAAAAGGGACAAAATGGTGGTCTCAGACCCATCACTTAATAGCTGTTAAGCTCAGACCAAGGTGTGTGGCTGTCTCAAGCCAATCATTGATTTGGAACCCCTCTAATCTGATATTTTTTATGGTATTTTTGTCAACAGTTTAGTCTAGAGAAGAGTCTGAGTGCTGCAGGAGGGAAGAGGCCAAAAGGAAGATCCCGGGTTATCAGATATGGTTTCTGCTCTGTTATCTTGAAAAACTCAGTGATATGGTTTGGCTGTGTCCCCACCCAAATCTCACCTTGAACTGTAATAATCCCCATGTGTCAAAAGCAGGGCCACGTGGAGATAATTGAATCATGGGGGTGGTTCCCCCATACTGTTCTCATGGTAGTCAGTAAGTCTCATGAGATCTGATGGTTTTATAAATGGGGGCTCCCCTGCACAAGCACTCTTGCCTGCTCTAATAATTACTCAGTCTCAGGCATGTCTTTATTAGCAGCATGAGAATGAACTAATACAGTAAATTGGTAATGGTAGAGTAGGGTGCTGCTCTAAAGATACCTGAAAATGTGGAAGTGACTTTGGAACTGGGTAACAGACAGAGACTGGGACAGTTTGGAGGGCTCAGAAGAAAGAAAAATGTGGGAAAGTTTGGAACTTCCTAGAGACTTGGAGGGCTCAGAAGACAGGAAGATGTGGGGAAATTTGGAACTTCCTAGAGACTTGCTGAATGTCTTTGACCAAAATGCTGATAGTGATATGGACAATAAAGTCCAGGCTGAGGTGGTCTCAGATGGAGATGAGGAACTTGTTGGGAACAGGAGCAAAGGCGACTCTTGTTATGCTTTAGCAAAGAGATTGGCAGCATTTTGCCCCTGCTCTAGAGATCTGTGGAACTTTGAACTTCAGAGAGATGATTTAGAGTGTCTAGCGAAAGAAACTTCTAAGCAGTAAAGCATTCAGATATGACTTGGATGCTCTTAAAAGCATTCAGTTTTATGTATTCACAAAGATATGATTTGGAATTGGAGCTTATGTTTAAAAGGAAAGCACAGCATAAAAGTTTGGAAAAATTGCAGCCTGATGATGCTGTAGAAAAGAAAAACCAATTTTCTGAGGAGAAATTCAATAGGGCTGCAGAAATTTGCATAAATAACAAGGAGCCAAAATGTCTCCAGGGCATGTTGGAGAACTTCATGGCAGCCCCTCCTATCACAGGCCTGGGAAACTAGCAGGAAAAATGGTTTTGTGGGCCGGGCCCAGGGGCCCCCTGCTCTTACCTGGTGACTTGGTGCCCTGCATCCCAACCTCTACAGCTGTGGCTAAAAGGGGCCAAGGTTCAGCTTCAGCCCTGGCTTCACAGGGTGCAAGCCCCAAGCCTTGTCAACTTCCATGGTGTTGAGCCTGCAGGTGTGCAGAAGTCAAGAATTGAGGTTTGGGAACCTCCGTCTAGATTTCAGAGGATGTATGGAAATGCCTGGATGTCCAGGCAAAAGTTTTCTGCAGGGGCAGGACCCTCATGGAGGCCCTCTGCTAGGGCAGTGCAGAAGAGAAATGTGGGGTTGGAGTCCCAACACAGAGTCCCCACTGGGGCACTGCTTAGTGGAGCTGTGAGAAGAGGGCCACCATCCTTCAGACCCCAGAATGGTAGATCCACCAACAGCTTACACTGTGCTCCTGAAAAAACTGTAGACACTCAACACCAGCCCATGAAAGCAGCCAGTAGGGTGACTGTACCCTACAAAGCCACAGAGGCAGAGCTGCTCAAGACCATGGGAATCCACCTCTTACATCAGCATGACCTGAATGTGAGACATGGGGTCAAAAGAAATCCTTTTGGAGCTTTAAGATTTGACTGACCTGCTAGATTTCAAATTTGCAGGGGGTCTGCAGGCTCTTTGTTTCGGCCAATTTCTCCCATTTAAAATGGGTATATGTACCTCCATTGTATCTAGGAAGTAACTAACTTGCTTTTGATTTTACAGGCTCATAGGTGGAAGAGACTTGCCTTGTTTCAGATGAGATGTTGGACTATGGACTTTTAAGTTAATGTTGAAATGAGTGAAGACTTTGGGGGACTGTTGGAAGGCATGATTGGTTTTGAAATGTGAGGACATGATATTTGGGAGAGGCCATAGGCAGAATGATATGGTTTGGCTGTGTCCCCACCCAAATCTCACCTTAAATTGTAATAATCCCCATATGTCCAGGGCAGGGCCAGGTGGAGATAATTGAATCATGGTAGCAGTTTCCCTATACTATTCTTGTGGTAGTGAATAAGTCTCATGAGATCTGATGATTTAATAAATGGGAGTTCCCCAGTACAAGCTCTCTTGCCTGCCACACGTAAAACGTGGCTTTGCCCCTTCCTCACCTTTCACCATGACTGTGAGGCCTTCCCAGGCATGTGGAACTGTGAGTCCATTAACCCTCTTTCTTTTATAAGTTACCCAGTCTTGGATACATTTTTATTAGCAGCATTAGAATGAACTGATACACTCACCATTGCCCCCAAATTTGTAAAATCCTCTCAGCAAAATGAAAGCCTGAAACTAAGGGCTTTCCTTTTTCCTCTATCCAATTAGTAAAAATTTGTTGTAACTTAGGCATGGGTGTCTTCTCTCCTACATACACATCTACCCCAGCAGTTTATAGGGCATTACTTCTAAGTACATATAGTGGATAGTTCCATTACATGCAGTTTTTATCATCATCTCATTATGCTTTAATTTATGTTGAACACATCTTAGAGATTAACATCCTTGGCATCTGCTTTGGTGGCCTTCCTCTCAATCAAAATCTGGTTTGTCATTGATCTTGTTTTCTACCTTTTGAAATTGGAGTAATGATACCTACTGTTGCTCCTAAATTCAGCCTTCTTTTTAAATGCCAGCTTCCTTAGGGAAGGACTGTGCCAAACATGTGGAAAAGGTCATTTCTCTTCATGGATTGACATTTTCAAGTTTCCTATCTCTAGCTCCTCTGCCCCTGTGTTGGGTCTTAGAGTGCAACAGAATTGGGAGTGGTTTCTTTTCTATTGAAGGTATAAAAAAACCTTTGGCTTTTTCCTTTACTATGCTAAGACTTGGAAAAATACTTCTGGGGGATGGGGAACTTTGGCTTGGTGAGTGCCTTTTTCTTAGAGTAGAAAGAATGATGGGGCAGAGCTCAGAGGGGTAGAAGCAGAGGACTTCTTGCCTTGGTCTAGTTTCAGGCTCTGAAGTGAGAGATGATATAAAATATATCCTTAAGTAGAAAGAGAAGCAAGGATATCTGTTATAAGCCCTATTTGAGAATAAAAATTAACAGATATTACCTCCTATTTCCTGAGCATCTTCAATGTGTCAAGCACTGTAGTAGAATTCTTGCATATTTTACTTACCACAGTTCTCAGACAACCCTGTGAGATTCAAATTAATTCACCCATTTTGTAGACAAAGAAACTGAGGCTCAGAGACTTTAAGACTGCAAAATCAAACAGCTAGGAAACTGTAGAACTGGGACTTTATCCCTTGTATGTCTGACTCCAGGAGCTGAATCATTTTTATATGGCATGCTTTTTCTATGTTTATGGAATTAGTCAATCTAGATTACAGTTATTTAAAGTTTTTGAATATACCTTGAATGTTTCCAAAGCACAATCCTTTTTTGTTGTTCAAATGAGCTGTTTGTTTTACATTCTCTTGAGTTTTAGGGTAGTGTGTAGTTAATGAATGAATTAAATAATTGATTAAACCCATTTTTCTATTAACATTATAATAACACTTCTATTAATATGAAAATATGAATGTGTCTCAGAGAAGTTTCCTTTGACATTATAATGACTATATTAAAATTTCAAATATAATAATGAAATTCTAATTGTTTTAGAGAAACAATGAAAAAAAGCCTATATATAAATGCTCTGGAAGAACTATGGGATGTTCATGAAATACCAAAAAGGAATTTTCAGAAAAGTTGATATGAAAAAGCACATAATTTTTATTAAATTGGACTGTAATTGCAAAATAATAATCATTTAAAGAGAATCCTTTGTTTCAAGCATTATGGTGAACAAAACAAGAATTGGCAGATTAAAACATACAATATGGCAATTTAGACAAAGAAATGTAATCCAAATTCTAGTTTATTTAAAGCTTTCCATGAACTTCTTTAAGTGGGTAAGGAGCATATATTCCATTGTCTCTCCTATTCCTCTCTGTAACTTTTTGCGTTATCTCTGTCTTCCAGCCTGCCCCAAGTCTAACTTGTATGGAGCACATCCATAGACTGCCTTGACCTGTGATTTCAGCCAATCAGGGGTACCTCCAAAAAATCAGAGGGAAGGAGAAACAAAGTTGGGGTATTCATTTCTTCATTTCCCTCACTGGGAGTCAGTGAGGGATGGCTATGTCCTTTGGTTGAAAGTCATAGTTGCTATTAATATAAAGTGACCCCTCAGCTTACAGAGCCTGGTAGCCCCTCTTTCCCTTTTCTCTTTATGCCTCCAGGTATTCTCTAACCTCTGGGTACAATATTGTTGCTTCAGGTTCTTCTATACTCTGGTTACACCTTTGAAAATAGTTCAACTTTGTACTCTCCTAGAACATTAACTACTTTGTGTGAGCCATCTAGTTTCCTGTTGGGACTCTATTAACATTCATGTGCTATTCTGTTTGTTTTGTTGTGTTTTTGTTGGCTGTTTTTCATACAAAATTGAGAAATTTCCTCAGTTCAAATTAAGATTTAGGCAAGTCCTATCATCTCTCTAGACTTTAATTGAGGATTTTCAAGTAGTTAAGAATATTAAATATGCTAAGTTGGGTAAAGCAATTAACACAGTTACTGGCATAAAATAGATACTCAGAAAATACCTTCTCTTCCCTTCTTTTTTCTAAATGTCTTAGCACTGGTTTTGTCAAAGGAAAAGAAATAATCTGGGAGAATTGATAAAGCAGGCAAAACTTTGGCAAATGTGTCAGTGACTTTTCAGGTACTGGAGAAGTTTAAGCCCAAGCTGGGTGCTACTTGGCAAGGATGCTAATTATGAAAACAAAAATGAAAAATCAGAATAGATGAAGGGAAATTCATTCCTTCTCTCATAGTTCAAGACTCAATTCCATCATTTTTACCTGGGTAGGATTATTCAGAAGTGCCTACACTACAAGGGTTAGGATTTCAGAGTAAGCCCACTTACCCAGTGATATGGTTTGGCTGTGTGTCCCTACCCAAATCTCATCTCAAATTGTAATCCCTATGTGTCGAAAGAGGGACCTGTAATCCCCATGTGTCAAGGGAGGGAGGTGATTGGATCATGGGGGTGGTTTCCCCCATGCTGTTCTCATGATAGTGAGTGAGTTCTCATGAGAACTGATGGTTTTATAGTGTTTGACAGCTCCTCCTTCACACAGTTTCTCTCTCACCTGCTGCCACGTACGACGTGCCTGCTTCCCCTTCCATCATGATTGTAAGATTCCCAAGGCCTCCCCAGGCATGTGGCACAGTGAGTCAATTAAATCTCTTTCCTTTATGAATTACCCAGTTTCAGGTATTTCTTTGTAGTAGTGTGAAAATGGATTAATACACCTGGACTGTCTACCATCCTTGAGTAGGACTTTAAAAGTGGCTTTGTAACCTTGAGTCTGACTGGCTCCAAATGTATTCTTATTCACATACCATTTAATACTCATGTTTGTTTGGGTTTCATAAATATTTTTGCCAAATATTATGTGCTAGTCCTTGTGCAGACCCTAAAGAAATAGGATTTAGTTAATAGATGTCTATTAATCATTTTAATATGTGCTAGACAGTGTTTCATATCTATGTTTCAAGATTGCTGGTGTAACAGAGTGGGCAAGTGGTAAGAAAGAGATCTGTGAAATAGCTGCAAGTTGGATGAGAGGTAGAACTTGGAAGTCTGCAGTAAGGACTTTGGATTTTGCCTTGAATTTTTAATGTAAAGCCACTAGAAGATTTACAACAAGCAAAGTGATGGGAATCTGATTTGTATTTAAAACATCACTTTGGCTGCTAGGAAGAGAATAGACTGAATTGGGCAGTGAAGGGTAAAAAGCAAGATTATAGACAAGAGGTCAATAAAGAGGTGCTGAAGTGGTCCAGGAGAAAGATAAGGAGGACTTTTGGCAGAGAGGCTGTGGAGAGGCTTCTACAGTGGCCCAGAAGAAAGAAAATGGTGGTTTAAAGGACACCAGTAAAGAAGTATCTGCAGTGGTCTAGGGGAGAGCTAGTGAGGGCTGGAGGTGGAGAGCTGAAGAGTGACTGCACTTAAGATACATTTCTGAGAGTGAATCAAACAAACTTGCTTGTAAATTTAATGTGGGATATGATAGAAAGAGAGGATCCAAGGATGACTACTAGGTTTCTAGATTCAGTGGCTGGTTAGTACCATTGAAGAAAGAAAATCAAGAATTCTGTTTCAGACATACCAGGTTTGAGATACCCATTAGACATCCAAGTAAAGATATCTAGTGGACAATTAAATCTATGTCTGAAGCTCAGGGGAAATGTGCAATGTAAGATATATATTTGGGAGTTAGCATCATATATATGTATTTCAAAGCTCCAGGATTGGATTACAGCATGAGATAGGACATATTCTAGGCCTTTCAGGAGCTCATTCTCCCTGTTTCTCTCCGCTACTCCTCTGTGAGACCCTTGAGACAAGGCCTTTTGGATTTAGCTGTTTCCTTAGTACAGGGTTAGAGTACTGGTCAGAAATAAGTATAGCCTAGTGAGTATCTGCTCAGGTTTAGAGTCAAACACATCAGGATTTTGTTCCTAATTTTACCATCAGTTGGGTGTGGACCTTGGCGAAGTTGTTTAACCTCTTCAAACCTGTTTTTTCATTCTTAAAAGGGATATGTTAATAATAATGAATAAAATGTAACAGTGCCTGTTACATAGTAAGCCCTTAATAAATACTAACTGTTAATATTAAGATTATCATACTTTTTACTAGTCATATTAGGAACTCACTGACTTCCCCTTCTTCTTTTCCTCCTCCCTCCTCCCTTTGATCATCTTTGGGTACAAATACATTTGGAAGCAAAATTATTGCTTCTGTAGCTCTTCACAATATCTTATTTGATCAGAGAGCAATTTGAATTTTACAACTGACATTATACTTAGTGTTTATTTATGTAGGTTTTATCTTCTTTTGAAAAAAATGACTTGGAAAAACTGTTTGGTCAAAGAATGAGTTATTTTTGTTTCTGAAACTAACTTTGTGTCATACCTAGATACCTTACTAACAAGTTAGTAAGAAGTCATCATCCATGTACTTGACTAAAACCATTTATTTTTCCAAATATACTTGGTGTACTTTACACAGTTTTAGTTTGATATATCTGATATGTTTTTATAGTAGGTATGATATAAAAAAGGTTCATGTGAAGTACAGTTTTGTAAGTAGAATTGGATTTCAAATGAGAGATAATATGCAAACTCACAGAATGCATTGTATGGAATACTCTTAATGTATCTTTGGTTATTTAAATCAGACATGTTCAGGAGGATACACTATGGGAATTAGTGAGATGATGATGATGGTGTTAAACACTCAAAATGTAAATACTTTTATAAACAGAAAATATTTTTCTGCATTAATTGATTAATTTATTTATTCACTGACAATTTTTAAGCACCCACTGTGTGATAAGTGCTAGTTGTACCAAGAGAAATAAGGAAAGCTCACTGTTCAAGTAGTTTCCATCTACAAGAGGGAGACACACACACACATACACACACACACACACACACAGAAGTTCACTGAAGTGATATAGATGTTATGATAAAAGCCTCTTAGGAAAATTGTAGGGAATTTTACACCTAACTAACTTAAAGCACATTTATAAGCATAAGGTGGGTACATTCCTTAAAGCTTGAAGTTTCTCTGTAATTGGTTTTGGCCAAAGAGAGCCCTAATAGCCAGCATAAAATGACTGGTGCTTGTTGACTGAAGAGAAGAGGTGTTTGTCAGTGACTCTGAATGAGGCAAATGCTTGCTTCCTGGTGTTGTCTGAATGGCAACAATGAGGACCTAGAGCACTGTGGGGAGCTTTTAAATATTTAGTCTGTGCCAACCCACAATTGAGGTATTTGTGTACTTAACTTGATAGAGAGATGAATTATATATGGGAGTCTTTTCCCATCATTTGCTCAATGTGTGTTGACAAATGTCCCATCATTCTCTAGGAAGCACATGCTATGGGGATTACTGCAACATTCTGCAGACAATTTACTTGTAAGGTTTTCATTCCACATGCTGCTTTCTCTTCATCGCAGCTGCCTTTTTATTTATTAAAACACAGTCACAGAACAGGAAACTTTTCCAGACTTCCTTTTCTTAGAGTAGCATTTTAGAGCTCAGGTCAAATGCACTCAATAATGAATGTATACAATAGGGCCTCCCTATCTGTGGTTCTGCACACATGGATTCAACAATACAACAATAAGTACAAATTTCTAAACACAGTATAACAACTATTTACATAGCGTTTAGGCATTATAAGTAATCTTGAAATGATTTAAAGTATACAGGAGGATTGTGTAGTTTATATGCAAATGTTATATGAGTTTATATAAGGGACTCGAGGGTCTGCAATTTTTGGTATTTGTTAGGTATCCTGGAACATATCCCCTACAGATACTGAGGGATGACTGTAGTTATTACCAATATTTTGTTTATTTGAGGCATAGGAAAACCTTTGGCCAGCTCAATGCAATAGCCAACAATTCCATTGAAAATTGAATTCTACTTAAAAGAGAAAATATGTTGCCTTACTTAAATTGAAAGCTGAAAACTTTACAACTCTATGCCAATTGCCAGGGCATTAGATTAGATCTTATATATTTTTCTGTGAATAATCGTCACCCTATCTAGACGTTCTTTCTTAGTACTTACCAAACAGTTTGTTGGTTTCTTAATTTTCAAAAGAGCATTTAAAATCTACTCTCCTCTTTAGTTCCTACTAAGCCCATTATCTTCATATATAATATATATAAGAATACAGGATTATGCCTTGAGCTACCATAGTGGAATATCCATTTGGATATTCTAGGAATTTGATGTGAAATGGAACCTCAAGTACTTTTCTATTTTATTGTAAATAAAAGTCTAGTTTCAAGAAATAACATTAATAGAAGCCTGCCTGAGGAAACAGTTCATTAGTTTCCCTGTTCTTGGACCAATCTGGATAATCTGAGAGCTGCATAGCTGGACTGCACTATCTTGATGCCTCATAGAGTTGCTTTTATAAAATGGCACTTTAATATATTGCTGTTGCCCTGTATTTAGGAGCTTCATAAAAATAATATTACAAAAAAATTTAACGTATATACTCTAAAGGTGATGATAAAACATTTATCAAAGCATACAAAAAATTTTTCAGGTTTCATGACCATGAAAAATTGTGAGTAACTAGCTTATTTTTGCCCAAAAAAAACGGGTTATTTATTTTTATTTTTTCGACTCTAAGAATCATAAGATAACTCAGTTCCTTGCTTACTTTGGTTTGTAGGAATAAAGCCCACTTCTAATGAGTGTACAGAGCCTTATGGCATGCATTGATTTCTACTAACTTTACTTCAAACTTTGTTTCGTTTTCCTACTTGTGATTTCTGGTCTTCATTTTCTCTTTTATTTACTTATTTACATTTGTATTATATGCATTTCTGTGAGTCACCTCAAATTTATTTTGGACCTGGAAGAACTACAGACATGAACATATACACACAAAATGTCATTTTTGGCTGTGATGAGTGAAATGTCCAGGGAATGAATTGAATTAATCCCTTTCTCTTCAAGTGTTTCATTTAAATCAAATTTTTTTTCTGATATTTCTAGATATGTTAATGTAAAAGTGGATATATTGGCTTAATATTTTGTCCATGGTGCGTGTACATAGAGTTTCGGAAAAGAGTGAATCTCTTGCTAGCTGAGGGAAAGATATGGAATCTACTACTGAGTTTGACTTGTCCCATTCCCACAATTTGCCCTGACAGATATCCTTCTGTTGGAATCAAATGCTTGTAGAAGATCCCCCAGACTAGTAATGAGATGTTAGCTCAATCTCCCTTCTCCATGTAATTGTTTAATTTGGCCTTTGGAGTGAGACAGAACTGGGTTCAAATACTAGTTATTCTTTTAGGAGCAATATGAAGTTAATGTATTACTGAACTCCTCTCTATCTCTCCAATACTTTGTCTTTAAATGAGGGCTCATACTTACTATGTCCCAAGATTACTCTGAAGGTTAAACAAGATAATGGGCTTAGCATGGGCCCAATACAAAGAACATGAGCCATGGATTTCTGGCAAGATGGCTAAATAGGAACAGCTCCAGTCTGAAGCTCCCAGTGAGATTGACACAGAAGACAGGTGATTTCTGCATTTCCAACTGAGGGTACCTGGTTCATCTCCTTGGGACTGGTTGGACAGTGGGTGCAGCCCATGGAGGGAGAGCCGAAGCAGGGCAGGGCATTTCCTCACTTGTGAAATGCAAGGGGTTAGGGGAGTTCCCTTCCTGGCCAAGGGAAGCCTTGAGAGACTGTACTGGGAGGAATGGTACACTCCTGCCCAGATACTGCACTTTTCCCATGGTCTTCACAACCAGCACACCAAGAGATTCCCTCCAGTGCCTGGCTCAGCAGGTCACACACCCATGGAGCCCAGCAAGTTAAGATCCCATTGGCTTGAAATTCTCGCTGCTAGTACAGCAGTCTGAGATTGACCTGGGATGCTGGAGCTTGGCAGGGAGAGGGACGTCCGCCATTGCAGAGGCTTGAGTAGGTGGTTTTATGCTCACAGTATAAACACAGCCACTGAGAAGTTCGAACTGGGTGGAGCCCATTGCAGCTTAGCAAGGCTGACTGCCTCTCTAGATTCCACTTATGTGGGCTGGGCATCTCTGAACAAAAAGCAGCAGCCCCAGTTAAGGACTTATAGATAAAACCCCCGTCTTCCTGGGACAGAGCACCTGGGGAAGGGGCAGCTGTGGGCACAGCTTTAGCAGACTTAAATGTCCCTGCACGACAGCTCTGAAGAGAGCAGTGGTTATCTCAGCACAGTGTTCAAGCTCTAATAATGGACAGACTGCCTCCTCAAGTGGGTCCCTGACCCCTGAGTAGCATAACTGGGAGACACCTCCCAGTAGGGGCCGACAGAAACCTCATACAAGAGAGATCTGGCTGACATCTGGCAGGTGCCCTTCTGGGACGAAGCTTCCAGAGGAAGGATCAGGCAGTGATATTTGCTGTTCTGCAGCCTCCGCTGGTTGATACCCAGGCAAACAGGGTCTCCAGCAAACTCCAACAGACCTGCAGCTGAGGGGCCTGACTGTTAGAAGGAAAACTAACAAAGAGAAAGGAATATCAACATCAACAAAAAGGACGTCTACACCAAAACCTCATCCATACAACAAAAAGGACGTCTACACCAAAACTTCATCCATAGGTCACTAACATCAAAGACCAAAGGTAGATAAAAACCACAAAGATGGGGAGAAACCAGCGCAGAAAGACTGAAAATTCCAAAAACCAAATTGTCTCTTCTCCTCCAAAGGATCACAACTCCTCGCAAGCAGGGAACAAAACTGGACAAAGAATGAGTTTGATGAATTCACAGAAGTAGGCTTCAGAAGATGGGCAATAACAAACTCCTCTGAGCTAAAGGAGCATGTTCTAACCCAATGCAAGGAAGCTAAGAGCCTTGAAAAAAGGTTAAACGAATTGCTAACTAGAATAACTGCTGTAGAGAAGAACATAAATGACCTGTTGGAGCTGAAAAACACAGCATGAGAACCTTGTGAAGCATGTACAAGCTTCAATAGCCTAATTGATCAAGTGGAAGAAAGGATATCAATGACTGAAGATCAAATTAACAAAATAAAGCAAGAGGACAAGATTAGAGAAAAAAGAGTGAAAAGAAATGAACAAAGCCTCCAAGAAATATGGGACTATGTGAAAAGACCAAATCTACATTTGATTGGTGTACTTGAATGTGACAAGGAGAATGGAAACAAGTTGGAAAGCACTCTTCAGGACATTATCCAGGAGAACTTCCCCAACCTAGCAAGGCAGGCCAACATTCAAATTCAGGAAATAAAGAGAACGCCACAAAGATATTCCTTGAGAAGAGCAACCCCAAGACACATAATCACCAGGTTCACCAAGGTTGAAATGAAGGAAAATATGTTAAGGGCAGCCAGAGACAAAGGTTGGGTAACTCGCAAAGGGAAGCCCATCAGACTAACAGCAGATCTCTCGGCAGAAACCCTATAAGCCAGAAGAGAGTGGGGGCCAATATTCAATATTCTTAAAGGAAAGAATTTTCAACCCAGAATTTCATATCCAGCCAAACTGAGCTTCATAAGTGAAGGAGAAATAAAATCCTTTACAGACAAGCAAATGCTGAGAGATTTTGTCACCACCTGGCCTGCCTTACTAGAACTCCTGAAGGAAGCACTAAACATAGAAAAGAACAACCAGTACCAGCCACTGCAAAAACATGCCAAATTGTAAAGACCATCAATGCTATGAAGAAACGACATCAACTAATGGGCAAAATAACAATCTAACATCATAATGACAAGATCAAGTTCACACGTAACAATATTAACCTTAAATGTAAATGAGCTAAATGCCCCAATTAGAAGACACAGACTGGCAAATTGGATAAAGAGTCAAGACCCATCAGTTTGCTGTATTCAGGAGACCCATCTCATGTGCAAAGACACACACAGGCTGAAAATAAAGGGATGGAGGAAGATCTACCAGGCAAATGGAGAGCAAAGAAAAGCAGGAGTTGCAATCCTAGTCTCTGATAAAACAGACTAAACCAACAAAGATCAAAAGAGACAAAGAAGGCCATTACATAATGGTAAAGGGATCAATTCAACAAGAAGAGCTAACTATCCTAAATATATATGCACCCAATACAGGAGCACCCAGATTAACAAAGCAAATTCTTAGAGACCTACAACAAAACTTAGACTCCCACACAAAAATAGTTGGAGACTTTAACACCCCACTGTCAATATTAGACATATCAACAAGACAAAAAATTCACAAGGATATTGGGGACATGAACTCAGCTCTGGACCAAGTGGATCTAATATACATCTACAGAACTCTCTACCCCAAATCAACAGAATATATATTCTTCTCGTCACTACGTCACACTTATTCTAAAATTGACCAGATGATTGGAAGCAACACAGTCCTCAGCAAATGTAAAAGAACAGAAATCATAACAAACTGTCTCTCAGACCACATTGGAATCAAATTAGAACTCAGGATTAAGAAATTCACTCAAAACCTGACAACTACATGGAAACTAAACAACCTGCTCCTGAGTGACTACTGTGTAAATAATGAAATTAAGGCAGAAATAAGGATGTTCTTTGAAACCAATGAGAACAAAGACACAATGTACCAGAATCTCTGGGACACATTTAAAGCAGTGTGTAGAGGGAAATTTATAGCAGTAAATGCCCACAAGAGAAAGCAGGAAAGATCTAAAATTGACACCCTAACATTACAATTAAAAGAACTAGAGGAGCAAAGGCAAACAAATTCAAAAGCTAGCAGAAGACATGAAATAACTAAGATCAGAGCAGAACTGAAGAAGAGAGAGAGATTAAAAAACCCTTCAAAAAAATCAATGAACACAGGAGCTGGTTTTCTAAAAAGATCAACAAAATAGATAGACCACGAGCCAGACTGATAAAGAAGAAAAGAGAGAAGAATTAAATAGACACAATAAAAAATGTTAAAGGGAGTTGATGGGTGCTGATGAGTTGATGGGTGCAGCACACCAACATGGCACAAGTATACTTATGTAACAAACCTGCATGTTATGCACATGTACCCTAGAACTTAAAGTATAATAATAATAATTTTAAAAAGAAAATGTTAAAGGGGATATCACCACCAATCCCACAGAAATACAAACTACCATCATAGAATACTATAAACACCTCTACGCAAATAAACTAGAAGATCTAGAAGAAATGGATAAATTCCTGGACACATACACTCTCCCAAGACTACACCAGGAAGAAGTTGAATCCCTGAATAGACCAATAACAGGTTCTGAAATTGAGGCAATAATTAATCATCTACCAACCAAAAAAGGTCAAGGACCAGACAGATTCATAGCTGAATTCTACCAGAGGCACAAAGAGGAGCTGGTACCATTCCTTCTGAAACTATTCCAATCAATAGAAAAATAGGGAATCCTCCTCCCTAACTCATTTTATGAGGCCAGCATCATCCTGATACCAAAACCTGGCAGAGACACAACAAAAAAAATAACATTTTAGGCCCATATCCTTGATGAACATGGGTGCAAAAATCCTCAATAAAATACTGGCAAACCAAATCCAGCAGCACATCAAAAAACTTATCCACCATGTTCAAGTCGGCTTCATCCTGGGATGCAAGGCTGGTTCAACATATGCAAATGAATAAACATAATCCATCAAGAACCAGCGACAAAAACCACATGATTGTCTCAATAGACGCAGAAAAGGCCTTTGAAAAAATTTAACAGCCCTTCATGCTGAAAACTCTCAATAAACTAGGTATTGATGGAATGTATCTCAAATTAGTAAGAGATATTTATGACAAACCCACAGCCAGTATCACACTGAATGGGCAAAAAGTGGAAGCATCTTCAGCAAAGTCTCAGGGTACAAAATCCATGTGCTAAAATCACAAGCATTCCTATACACCAATAACAGACAAACAGAGAGTCAAATCATGAGTGAGCTCCCAGTCACAATTCCTACAAAGAAAAGATAATAAAAATACCTAGAAATCCAACTTACAAGGGATGTGAAGGACTTCTTCAAGGAGAACTACAGACCACTGCTCAAGGAAATAAAAGAGGACACAAACAAATGAAAGAACATTCCATGCTCATGGATAGGAAGAATCAATATCATGAAAATGGCCATACTGCCCAAGGTAATTTATAGATTCAATGCTATCCCCATCAGGCTACCACTGACTTTCTTCATAGAACTTGAAAACACTACTTTAAAGTTCATATGGAACCAAAAACGAGCCCACATAGCCAAGACAATCCTAAGCAAAAAGAACAAAGCTGGAGGCATCACACTACCTGACTTCAAACTGTACTACAAGGCTACAATAACCAAAACAGCATGGTACTGGTACCAAAACAGATACATAGACGAGTGGAACAGAACAGAGGCCCTTGGAAATAACACTACACATCTACAACCATCTGATCTTTTACAAACCTGACAAAACAAGCAATGAGGAAAGGATTCCCTATTTAATAAGGGGTGCTGGGAAAGCTGGCTAGCCATATGCAGAAAGCTGAAACTGGATCCCTTCCTTATACCTTATACAAAAATTAACTCAAGATAGATTAATGACTTAAATGTAAGACCTAAAACCATAAAAACCCTAGAAGAAAAGCTAGGCAATACCATTCAGGACATAGGCGTGGGCAAATACTTCATGCCTAAAAGACCAAAAGCAATGGCAACAAAAGCCAAAATTGACAAATGGGATCTAATTAAACTAAAAAGCTTCTGCACAGCAAAAGAAACTACCATCAGAGTGAACAGGCAGCCTACAGAATGAGAGAAAATTTTTGCAATCTATCCGTCTGACAAAGGGCTAATATCCAGAATCTACAAAGGACCTAAACAAATCTACAAGAAAAAAACTAACAACCCCATCAAAAAGTGGGCAAAGGGTATGAACAGACACTTCTCAAAAGAAGACATTTATACAGCCAACAAACTTATGAAAAAATGCTCATCATCACTGGTCATCAGAGAAATGCAAATCAAAACCACAATGAGATACCATCTTATGCCAGTTAGAATGGCTATTATTAAAAAGTCAGGAAACAACAGATGCTGGAGAGGATGTAGAGAAATGGGAATGCTTTTATAGTGTTGGTGGGAGTGTGAATTCATTCAACCATTGTGGAAGGCACCGTGGTGACTCCTCAAGTATCTGGAACTAGAAATGCCATTTGACCCAGCAATCCCATTACTGGGTATATACCCAAAGGATTATAAATCTTTCTACTATAAAGACACAGGCACACATATGTTTATTGCAGCACTGTTCACAATAGCAAAGTCTTGGAACCAACCCAAATGCCCATCATTGATAGACTGTATAAAGAAAATGTGGCACATATATACTGTGGAATACTATGCAGCCATAAAAAAGGATGAGTTCATGTCCTTTGCAGGGACATGGATGAAACTGGAACCCGTCATTCTCAGCAAAGTAATACAAGAAGAGAAAACCAAACACCACACGTTCTTACTCATAAGTGGGAGTTGAACAATGAGAACATGTGGACACTGGGAGGGGAACATCACACATTGGGGCCTGTTGTGGGGTGGCAGTATGGGGGAGGGATAGCTTTAGGAGAAATACCTAATGTAAATGACAAGTTGATAGGTGCAGCAAGCTAACATGGCACATGTATACCTATGTAACAAACCTGCACATTGTACACATGTACCCCAGAACTTAAAGTGTAATAAAAAAATAAAAAATAAAGTTATATTTCTAAAAATTAAAAAAGCAAATGAGCCATTATTTGGTAGATATTATTACTATAAAAATCATTACTACTAGTCTTATCTACCTTTAAATCTACTACCTGCCTTCCTGAGTGTCCTGCCTACAAATGCAAGGTTCTAATCACCGTTTAATTCATCTACTTAATTTACACATTGTACCAGGAACTTGTAGGTACTGAGTGCCTCCCTCAAGAAGCTTATGCTATGTTCTCACTCATCGGTGGGAATTGAACAATTATATCACTTGGACACAGGGTGGAGAACATCACACACTGGGGCCTGTTGGGCTATGGGAGCCTGGGGGAGGGATAGCATTAGGAGAAACATGTAAATGATGAGTTGATGGGTGCAGCAAACCAGCATGGCACATGTATACCTATGTATCAAACCTGCACATGGTGCACATGCACCTTACAACTTAAAGTATAATAATTAAAAAATTAAAAATACAATGAGCCTATGGAGAAAAAAAAAAGAAGTCTATGCTCTAGTGTGGAGAGAAACAATTTCAAATGGTGACAAGTGCTGTGAAGAAAATAAAAGGGATTGAGAGAAGTGATTTCAGTCAGAGGTCTAACTTAAATTAAGTGGTCAGGAAAGAATCCTTTGTGTAGGTGGCATCTGGGATGAGATCTGAAAGAAGAGAAGGCATTGAGGAAGAATGTTCAAAAGAGAGAACAGTAAATGGAAAGGCAATAGAATAGGAATAAACTTGGCGTATTACAAGAACAGAAAGAATGCCAGTGGGCTACAGCAGAGCAAGCAAGAGCGAGAGAAGTATAAGATGAAGTAGGTAGAGGTCATGTCATAGTCCTGAGACTAACCTGTTTGTTTAGGTGCAATGGGAAGGCACTGGAAGGTTTTATGCAGGTATGTAAAAAGATCTGATATTACCTTAAAAAAATCCTTTCTTTAAACAATATGGAAAATCCTTGCTCCATCTTCCCATGCTTTTCTCTCTGCTTAGAAATTCCTTTAGCATCTCATCATTCTTTGGTGAGCTCTTAATCATCTATTCCTTGAGGCCCAACTCAAATGGGTCTGCTGACACCTGACCCTCCTGCCCAATACATGATTTCTCTGTGGACACTCTTCTATCACAGCACTTAGAATACTTCTTATGGTGGTCAGGATGCCTGTATTTCTTGCTAGACTGAATTTCTCTTGGTGAGGTAGGAGGGGTGGGACTGTGTCTTGTTCATCTCGGAATCTCCACTACTTAGAAAGATGTTGGTGCAGAGAAGATGCTGAATGTGTTGCCTGAATTTAGCATTATCCATATACAGCTGCTTTGAGTCGGAAAATAGAAAATTAACTAAATTTGGAAATTGGAGATAGTCAGGTGGGGCATACTACTCTCCTAGGCAGGGTTCCAGGTCTCTTCTCCAGGCTGCATCTCTGGGCTGCTGTGCATTCAAAGGCACCTTTGATCAACTGAGGCTTTGCTGCTCCCAGGTACATAGATCCTGGTATAGCTACATTCTGACTGATTTTCAAGTAAATAGAGATGTAATTTCTGATTAAAACTTAGCCAGAAAGAGCAGAGTTTTCACCACTTCCACGGCCTTTCTGAAAATATGCATTCACAATACTGAGAATTCATTTTCAGCCAAGTCGGAGGCCTTGGGTTGGACTGGGACTATTTTTATTTTAATTTTTTTTTCTGAGACGAGTCTTGCTCTGTCACGAGGCTGGAGTACAGTGGTACAATCTCGGCTCACTGCAAGCTCCACCTCCCAGGTTCAAGTGATTTCCCTGCCTCAGCCTTCTGAGTAGCTGGGACTACAGGCACGTGCCACCACACCTGGCTAATTTTTTGTATTTTAGTAAAGACGGGATTTCACCATGTTGAGCAGGATGGTCTCGATCTCCTGACCTCGTGATCCACCCGCCTTGGCCTCCCAAAGTGCTGGGATTATAGGCATGAGCCACTGCGCCCAGCCAAGTGGGACTCATTTTTAAGAAGTGTCATATTCTATGAGGTCTCAGCCCAAAAGAATAGGAACCACTGCCAGATTTATTCTCCAAGTCATTGCTACCTCTGGAACTGATACAAGCCATGCTCTCATGTAAATCTTCCATTAAGGCCTCTCTCCTATTTGCCCCTTGATCCCATCACCTTTGTCTTCACTCCATGGGATTTATTTTTTTCTCCTCTTCTTTCTCCCCTTATAGCAATCACTTGTCAGCTTGCAGAACACTTTTTCAGTCTTATGCTTCAAGACAGAAGATCAGCTTAAGGAGAAGGATGGTAACCACCCTACTGTCAGAACCGTCCTCTTTTAACACTCAACACCACTTTCCCCATGTTTTCCCCAAATGCCACACCTAGAACTAGGGTTCCTCCTAGAACTTTCTCAGAAAGGAATGGGCTGGTTTTGAATGCTTCTGTTAAGAAGCTGGCTGCTGATCAATAGTCCTGCTTGGAAAAGGAATCTTACCCTTTTCTTCTATTTTAGCGGACACTTCTCAGAAGTTCACTATGTGGAACTTTGATAATTTTCTAGATCAACTTTCTTTGGTGCCATTTTAGGCAAGACAGAGAATGCAGAAGCAATGCAGGAAAAATGATGCAATGTTCTACTTTGGAGAAAGTAGAGCATATGGATAATACAGTTGCTTGATGATATTCATTAGTCTGACCTTCAAATCCCACTCCATTTCCTGCAACTTGGTTCAGACTCCTCTTTAGACTTCTCACCAATTATTCCCCCATGAAACCTATGCTTCAGCTGCAGTGCTCAGTTACTTTGGATACATCGTGTACGCTCTCGTCTCTGCTCCTTCGCATAAACTATATCCTCTGTCTAAGAAGTCTTTCTTTCCATTTGAATAAAACTACATTTTATCCCACTGTCATAATTCAGTTTGAAGCCACTCTCTTCAGGAATCACCTTGATTCTTTCTGTCTTCACCCCACCTATGTCTCCTGTGAACATCCACATTATTTAGTATGTCCACAGAGGCAGGATAGTGTATTGTTTAAGTTAGCCTCTGGAATTGAAGCCCCCGTCTAGCTGCCATTGACTAGATGTGTGATCTTAAATGACATCTTTCAGTGGACACATCACATCTCTCCTACCACATTCTATTTCTTATTCAACCAAAAAAGCAATTGAATGTCTGAGTTACTCCTACATAGAGGTAAAATAGGCAGCTGCCTACATGGTGTGATTTGAAGTTATAATATGACCTGAAATTTTTTTCTTACTGGCCTTTGATTAAAGTTTTGAAGATGACTTATAAAACTAATAACATTATAATAAAATTCTTAGAATTATAACCTTATGGATTTGGAATCCTATAATGTCAATTCTAGTAAGATCCTTTTAGAATCAGTTTAATCTTGTTTTGCTATGTTTTTAATATAATCTTCTTGGTTTTTAGTTGGGTAAATTGCTTTTCAGAGAGGTAAATGAGTACAAAGACTGTATATGAAATTCAAATTTTTCTTTCTCAACATTATTGTTCTAAAACGTAATTCCAATTATTTAAAGGCAAATGTGGCTTATATTGGTGTTTTCATTGTCTCCAATTATTTTGGTTAGGTATAAGTGTGTAAGATACAATTTCTTTAATTGCTAAGAATAGAAATCTATTTTGTTTAACTTAGACAAAAGAAATACCTTTGAAGGATATTGAGGACTCACAGAATCAATGGGAAGTAGAGACCTAGACCTGAGGGTGTGAATGAAGCAAAGAGCTTTAGTATTAAGGAGAATAAGCCACGAAAGTGGCCCTTAAGTCTTAACAATCTGGTCAAAACATAAAGGAACACCAAGTTCTCTCTGCTGAAGATGCAGATTCCATGGAGAGCCTGTCTAATTTGCCTTGATAGTGCATATGCTTTGGCAAGGAACAGCAAGGCCTTTTACTTATGACCCTACCAAAGTATACCAAACAAAGAAGGAGTCATTTAAGCATAGGAAATAATTTGCTATTGAGAAGAGGAAATAGATGTGGAGCAGCTAAAATTTACTAATGTCCACTACAACCTAAATTCTTTGTTCATATAAAGAAAATTGGACAATACTGACAGCTACCAACTGTAGCCTACTGGTATTTATGTTAAGAGCTTTACCTGTATTTTATTATTAGATGCTTTGAATAAATATATGAGAAAAATTCTACCATTCCCATTTTACAAATCAGAAAATTGAAGGTGAAAGAAGATAAGTCACTTGCCCAACATTGCATAATTAAATGCCTGGCAAAGCCTGGATTCAAAACCAGACCTGTTAGCCTCTAATATCTCTGTTCTCACTACTGCTCTGAACCTCTATGCATGTAAAAGAGCAAATGCAGTTCCTGGTGGCTAGCAGATGCTCTGTCCTGGAGGAACAGGAGCAACAGGGAAACATCAGTGGCACTTGCTATTCCCTCCGCATGCAACAGTCTTCCTCTAGAAATCCAACAGGCCTACTTCTTCTCTTTATTCAAATGTTACCTCATCAGAAAGGCCTTTCTTCACAACCCTGTGTAACAAACCTACCATCCCTTCTTCTACTTTCTATTCCTTTCTGCTGTCTTTTTTCCTCTCATATCACTTGTCACCACCTGCCATATATGTTTGTATATTTGTTCTTGCCCATAAAAACAGAAACCTTGTTTTATAAACTAATTTATCTTTAGCATCAAGAACAGTACTTGACATATATTTGTTTGATGAATGAACAAAACTAATATAATCGGAGGCACAGTTCTTGAGCTCTGCTTCTAAACTCCAGTGTGGCTTCAGCCCAATCATTTATCTCTATAGGCTTCAGTTATAAAATAAAAAAGATTGAGCCAGATCAAGCCTAACCCCCTGACCCCTTTGCCATGTTTCTTGCCATCCAAATTCTATTTACCTGTTTGTTTGGTTTTGCATGTTGTGCTTCTCTGCTAGCTTTCTTACAAAGAAAGCATTTTGTAACTAGAAAAATGGTTGAAAGACACTACACTGGGTGATCCTTAGAGTTCTCTATCTCTATAAAAGTGTACAGAGGTGTTAGCATAAAGGCTTAATAGACTTCCCAAATAGATTGCGAAGAAAGTCTTTCAAATAACAATTATGCTTTTCTAATATGAAAAAAAAATATTCCTTGCCTCCTATACTTCTGATTCCCAAATTTCAGGAGGCTGGTAGCTGAGTTCATTTACTCATTTCAATTACCAAAAGCTCTTTACTGAGTCCATGTTATTATTTTAATTAACATAATAACCCTAAAAAGTAGGAGGTTGTGAAATACGTGAATTCAGAGCTTCTAAGATTAATAAATCTACTGAAGTATGAAAGCTTTTCACATAATTTTTAACTGTGTGAAGATCAGTGGTGTAGAAAGGAAGCTATGCCATACACAGGCAGATGATGGGCACTGAGAAATTGATTTAGAGGCATTCGTGCATGTGATGAAGGCCAAGATGTCACAGCTGACTCCTTTGAATCAGCATTTCGACCAGTTACTCAGTGAAGGAATAGCCTAACTGGGTATCAGTGGTGATACCTTGGGTGCCAATGGCCTTTGTGTATAAGGGGTCATTGAGAACATGATTAAAATCCTCTGTATCTCTTCCCTTCTTTGGGGGTAAATCTTTACTCCACAACATGGCTTACATGTTATGCTGTATCCTATGGCCTCCACCTTCCTTTACAACCTTATCTGTTGCTTCTCCCTATCTTATTAACACTCTCATTCATGCATTCATTAATTCAATGAATTCAAAGTGTGTACTTAGTGATTATTATGTACCAGACTTTGGATTAGCCACTAGCGATTCATAGTGTACAAATAGAAACATGGACCTACTCTAATGGAAAAAAGAAGAGCAATAGTAAGTCATAATGAAGTATGATGCATGCTGTGATAGGGTATTAAAGTGATCATGGAGCTGAGAGAGGGTGAGGGGTGGGCATAGCTAATCTAGGTGGAAGGAGGACTTCCTAGAGGAAGCGAGACCAAAGATACATAACTGTTGACGTATAAAGAATCTCTAGAGCAGCGGACCCCAGCCTTTTTGGCACCAGTAACCCGTTTCGTGGAAGACAATTTTTCCACCGACGGTGGT
The DNA here is from genome assembly GCF_000951045.1 of Mandrillus leucophaeus. Taxonomy (NCBI): domain Eukaryota; kingdom Metazoa; phylum Chordata; class Mammalia; order Primates; family Cercopithecidae; genus Mandrillus; species Mandrillus leucophaeus. Next base: position 510,448 of record NW_012100854.1, on the reverse strand, counting down.
TGGGGATGTGGAAATGGTTTTGGGATGAATCTGTTTCACCTCAGATCATCAGGCATTAGTTAAATTCTCATAAGGAGTGTGCAGCCTAGATCCCTTCCATGCACAGTTCACAATAGGGTTGACACTCCTATGAGAATCTAATGCCACCACTGATCTGACAGGAGGTGGAGCTCAAGGAGTAATGCTTACTCACCCACAGCTCGCCTCCTGCTGTGTGGCCTGTCCATGGCCCCAGGGGTTGGGGACCCCTGCTCTAGAGAATTTAAATGTTGGTAGGCTCCAGTGGTTTGACAATTCAGGTCACTGGTTGACTTACTCCTAGATATATCTGGGGGTTAGTCCCATCCTACAGACAGTAAGAGGCTCTGCCAACAAGATGAAGGCTCCTTCTATCCTCAGGACTTTTTTCCAAGAATCACAAGTGGCTTGACCTTACTTGGCCTCCTACCTATATTGTGGGCTTTTGCTTTACCCTTACCTCTGACTTCTGTGTCAATCTCAGTTCCAAACCCTCTACTTGTTCTGACGTTGATAATCTGATGCTTGTTGCTGAATCCAGCCTGCTGGTCACACTACTACATAATTCTTCTGGCACCATTAGGTAGGAATTCCTTTCTCTGTATCAGACATTCCCAGGGCTGTGCCATATCGTTCTTCAGTCAGTGCTTTGCTTCTCCAGCCCAGATCTCATACCTGATTTTTCACATGGAGCAATGGACTGGGTTTGGCTTCCTCACCTGCTGTCTGGAGACTGACATTCAAGGGGATACCTCCTCAAGATCCTCATCTGCTTCCCCATGTATCTATGCCAACCTTTCATTCCTGGTAGGTTAGCTCTCACTCCTGATTTCCTTTCTCATAGAGAGAATAATTTCTGCATGACCTAGCTTGGAACATGGTATGTCATCTCTGCTAAGTAATCCTACTCCCCTCCTCATTGATTCTGATCACATCTTCATCTACTTCAGACTGTGATTGTACCTTCGCCCCCAGGAGAGCTGAAAGTCATTGGCTACTTATGCCTTCTGCCCCTCCTCATTCTTCTCCTTGGCAGTCTACTTCCTCAGCTGCTGACTCAGTCTTGGCTCCAACCTCATTATCTCATTCCCTGTCCCCTGCTGAGTTTGGAAACCTAGTTTTTGGACCAACTCAGTTTTCACATTACTTTTTGACTAAGTTCCCTGGATTTGACAACCTGGAAGTTAGCCCATTTCCTAGCTTTCTTGGACTCCAGATCACTTGAATCTACTCTCATGATCTATTCTTCAGTCTTTCTACTAGGGGCTCAGTTCAGTGAACAAGCATTCCTTGAACTGAGATTGGAAGTGGAGGGAGGACAAGGGTCCAGGGAGATGACAAATCACATAGGGCTCTATATTGTCCTATTTTCCTATAGTTCTTTGTCTGTTTTTAAGCACACTTAACCTTGTTTATATCTAGCCTATATGACCCCACTCAGTGTGTGCAGGTGGACAATCTGTAACCACTTTGTGCTGGGGGTCATTATGTTGAGATCTTAAAAACCAGCACCACTGCCCCACCCCTCTTAGTAACCAAGCTTAGCTCTATGTCTACAAGCTGAAAAATCTCACAGCAGGTCCTCACATGTTAGGGTTCAGTGACAATGAATACTCCTGCTTAAAATCTCTTATCTCATGAGGCTGTGTATTAGTCTGTTCTCACATTGCTATAAAGAACTGCCCCATATTGGGTAGTTTATAAAGGAAAGAGGTTTAATTGACTCACAGTTCCACATGGCTGGGGAGGCATCAGGAAACTTAAAATCATGGCAGAAGAGGATGCAAACATATCCTTCTTCACATAATGACAGAAAGAAGTGCCAAGCAAAGAAGGAAAAGTGCCTTATAAGACCATCACTCACTATCATGAGAACAGCAACATGGAGGTAACCACCCCCATGATTCAATTACCTACCACAGGCTCCCTTGCACAACATATGGGGATTATGGGAAGTACAATTAAAGATGAGATTGGGTGGGGACACAGCCAAACCATATTATTCCTCCCTTGGCTCCTCCCAAATCTCAAATTCTCACATTTCAAAACATAATCATGCCTTCCCAACAGCCCCCCAAAGTCTTAACTCATTCCAGCATTAACCCAAATGTCCAGGTACAAAGTCTCATCTGAAACAAGGTAAGTCCCTTCTGCTTATGAGCCTGCACAATCAAAAGCAAGTTAGTTACTTCCTAGATACACTGGGGGTAAGGCATTGGGTAAATACACCCCTTCCAAATGGGAGAAATTGGCCAAATCAAAAGGGCAACAGGCCCCATGCAAGGCTGAAATCCAGTAGGGCAGTCACTAAATGTTAAAGTTCCAAAATGATCTCCTTTGACTCCATGTCTCACAAACAGGTCACGCTGATACAAGAGGTGGGCTTCCATGGCCTTAGAGCTGCCAAAGCCCCTGTGGCTTTGCAGGGTACAATCCCCCTTCTGGCTGCTTTCACAGGCTGGCGTTGTCTGTGACTTTTCCAGGTGCATGGTGCAAGCTGTTGGTGGATGTACCATTCTGGGGTCTGGAAGATGGTGGCCTTCTCACAGCTCCACTAGGCAGTGCCCCAGTGGGAACTCTGTGTGGGGGCTCCAACCCCACATTTCCTTTTCACACTGCCCTAGCAGAGGTTCTCCATGAGGGCTCTGCCCCTGTAGCAAACTTTTGCCTGGACATCCAGGAATTTCCATACATCCTCTGAAATCTAGACAGAGGTCTCCAAACCTCAATTCTTGACTTCTGTGTACCCACAGGCCCAACACCACATGGAAGCTGCCCAGGTTTGGAGTTTGTGCCCTCTGAAGCAATGCCCCAAGTTGTACCTTGGCCCCATTTAGCCATGGCTGGAGCTGAAGCAGCTGGGAGCAGGACAGCATGTCCCAAGGCTGCACAGAGCAGGGGTCCCTGGGCCCTGCCCATGAAACCATTTTTTCCCTCCTATGCCTTTGGGCCTGTGATAAGAGGGGCTGCTGTGAAGGTCTCTGACATGCCTTGGAGACATTTTCCCCATTTCTTGGTGATTAACATTTGGCTCCTTGTTACTTATGCAAATTTCTGCAGCAGGCTTGAATTTCTCCCCAGAAAATGGGTTTTTCCTTTTTTGTTGCATCATTAGGCTGCAAATTTTCCAAACTTTTGTGCTTTGCTTCCTCTTGAACCCTTTGCCATTTAGAAATTTCTTCTGCCAGATATGCTAAATCACCTCTCTCAAGTTCAAAGTTCCACAGATCTCTAGGGCAGGGCAAAATGCCACCAGTCTCTTTGCATAACAAGAGTCACCTTTACTCCAGTTCCCAAAAAATTCCTCATCTCCATCTGAGACCACCTCAGGCTAGATTTCGTTGTCAATATCACTATTGGCATTTTGGCCAAAGTCATTCAACAAGTCTCTAGGAAGTTCCAAACATTCCCACATTTTCCTGTCTTCTTCTGAGCCCTCTACATTGTTCCAACCTCTGCCTGTTACCCAGTTCTACATTTTGGGGTATCTTTACAGCAGTGCCCCACTCTCTGTGATACTAATTTACCGTATTAGTTCTTTCTCAGGCTGCTATGAAGAAATACCCAAAACTGGGTAATTTATAAAGGAAACAGGTTTAATTGGCTCACAGTTCCGCATGACTGGGAAGGCCTCAGGAAACTTGCAGTCATAGCTGAAGGGAAAGCAAACATGTCCTTCACATGATGGCAAGAAGGAGGAGTGCTGAGCAAAGAGGGAAAAGCCCCTTATAAAACAATCAGATCTTGTGAGAACTCACTCACTATCATAAGAACAACGGCATGGGGGTAACTGCCCCCATGATTCAATTACCTCCTACCGGGTCTCTACCATGATGTGACAATTATGGGAACTACAATTCCAGATGAGATTTGGGTGGGGACACAGCCAAACTGTATCGGGCTGGAAAGAGAAAAAAGAGCAATCTAGAAACAAACCAGGATAGTACATTATGCAGGATCCTGTCACTGTAGAGGAAGAGGAAGGAAGCCATGTGGATGACTAATCCTTTATCATTTCTCTGAGAGAAGCACTATATGAAACTTGGGGAAAATCTTACTCATGGAATAGCTTCCTGGAGAAGCCCCTCCACCACAATACCCAACCACACCCAGCTCTGCAAGAAACCTTCTAGCCAATCATGGACCTAGAAATGGCAGGGCACACACAGTCAGCCCTCTTCCTCTCTGGCATTATCCCCTCACCAACACACATTCACTCCATTCAGTTAACAGATCTCTACTGTGAGTATTCCATGTGTCAGGTACCATCATATGCTAGATTATTCATTAGTGAGCAAAAACAGATACTGTCCCTACCCACATACAAATTACAACCTAGTTGGACATGTAAATAATAAACAAACAAGCACCATATATTCATAATTATAAATTGAGATAATGCTTTGAGAAAAGGATCTAGTTGCTCTGAGGGAGATTAGCAGAAGCTAAAACAAAAAAGATGGGTAGAAACCAGCTAGGCAAAGGAAGAAGTTAGTATGGAGAATAGAATGAATGGAAGGAAAAGTGTTCAAAGGTCTTGAGATAAAACTATGAAGTGGGTGCATCTGAGGAAGTAAAAAAGAGTTTGGATTTTATTCCAGCATAACTGGAAATTATGAATTTTAATCTAGGAAGTGACATGATCCAATTAAACTTTTTTGTTCTTTTTCTTTTTTTGTTTTGAGACAGGGTTTTATTGTTATCCAGGCTGGAGGGCTGTGGCACAATCATGGCTCACTGAAGCCTCAACCTCCTGGGCTCAGATGGTTATCCCACCTCAGCCCCACAAGTAGCTGGGACTATAGGTTTGTGCCACCGTACCTGGCTAACTTTTGTAATTTTTTTTCTTTTCTTTTCTTTTTTGGTAGAGATGGAATTTTGCCATGTTGCCCAGGCTCATCTCAAATTCCTGAGTTCAAGGGATCCACCTGCCTTGATCTCCAAAAGTGTTGGATTTACAAACATAAGCCACCACTCTGGCCCAATTAGGCTTTCAAAAGGCTATGCAGAGAAGGGAACTGAGAGGGGAAAAGTAGGAAAAAGGAAGCTGGGCAGACTAGAATACTTTTTTCAGCAAACTAGCCAAAACAAGGAAATGTAGACAAGTAGACAGATTGAAAATATCTTTTGGAGAAAGAGAAATTTAAAGTCTTTTAGAGAACTTAAGACCTTAGTGAGATGTGAAAATTTCAGTAAATGATATCAAGCTAAAAAAAATTTAATATCATTATTGACTTTGCTCGTACTTTTTGACATTTTCATATCCAATCCATCAACAAATCCTGTAGACTACCTTTGAAACAGATTCCAAATCTCACTTCTTATCCGCTCCACAGCTTCTTCCTTTACTTAACCCATTATTATACCTTGCCTGGACGGCCACGATAGCTACCCACTGGTCTTGCTTTCACTCCTCCCAACCCCCAGATAAAACTCTTACCAAAGACCACAAGGCCCTATAATCTAGTCCCCTCCCCCACTTTCTAACTCATTTTCTGCCAGTCTCCTCATCACTTATTCCTACTTATTCACACTGACATTCTTACTATTCCTAGAGACACAGAAACTTATTTCTGCCCTTGGACCTTTATCCTTGCTGTTCTCTCTGGCTCACTGTTTTTCCAATTATATGTATAGTTTATTTCCTTACTTTGAGTTCTACTAAATGGTCACCTCTCTGGCCATCCTAATTTAACAGTCCCTATGTTACCCTCTATCCCCTTGTCTTGCTTTTTCATTCATTATACTTACCATTACCTTATACTACATTATACATTGATTTGTTTGTTTATCTCTCTTTCCCATTAGAATTTAAGTTCCATGAAAGCATAGAATTGCTTTTTTTTCTCCTTCTGCTTCTACAACAGCTAGAAAAATGCCAACATGGGAAGCTCTTGGGCAATATATTTTTTTAATTTTTTATTGACAAATAAAACAGGCAGTATTTATTGAAGGGTGAAAGAAAGTTAAAGTTAACTCAGGTTTCTGGTTTATACAATTGGCTGGATGTAGATGTTGAAGCTATTCACTGAGATAGGAGCACTTTTAGAAGCCCAGATTTGGGGCATGTCAGGAGATTAATTTTAATCAGGTTAAATTTGAGGTAACTTTGAGACATCCAGGAGAAGCAATCAGATTGGCAGTTGGATAGAATGACCATGTAATTTATCATTCCAACTGAAAGTGAATAGGAGAACTAAAAAAAAAGTGTATATTTTTTGAAATATTGTTTTTTGAAACAAAATTGATTTTATTACATTAGACTTACAAAATAATTATTTTCAAAATCTATTTTTAAAAATACAATGTAATCTAAAAATAAAATTAATAGGCATCCATGTACATTAAAGCAAAAATGTTTAAAAACATATTTATTTTCTTAAAATCAAAGTAATTTATTTGGCATACATTCACATGCTTTACTCAGTTTCTTAGCTACACCTATATCTAACACTATGTCATTGATATTTTTATGAAGAATTTTTTTTTCTAATATGTTCTAATGATTTTTAGTTTTTGATGACATTGCCTTTGCCTTTAATCTTCTTAGAGTTACATATTATGATGAATAAGTTTGAAACTGTTGACACATTCAATTAATTATTCTTTATACAACATACTATACTTAAAAGGGCATTTTCTCTATAGGTACTGAGGTACCTTCCTGAAAAACTTAGAGCACATTTTCTAAATAAGGGACATACCTAGGTGTAAGCTTTTTAGTATTGAAATATATAAATATTTCAGTCCAAATATTTATACAGTTACTTCCTTATTTACTCCCTTCAGGAAATTTTTCTTTGATTTTTTTAATAAAATAAAATTTGTCAAATGAGATGCTTCTTCTTCATTCTTTTAAATGTTCACCAAATGTAGATATTATAAAACTGAAGGCCTTCTCAATTTTATTCCACTCTAGTACAACACATAAATGTACAACTAAAAATAGGAGCTTCATCAAAAGACTCTCCTAATAAGCTGTTATCCCAAAGTAAAATCATAGAATTTCAAAATTTAATCTTGTATTTCAATTTTGCTTTCACCATTTAGTTTGTGCAATTTCTTTCTTGCTTTTGTAAAGACAACTGTCATATCTTCTTGTTTGCAGGCTTTATTTTAAATAATTGCAAATTGATAAAAGCTTTAAAAGCTGAAGCACTTTCGTGCTTCATTTATTGAATATTTGATTAAAGATTGCCAATTGATTTTGAACAAAAGACACCCAAGATGTAAAAGTCTCATTAACAATAACAAACAAAAAGTACAAAATCAATGTAGATTAACAAAATTTTGAGCCTTTATTAAAGACTCAAAATTTCTGAAATCACATTGATGTCAGATAATAAAGACAGAAAGTGTGGTCTGCCTTTCTGAAACTTTATAAAAACATTTTTTTCATGTATAGTTTAATGTTAGCTTCATACAAAAATTGTATAGTTCTGTTTGGATACATTTTGACAACTATGGCTTCTATTTTGAAGATAGAAAATAGAAGCTTGTTTGGATGCAATTATGAATTATGTAGACACCTCAAACCAATTCAAAATAAATTTTACTCCATAGGTTTGTTGATTTAACAAGTACATTGCTTTCACCAAACCAAAATAGGTTTGCTGATTTAACGAGTATGTTGTTTTCACCAATTTCAAAAAATACCAATTGTATTCATATTGCCCTAAAATAATTTTTTCTTTAATGTTTAACTTTTGAAAATGAATAAGCTGTATCAGTACTACCAAGACAGCATTTTAGCTTCAATAGAACGAATTTCCAAAAGCTTTACTTTGGTTACATGAATTGGATGAAAATAATTGAATTATATTGGAATTCAGTTAAATTATTTTCTGTTTGATATATCTGTTGACTTTGATACAAAACTGCTGGTTTTAGTTCTTCTGCTAATTGAGAAAAGACATTGACAGCTACCACTTCATACCCAAGGGAACTTGGAATTGGAAATGATCAAAATTATTTTAAAATAGTCATGTACTCTAAATAATAAGCCAGACATCAGAAGTTATATGTAGTATAGCTCTGATGTCTGGCTTTTCATTTAGAGCAAATGACTGTTGTAGAATAATTTCAATCATGTTTCTTCTATGCTTCTGCTTTTACATGTGTAAATTGTAGTATTTTGGCATAAGTTTTTCAAAAATAAGTATTAACTATTTAAGTAGATGTTGATGTTTCTTCAGCAGATTTGTGTCTTCTGATGTGTATGTGGGCATGTTATCAGTACATCCCTATCAGGATCATAAACACTAACAAACGTTTTGTACAAGTTATGTACTTATCATTGCATGTCATGAGAAATGGAAATTTTGTAGTTAGCTTTCCTAAAACATACACTTTTATAGTTTTGAGCTCATTGCTGGTAAAAGGGTAACAGATAAAAAAATTTTTCAAGAATTTTAACTAAACAAGAAAATAAATGCATAATTTTAGATTACACCCTGGGATAAATGTGTCAAGAGCATTCAGACTATTCGCTATAAGCAGGACTACTTAGTTTCTGTTTCCCAGGCATATTTCAAAATCTCCTGACCAATTATTTTCCACATTTCCTATTGATCCCACTAACTAGTAACTTGGAGACTCCACGTATCTTGAAGGTTACAGCATGAGCCACAGCACAGTTGACTGGTACAACAAGCTGCCAGCAGGGACGAAATCTTTGAATACTCCTCACACCACCATTTGGGGACTGAAGGTGCTAACTGCCCTCCTGTATCCAGATACATTTAGTTTGATCAGAGAGCACATTCCTTGAAAGGTGGATATCGGTTACTTTGGGTCTGCAAAAAGTCAAGAAGAGAAAACAGGTTATCACTGTTTTTAGTTAATAAGCATGTTTTTAAATTAAGACCCCATCCGTTTTCACTTTTTCCTTAACCCCCTATCTTGACTTGCTCTGTCCATTTCATGCCCTAAGCACGCTTAGTGCGAACTTGGAATTCATCGTTCCCAACCAAGAAGGAACATGATGCCAACTATCCATCACATACAGCATGATGAGTATCGCATTTACCGTTTACTGAGCACCCCATATGTGTCAGGTACTAATCTCCAAACTTCACAACAAATCCATAAGCTAAACATTATTTCCATTTTATAGATTGGGAAACTCAGTCCCAAGGTTACATGACTGATTAGTAATAATGGAAATGGATTAGAGCCTAAGCCCACATTAGTTCTGCTATACAATGACTGGGTTTCTAAAAGACATCCAAAGCTAGAATTGAACACAGCCCTAGCTGTTCATTCAACACAGCCCTATCTGTTCATTCAAAACCCAGCACTGACCGACTTATTTACTCATTCATTTGAAATATTTATCAAGTGCCTCTGTATGCTAGGTTCTATGCAAGGCGACAAGGAGATTCCAGTCTAGTGACTTCACAACCTGAACGATTATTGTTATTCCACCCATGATGTAACAACAAAGTAATTTGGATACAAAACTTCAGCGCAAACCTGACCCATTTCAGCTATGGTCTACCACCCAATCCCAAAGCACCCAGAATTCTAATACTGCCTCATATACCATCCCATACCCCAGCAAATGACAGTTTTGAAAACACAGTGCTTTTCACCTAAGAGTTTCACAACAACCCTAAGAAGGATACAGGATGCTTTTTAGTAACCACATTTTATACAGAAGCACGGGAGAAGAATATACCAAGAGCTTGGACTAGAATCCAACTCCTAGATCCTTGTTCAGTCTCCTCTTCTTGCTGCCTGTCAGGAATCTGGATGGGAGAAGATAGAGTATGTGATTTATAGCCTCTCATTGCATGGGGTGCCTGTCCCTGGAGTTTCTGTCTGCATTGGCATTCTGCCAGCAGCCACCATAGGTAGGAATATCGTTGCTGTCCATGACCAGGGGGAATAATCAGTCTCAGCTATTCCTCAGCTCTAAACAAGCCTAAGTAATTGGGTTTAATTTTAATTTTTTTTAATGGCTTGGAATTAATAGAAGCAGCTGCTGCCACAGTGTGTGGGTGTCCTTCTCCAGAAGGCACAGACCAAAAAAAAAAAAAAAAAAAAAAATCCCTACATATAATATAAACTCTGAAAAATAAATAATACAGTGTGTAGGACAAAAAGGTTAATTCAAGAATCGAGCAGTGTCTTTTTGTTATCAAAAATTCAGCTGGCAATATGTAGCACTGTCTCTCTCCTCCCACCCTGAGTGCCCATCAGCCCCTGATAAGATGATAATCTGATTAGACACTGGGTGTAAAAATGTGTTGCCTGTATCTGAGCACTCTCTCACTCTTTCTCCCCCTCCTTGTGACTCACCAAGAGATTAGCTGTGACAGAGTGCAGAGAGAGATAAGAATAGATGTGCTGGTGACAGGAGTCCTATTATAATTATTTGGAGGAAGATAGGATTGGAATTAGAATGGGTCCTGTTTGCCTAGGGAGGGTGCATTTAGAATATGGGTATCCATCCAAGGTCCCTGGCTGTGCCAGACATCAAAGAGGAAAAGGAGGGGGGCAAATGGCTCAAGCTAGGTGATAGCCTTGGTTGTTCCAGCCAAATGTAGACTAAAGGCCATGTGTTGGCATAGATGACAAATGAGGGATTCAGCTGCCCTCACGAAGGGAAAAGGAATGATATCTTACCTCAATTTCAAATACGCCTGAGAAACTACATGCCAGTTTGCTTCCATCCCCTGCGTAGATGAAGTAAGGGAACCAAGAGACTATAACTGCCGTTGCTGGATAAATCTGAGGTAGCACAGCCTTGGAATGGTGGGAAGAACATGTGCTTAGCAGTCAGACAGTAGTGTACATCAAACAGATAGCACAGCTATGGAGATTCAGAAGGTGCTTAAAATTTGCTACTTCCTTTGGGGATATCTGAGTGACTTTGTGATCCCTTTGTTTTGCACACCTTTTTAAAGACTTACAACCTGGAAAGAATGATATTTTGTTATGTCCCTTTCTGCTAATTTGAAGAAAAATGCTTGTGTCTACTGGGGTATTAGGACTCCTGTCTTTCAAGGCTCCTGAAGATGACTAGAGAATGCTGTTGTTTTAGAAAAACTTATATACTGCATTAGGTCTGGGACTTCTCTTCTTCCTATGTTCTGGTAACCTCCAAAATGATGCTTTGGGAATTTAGCTGAGGGGTCTGAACAGAAAGTAGAGAGGATGATAGATGGGAAGGGAATCATTGATTCACTCTTAAGTCAACTCAGTCATTTAACAAAATATGTTGAGCTCCTCTTCAGGGCCAAGTACTGTGCTAGTGCTGAGGATTTTGAAGTGAATCAGAAACACAGCAGTGTCTGCAATTAGTATTTAGAGCAGTTAATTCATCCTGAAGTTGTTGACAAAGACTTCAAAGAGGAACTATCATTTGAACTAAGCCTCACTTCTCTATACAGAGATGCACTATGTAGAAAAGAATGGGAATAACAATTATAGGCAGAAAGAACAGCATTTAAAAAGGCAAGGAGGTTTTTGAGAATATGATATATTCAGGGCATGACTTAAAGTTTCACTGGAGAGAGTACAATATATATGTTAGTGGAGCTGACATTATTTATTCACAAACATATTTGTCTAATTCATAAGCATTCTTGGCACTTCATCTATAAGCCGTTGTATAGGTCCTGGAGAACTAGAGATGAACAATATGTAGTACCTGCCATCCAGGAGAGCTCATTCTCATAGTGGAGACAGGAATATGTTTGAATTGATGTAGTGAGATAGGAGCTATAATAGAGAGATAGAATAGACAGAGAAATAGAATGAGATAGAAGCTATAATACTGTTTGTGAATGTGTTGAGTGTGTACATGCATGAGAGAGTGTGTGTGTGTATGTATGTATGTGTGCATGTGTGCTTACTCAGAACATTCAGTCATGTATGACTGAATCTGAGGATGTGAGTTACAGACCTCCCTCATTCATGTGGATGTCCTCAAGACATTGAACTCAGGACAAGGCCTTATTCCAAGAGCTGGATCAGCCTTTAGTCCCCAAGTCTTGAAAGCACACACCACAGGACCTGAAATCTTCCTGGGTGTCTGGCAGGATTGGGTGCTGGGCCATTTTCTTTCTGGGATCTTCTGGGGAGTCATGAACAACCTGCTTAAGCATAAAGGTTCTTCACTCTACCTTTATTTTCATACCATTGATATAATATGAATAACTTCAGAGGCCTGTTGAGAGGAATAAAGAAGTGAATACATTATAAAGTACTTAGAATGGCCTAGCATATGGTCAATGCTATTAGGAAATAGTACTATAATAATAATTATTATTATCTTATTGTTTCCATGGATATCATAGACTATCTGTGTTAAATGGAATCATAAGTCTGCCTTGTCTAACCTCACATCAAGTACAGGAACTTTATCCCCTAAATCTTCTAATACTTGTACTTCTCTGTAAGGCAGCCCTCTCTACTTTCTCTTCAGCTGAATGTTAAAGAGTCTCTATACTGAACTAGAATCTGCCTTCTTGTGATGCCTACCAATGTTATTCTGGGATAAGAAGTTTTTTTCCCTTTTTTTCATTGCTTTTTAAATAAATAAGTATTACTTGAGACCGCTCTATGCCATCACTAGAGTTAAAGAAGTAACACAGTTTATATTTTCAAGAAGCTTACTCTTTGAAGAAATATCCAAATATCCATTTACTTTTATTGTTCATTGTTAAGAGACAAACTAGATGATAAAAATCTTTTTATATCATTTTTTAAAGTAGAGAAAAATAATGAAGACTCAATAGTCAGGGAAGACTTTAGAGAAGAGCTGTGTTAAAGGGTAGTCACTTATACATTGATTTGTTCATTTAAAAAATATTTAAACCTTTGTTGACAATTGACTATATGCCTCATCTATCAGTAGGAGTTCACCACGTATGAAGATGGTGGGGAAGGCAGTTCAGGTAGAGGAAAGATCAAGTACAAAACATAGAGATATTGAAGGTATGGCACAAAATTGTGTTAGGGAGTTATGAGTAGTTGAATATAAACAAAGCAAAGGTTTCAAGGAAGGTGAAATGGGTGATGATGCTGGAATCACAAGGCCATCACAGGCCTTGTGGGCCAAACTGAAATGTGAGGATAGAAAGTTGCTTAAAAGTTTTTTAGCAAGAGAGTACTATAAAATCAGGTTTTTCTGGAAGTAGAAGGTAAGGCTGTAAGTTGGATGGCAAGGGGAAAAGGAGAATGGAAAGATACTGTAGGGATTATGAATACAGGATTTTGAGCCACACGTGGCCTAAGCTTAATACAGGATCTGCTGCTCACTGATCTTGTGACCTCAGAGAATCTTTTTTTTCCCTCTCGTGGCTTCAATTTTTTTTATCTGTGTAAAGGTGATAACAGCCCCAGCTCATAAGGTTATTGTGAGGATTAAATGATAATGCATATAAAACACTTAATACAATGGCTGAGACATAACAAACAAAATAAGAGAAAAATCAGAAGTATGTCCCAAATGAAGGAGACATTTTTTCCTCCCTAGTTTCAGCCCCCTTTGCTTTATTCTTTGCATTACTTGAAAGTCTTGAATTTTGCCTGCTGAGCCCTCCTCAAATAGATTTCTGTTTGTATCCTTAGGAAAGTCTAGACAATCTAAGCACTGAACAGCATCTCAGTTTCCCTGAATGATTGCCCCAGAGCCCATTAACTCTACTTTGTCTGCTAATCAGGTTAGGCATCCGGGCTCACCCAGGAGAGGAGCTGGAACAGCTGCAGGCAGTAGATGGATTCTCCTGATAGCACATAATCAAATTCAGTGGAGACAGCAGGCATTCAGAGTCAAGTTGCAGAACTTGGCTGGAAGAGGGGAAAACTGGTGACAGAATTTAAAGCATATACCCTGGTTGGATATACTGGTAAATAAAGAGCTGAAAACAGCATCATAACCTGAGACCTTATGACTATAGGAACCGCTTGTGAATGAAGACATACTCATCCAGGGCTCTAAGAGACTCAAACTCAGACCTTCAAGTCAGGGCCTGAAGTGACTATCACAGACCATTGGCTGGAAACATTAAGGCCACTTTCACAGACATTATCCCCAAATACAAATCAGGAGCCCTGAGACTCGCATATGCCGCCAGCCTGCCTCACTTTCCTGCATCTTCAATAACATCACAAATGTAGAGCATCATGTATTCTGTCCATACCCACATCCTTGCACTGGTCTGTTCTCTCTCTAATCTTGACTCTTCACTGCTTCCTTCCCTCTCCCTCTTCAGACCTCTTCATTTTCCACTTTTTCCTCTGGAACACAGCTCCATGGTTAATAATCCCACTTCGATCCTCAGTCTTTAAGTTCACTTCTTCCTTTACCCCTTGTCTTAACCAAACTAGACTTGGTTAAAAGTCTATGATGCTTAAATATTTGCTGAGTAAAACAATGAACTGAGGCCTGACTCTCTTGGAGGACATTACTTCGCCCATTGCCCTCTCAAGAAATCCTCGTTCTTCTACACTGCACGTACAGAAGGATCAGGAGGGGTCACTTTGCTCCTCACTCCTCATGCACCTTCCAAGCCATCATTTCTGTACCTCATCACTGATAACTCCAGAATTTAGGGTAGCAATCTAGTTAGAAGAAGGAGTGCCTATAAGATTTGTCTTAAAGATATATTTCCATTATAAGAAGACTGTTATTTATATATTTATTGGCAGTGGCTTTGGGAGTAGGAGGTAAATGGACTCTATTGGTGGGCCAAAGTGCACCTCTTAACAACCTTTGATACTACTGCTGACTTTTATGTGAAAGTTCTGTTTCTTTGTTGCTTAGACTGCATATCTATCATCCTGTCCTCCTCCTCAGCACTTTCAGTTTCTTACACATCTTAGACCCCATGGCCCATCATTTTAGTCACTTTTTCTAATATAATCAAATACCAGAATATTTAATTAAATTTAATATAATCAAATGTATGTACAGGCATCAATGCCATGTAAGCACTGCTGTTCCATAGGAATCCCACAGCTACACCTCCCACCCTCGCCACTTAGCTTCAGAAAGACACTAAGGTAGAAACAAGATTCTGCAGCAAACACTAGTATGTTATAATGCTCTCTGTTCTGTTAACAATTTTCTCCAGGTTGTTCTTCCTGGAGCCGGCACCCTTCTTGTTCTTCTCAATTTCCCCTCCTATACCTTCCTCCTCACATTTTTCTTCATATGCCCCTGTAGTCTATGGCTTCTCAATTGAATGCCAAGCCAATACAGGTGAGCCTTACATCCTTCATCCACTGTATCTACACTCCCCAGGAGCATCCCTTCCTTTAAGGATCTTCCAAATCAACCTTGGTGGCTAAGACTTATTAAGCAATTGATAAAAAAAAAAAAAACAAGAGTTACACAAAATGTGGAACTGAACTGGCCTGGAATTTTCGATGTAGTATCATGGAAAGGGCACAGTTTGAGGTGAGTTTTGCAGGATAAGCAGTATTTGAAGTAATAGAAAGAGATATTCACTGCAGGGAAACATTATGAAGAGGTTGGATATCATAAATCATGAGAGGGTAGAGTAACTCTTTAAAGTGGATAAACGCAAAGACATTATGGAAACTATGACTGCAACATTTTTGTTTCCTGTTTGCATCTCAGTGTTTAGCTTAGCAAAATTGCCCACACAGCATATTTTAAAGCAGTATTTCCCAAAGTGCTTCTGTGGAAAATTAGTCTCATGGAATGCTCTGTAGAAAATAACAGTAATAATTTAGAGAAATGTTGAATATTTTTCCCTTCCTTGAATATATACAATGCATATGAGTTTATTTTAAAAGTTCTTAATTAGTCTTATAATTTAAAAAACCTGACTTCCCCGGGAAAAGTAGGCCTCTCCCATTCATATCTCTACAGCTTCACAGTCTTTATTTACCTTCAAGTCACTTTTAGAATCTGTAATTATATTGTCTACTTATTTTTAATATTTTATTGACCACTTCCCCACTATTCTCCATGAGGACAGAGATCTTGCTTGTCTTGTTTATTATTGTACATCAAGGCCTGGGCATGTGATGCCACATATGTTAGGTGCTCAAAATAAGGATAAACAAATGAAGAGAATGTATCTATTTTTGTTTAACTTTGCATTTTCCAAACAGTTGAGAAAGGGTAGCACTGAATTGTGAGCAAAGAGCTGCCAGATTCAGGTCTGTTTTAGACACTATGTGGTTTGTGTTGTCATTCTCCCAGCCCCATTACCTATGGTTCTTGATGTTACAGTTTTTCTACTAGGCATTGATTTATATGTGTTACCTTTTGAAGCTTGAACAGATGTCTCATATGCCCAAATTTCTTTGTTTATATATTTTAGGCAAAGGCTGCCACCCAAAAATGTTTACTACTACCGCTGCCCAGACCATAGGAAGAACTATGTGATGTCCTTTGCCTTTTGTTTTGACCGAGAAGAAGATATTTACCAGTTTGCTTACTGCTACCCATATACATACACTCGCTTCCAACATTACCTTGACAGCCTGCAAAAGAGAAACATGGATTACTTCTTTCGGGAGCAGCTGGGCCAGAGTGTGGTAAGGCCTGTGCCAGGTTTGGGTTACTCATTTAGAAACAGGCAATCTTGGGATAGGGACTTAGCAGTGGGTTTTTATGGAATGCAAATAATGAATAGTGGTGCTTTCCAGAACTTTTTAATAATTTACTAACTACAATTAAACAATTACATAATTAGTATTAATTTAACAATTCTTTAAAGTATTGTTTTTATTGTGTGATTTATTGCGACTGTGGGGCACCACAGTAAGATATGAGAAGAAGTCACAGAGTAAGATATGAGACAGATGGTTGTTTTTCTGAATGAAGCTGATAAAGCTCTCTAGCAAAATACAAAAGTTAGGTGAATCCCAAAACCTCTGAGAGAAAAGGAGACTTTTACTAGGTGTTACAAAAGGTATGAAAGCATTTTATTACTGTGAGCTTCTGATATGAAGAACACATTTCTTAGTGAACCAAACTTGCCTGCAGTACAGGTTAGCAAGTGGTGTGCAGTTTGGTTGTGATGGCCACAGTGTGCTCTGTCTCTGTCATCCATCAGTTTCCGACTCTTTTTTCCTGCTCCAGGTTTAGTTTCCTGGGTCTAGAGATTTCAGTTTCCCATTCCATAATAGTTCCCTATTGCTGATGTGACAAACTACCACAAACATGGTAGTATAAAACAACACAAAATTATTTTCTTATACTTCTGGGAGCTAGAAATACAAAATGAGTCTCACTGGGCTAAAGTCAAGGTATCAGCAGATTTATGTTTCTTTTGGAGGCTCTAGGGGAGAATTTATTTCCCTGCCTTTTCCAGCTTCTAGAGGCTGCTTGCATTTCTTAGTTTGTAGTTCCCTTCCATCTTAAAAGCCATCAGTGGCTGGTTGAGTCTTTTTCATGCTGTATCACTTTGATATGAACTCTCTGTCACTTATAAGGATCTTTGTGCTTATAATGAATTTACCCAGATAAATCCAGGTTAATCGCCATATAGCAAGATCTTTAACTTAATTACATCTGTGAAGCCCCTTTTGTTATGTGAGGTAACATAGTCACAGGTTCTGAGGATTAGGAGTTAGACATCTTGTGTTGGGGAGTGGTGCATTATTTTGCCTACCACAAGGCATGATATAGAGAAAAGTCCAAAAAAGTTTTTTTTTTTTTTTTTTTTTTTTTTTTTTTTTTTTTTTTTTTTTTGAGATGGAGACTCACTCTGTCACCCAGGCTGGAGTGCAGTGGAGAGATCTCGGCTCACAGCTCACTGCAACCTCCGCCTCCCAGGTTCAAGCAATTCTCCTGCCTCAGCCTCCCGAGTAGCTGGGATTACAGGCATGCGCCACCACACCCAGCTAATTTTTATATTTTTAGTACGGACAGAGTTTCACCATGTTGGCCAGGCTGATCTCAAACTCCTGACCTCAGGTGATCCACCTGCCTTGGCCTCCCAAAGTGCTGGGATTACAGGTGTGAGCCACCGCACGTGGCCTCTTCCTACTTCCCTCTCTTCCTCTTGTGCCCAAACTAGGATCTGAAGTTGTTCTCCATACTGAATTCATAGGTTTTACTCTTTGTTGTCAGTAATACTTTGGTTGCTGAATAAGAATAAGCAGGTGCTAATTTGGTTTTATGTTTTACTCTTCAAAAAGTGTGGATTGTGCCCCTAAAAGAGGCATATTGGACGGGCTCTAAACGTTCTAAATGAAGATACTGGTGAAATTGGCAGAAGATATGGTACTTGGGGTTCTGATATGTGTTGGTAGTTAAATGGACTCAGTCTAGTGACTGTGAGTTTCACATAAAAGTGAGACCTATTTCTAAATAAATCCAGGATACCTCAAAAAAGAGAGCAATAAAGAGGGCCTATGTGCAACTCAGGTACCTGAGAGACAAATCTGGTCATGTTATTCTTGTAGTCTGAGATTCTGCATGCACTATGATTTTCCTAAATATCTTTTCTGTACTCCAACCTTCTTCCCAACAGTGCTTCTCATGGTATCTTCCCATTTGTATCTGTTGCCTATATATTTTGAACTGAAAATTGGTATACATGATGTATGAGTCAGCATGCTAGCAGGAAACAGACGGCAGCCTCAAATTACGACAATTTAAGGAAGGTTTAATAAATGGGCTGTTTACGAGGTGTGGGCAATGCATGCAATGACAAGGTATAGTGAAATTCTCTAGGGCTAATAACAACTGAAATGGAATAAAGGGAAGGAATGGTTAACAGAACACAATAGTAGAGAGTCATTTAGTGGGTCATGTCGGAAAGAATTAGTGACCTTCAGTTAAGGTGCACAGTTAGCCTGAGATAACTCCATAGAGAGTGCTGAGAAAAATAAATATATAGACCTCATTCTCTTACTTATATCTGATCTTCTTCTAGGAGTCCATATTGGCCAACACAACCAGAATCCAGAGAACAAAGAGCCCATTGATGTAATTCATACAGATCAGCCTCCTAGGGAAAATAAAAGGGTATAGATGGGTGGAGAGTAGATGTAGAGGAATATATAGAATACATTAAGTGCACCTGGTCCAATTAACAGTATATTACTGAACAGTGAGATTATTTGAGAAGGGATTGTCAGAAAAATTCTGAGATTAATATTTGCTAGACATATGAATTATGATTTTTTTAAGAGAATGGGAAGTTCATTCATTACTCATAACTTTTAAGGCAGGATCTGTACATTTCACTCCTGTGCCCACCCCAACTTTCTCTTAGATTTATGACAGCCAGAATGTAAGGTGCACAATGAATGTTTATTGAGTGAATGATTGAAACAATGAAAAAATGAATTAAGAACATGTCTGGAAGCAGTGTGAAAAGCTGAGAACAACAGAAAGCTAATAAGAAAAACAATAGGATCAGTTAAGCTTTCAATAATAGATATTCAAAATAACATATATAAAATAACAACAACTTAAACAAGATAGACATTTATTTCTTTTCAATGTAAAAGTCTAAATGCAGGCAATCCACAACTAATTTTGTGGCTCTACTCCTTGAAAGCCTCAAAGAGTCAGGTTCTTTCAGCTTTCTTCTCTGTCATCCTTGGAATGTGGCCCTCAACCTCATGATTCAATATGGAATTCTACCATGATATCTGTAGTCCATGCAGCAGGATGAAGGGGATGGTGGAGAAAGAAGAAGCAGTTTTGTGGCATTGTCATTTACTAGAACTCATTCACATTTAACTAAAGGAAGGACAAGAAATGAAGTCTTTGTTCTGAGTAGCCCGGTTTTAGCTAAAAATTGGTGGTCCTCTATGTGGGAGAATTGACATTGAGGGATAGCTTAAAGTCTCTGCCACAGGAAATCTGAATTCTGCTTTCAGCTCTAACATGAAACTACTTGTATTACCTTGAATTCTATGTTCCCTTTCTGGGGATAATTTTTTCACCTATAAAGTGAGAAAATTGGACTTGAATAGAAGTTTTCAGATTATCCTTGAGGAATTCCTCAGTTGGAAAAAGTAATAGTTTGAAACTCCTGTCCTACTTCAGAGCCTGTGAGAGATACTGTGGAGATATATAACAAGGTATACATACAAGTCTTCATATACTTCCAGGAGCATATTCTGTACCGGGGAAAAAGGGCATGTCCAAATAGCTCTGATACTTTAAAAAATATATAATTAAGGATATAATGAGTTGTTTAAGGAGTTAACAATAAAAATAAATGTCATGGAGAATGTCTTTAAAAGCTAAAGATTTTGTTTTTTTTTGTTTTTTTTTGTTTTTTTTGGAGACGGAGTCTCGCTTTGTCGCCCAGGTTGGAGTGCAGTGGCCGGATCTCAGCTCACTGCAAGCTCCGCCTCCCGGGTCTATGCCATTCTCCTGCCTCAGCCTCCCGAGTAGCTGGGACTACAGGCGCCCGCCACCTCGCCCGGCTAGTTTTTTGTATTTTTTAGTAGAGACGGGGTTTCACTGTGTTAGCCAGGATGGTCTCGATCTCCTGACCTCGTGATCCGCCCGTCTCGGCCTCCCAAAGTGCTGGGATTACAGGCTTGAGCCACCGCGCCCGGCAAGATTTTGTTTTAAGCCATCTTGAAAGATGGGTAGGATTACAGAGTACAGAGCTGATAATAAGGTAGCCCAGAAAGGCAGAAAAGCCAAAGCCATTGCCTGGTGGTGGTAGTTGGTTAGAAGTCTGGTTTGATTGGAATAGGGAATTTATGGGGCTACTGAAAGATAAGGCTAGACAAGAAGATTCAGGCAAAACTCTGGAAAGCCCTGATTTTCATATTGGCTACATCCTTTATTCAGATTCTACACAACACACATACTGGGTTTTTTACTTTATATAGACCATTTGATTTTTTCTCACAATAGTTTTATAGAGTAGGCAGAACTGTCCCAGTTTGGGGATCAATAATCTGAGGATAAAAAGATAAGTTTCTTCATTAAGGCCACATGACTAGTTCATATCAGGGCCAAGATTTAGACCCATGGCTTCAAACACCATGTACTGGCCCTTTGATGGACATTTTAACACCCAAAAAGATTTGTGAGACAGGGATTTACCTTATCCAAAGCAGCATTTTAAGAAAGTACATTTAATGGAAATATGGGGTGTACCTGTGCCATCTAGACTAGATCAAGGAAGCTCTGTGGGTTGGCTCAATCCTGTGTTCTGGGCCTTGATGCAGATACTAGAGATTTTAAGGCTTTCTGGCATACTTTTGCAGACAGGATGATTCTCAGTTACCAGGGAATTTGATATGGCTTGTGTCTGAAGGCATCACTGTAATTAGTTAATCCTTATTCCAATTCGGAGGGAGGGTAATTACAAGTGGGAAGGCTAAACACACCAGCATCCAGATCTTAGGGAGACCAGGCAGGAAGGAAGATTTTGAATTTTCAGTGCTAGAACTATTAATCACTATGGTCATAGCTGTCACTGGTACTAATTACATCATCCAAGAATATATTTTATTTTGTTACCAGTAACCCCTTTGAAACCTACTGAACAAAACGCCTTTGAACATGTATTTAAAACCGTGACCTGCCATTTAAGATAAGGACATCATGAGAAAGATATTTTTATTATTGTTTTAATAGCTTTATTGAGGTATAACTTGCAGTGTATAAAATTCATATATTGTAAGGGTATAATTTTATGATGTTTAGTATCTTACGATTTTTATAGAGTTGTGTGTCTATTACCACAATCTGATTTTAGAACATTTCCATCATCTCAAAAAGTTCCCTTGTTAATTCTTACATCCAGTCCCAGCCGCAGGTAACTACCAATCTGCTGACACTATAAATTTGCCATTTCTGAACATTTCATATAAACAGAATTAGAGCATATGTAGTCATCTTATGCATCTTGCATTTTTCACTTAACACTGTAATATGGATGGACCTCAAAAATATTATAGCAAGTATCAATAGTTCATTTTAAGTGCTGAGTAGTATTCCATTGAAAGGATATACCACATTTTGTTTACCTATTCTCCAGTTCAAGGACATTTGGATGGGTTTCAGTTTGGACTTATTATGAATAATGCTGCTATGATCATTTATGTACTTATCTTTGAATGGACATATGATTACACTTTTCTTGGAGTGAAATCATTAGGAAATACAATAAGTTTATGTTCAACTTTTAAAAGATAAACTGTCAAACTGTGTTCCAAAGAGTAGTGTCATTTTATATCCTTATCAGCCATGTAGGAGGGTTACAGGAGGGTTACAGTTTCTCCAGATGCTAGCCAACGCTTGGAATTATCTGTAATTTTTGTTATAGTCTTTTAGTGGGTGTATCTCATTATGGTTTTAATTTGTATTGCCCTTTTGTCTAATTATATTGATCATTTTCTCATGTGCTTATTTTCCACTCATAAATCTTCTTTGGTGAAGTGTCAGTTCAAATCATTTGCCCATTTTTAATACTGGGTTCTCATGAGTTTCAAGAGTTTTTTCTGTATTCTAACACAAGTCTTTTGTCAGTTATATGTTTTGCAAATATTTTCCTCTAATTCATGCCTGTCTTTTCATTTATTCTGTTAACCATATCTTTTGAAGAATAAAAATTTTAAATTTGAAGTCCAATTTATCAAATGTTTAATGGATTATGCTTTTGGTGCTATTATGAATGGCAGTACCTGTGTACCAAATCCTTGCCAGCATGTCAGTGTTCTTGATTTTGGCCAATCTAATACGTGTGTAGTTGTATTTCATTGTTGTTTCAGTTTTCATTTCCGAATGACATATGCTGTGGAGCATCGTCTCATAGCTAAGAACTCTTTGTCTAACAGAAGGCCACAATGATTTGCTTTTATGTTACTTTTCTGAAATATTTATATGTTTAGCCTACATTTAGGTCTATAGTTCATTTTGAGTTAGTTTTTGTGTATGGAATAAAGTAAGGGCCTAAGTTCATTTATTTGCACATGATAATCGAATTTTTCCAGCACTGCTTGTTGAAAAGACTAATCTTTACTCAAGAATTATCTTGACAATTTTCTCTGATGCCTCTGCTCAGTTTATTTGTTTGCTTGTTTTTAATATTCCCTTTTCTTTTTTAGAACAGTTTTAGTTTCACAGCAAAATTGAGAGGAAGATACAGAGATTTCTCAATATACTTCCTGCCCCTACACATGCATAGCCTCTCCCATTATCAACAATCTTTCACCAGAGTGCTACATTTGTTACAATGGATGAACTTATGTTGACACATCATTAACACCCAGAGTCCATCATTTACCTTAGAGTTCACTCTGGGTGTTGTACATTCTATGGGTGTGGACAAATTTATAGTGGCATGTGTCCACCATTTTAATATATACAGATTATTTTCATTGTTCTAAAAATCCTCTGTACCTCATCCTTCCCTTCCCATAACCCCTGTCAACCACTGATCTTTTTAATGTCCCCATAGTTTTTTCTTTTCCAGAATGCCATATAGTTGAAATTTGTATAGCCTTTTCAGATTGGCTTCTTTTGCTTCGTGATATGCACTTAAGTTTACTCCATATCTTTTCATGACATGATAGCTTATTTTTTAGCACTGAAAAAGAGTCCATTGTCTGGATATAATACAGTTCATTTATCTTCCTATTGAAGGATATCTTAGTTGCTTTCAGGTTTTGGCAGTTATGATAAAGCTGCTGTAAACATCAGCATTCAGGTTTTCATGTGGGCATAAATTTTCAGCTCCTTTGGGTAAATTCCAAGGAGTCCAATTGCTGGATCATATGGTAAGAGTAGGCTTAGTTTTGTAAGAAATCACCAAAGTGTCTTCCAAAGTGACTGTACCATTTTACATTCCCAGTTAGCAATGAATGCAAGTACCTGTGCTCCACATCCTTGCCAGCATGTAGTGTTGTCAGTGTTCTTGATTTTGGCCATGCTAATAGGTGTGTACTGTATCTCATTGTTGTTTCAATTTGCATTTCCCAAATGACATATGATATAAAGCATCTTCTCATAAGCTTGTTTGTCATTTGTATATCTTCTTTTGTAAAGTATCTGTTAAGGTCTTTGACCCGTTTTTAATTGGGTTGTTTGTTTTCTTATTGTTGAGTTTTATATAGTTTGATTTTTTCTTTCCTATTTTAAGCCCTAATTGCCAGGGAATCAACCCTGTGTTTATGTAGGTTAAAGGTAAGCTACTATTGGGCTAAGGTTATGTTCAGCCACCCTGAGCCAGTAAGGCTTCTATCTTCTGCTGGTGGATCTGTGTGTGAGGAGGAAGTATATTCAAACTTTGGGCAGTTTTCAAGTCTGCTTTACTTTCCCTTTCATGTTGTGTTGCCTGTGTGCATACGTGTAGCCTCAAGATTGGTCAGAAGAATGTATTATATGAGTAGTAGTATTATTAAATACCTACCATGTAACTAGCATTATCTAGACTCTGAGGATACAGCAGTGAAAACAGGTTCATGTCTTCATGAGAGTTACATTATGGTAGGAAGAGACAGACAATATTGGAGTAATTAAATCAGCAAAGAGGATCAGTTTGGAGAGTAAGATTTCATTTAGAAGGTAGCACTTAAAACTGAGATATGTAAGTATTGTCTTCTCCCATTTGCATTTTTAACATGGAGATTTAATGAGATTAAGTAATTTGTCTACATCATGCAACTGGAGTTTGAAGCCAAGTCTTTGTGAACTTTATAATTATTTAGTGAATTCTTGCAAAGCTGTTCTTTAACACTACAAATATCTGGTGAGCATCTTCTGCCTGCCAAGTTCTATGTTGGATGCTGGGGAGAGAAGATTAATACAAAACACATTCTGTCCCTGAAAAGAACGCAATATAATGGGTGACATAGATGTAAAAATGAATAAAAAGGTAAGATCTGGTATGATACAAGTAGTGGGCAGAGAAGGGGCACAAGGGAGTGAATGAAGACTTAAGGAAGGAGGCATCTTTACTTGAGTATTGAACATGTGTAAAGAGGCTGAGATGCTATGGTGTGTCCTGACAGTGTTACATGACTCCTTGTGACAAAAGCACAGGGTCAGCCTAAGAATAGGAAGGGTGGTGACAGAGGATGCAAGAGAAATAAGTAGAAGCCATGTGAGGAGGACCTTGAATGCCAAGTTAAAGAATTTGAACTGTATCCTGAGGGAAGCTAGGAACCAAGCAAGAGGCAGTATGATCATTGTGACACTTAACCCTTACATCTCTAAACTTCCCCTGCTGGTGGCAGCTTACCCTTCTAATAAGAAGACAGGCTGTCTAGCTGGCTTTCCTTCCCACAGGCAAAGATCTTCGTTAGCCAAGAGTACCAGGAGGAAAACCACCAAGACTACATGTATAGTAATAGGAATGACAAAAGAAAACCTTAAGAAGTTGGCCTCTCTGATCTTAACACCTCAAAAGAATCTCTAGAGCTGCCAATGATTATAGGGATTTCATTTAAACTTAGCAAATATATTAATCATCTCCTATGGACAAAGACCTAAGCTATAAAAACCAGCATCTTCTTTTAACATTCGAGAAACCTGACTTTTCAGTCTCAGCTCACACATGGCCTCAGCAGCCATGCTCCATCCCAATGACAAGGAAGACCCACTATCCTCAAAACAGCTCCCTCCCTGTAACTTCCTCTCTTTGATTCTAGCCCCATCCTCTGGGCCTACCTTGCAAGTACTTGCTCTTTTAGCTCATAATCAGGCCTGTAAAGATACCAAGACAAGGCTGAAGCATCAATTGCTTGAGGCCAAGAGTTCAAGACCAACCTGGGCAATATAGGGAGACCTCATCACTACAAAAAATAAAAACAAAATAGCTGAGCATAGTGGTGTGTGCCTGCAGACCCAGCTTCTCTGAGGCAGGGAGATTGCTTGAGCCCAGGAGTTCAAGGTTTTGGTGGGCTACAATTGTGCCACTGATCTCCAGCCTGGCAACAGAAGGAGACTCTGTCTTTAAATAAATAAATAAATACATAAATAAGCAAACAAATAAGACAAGGATATCAAGACACTGACTACGTACCCTTGATGAGTCTTCTCTTCTACAAACTAATCTCTCTTTTCTCCTACCCCCAGAGAATTCAACATTTCTTTATATTCCATGGTGTCAAACATTTTACCTTCTTTGTCATTCTTCTTTGGACATGATCCAGGTTGTTATTTTCTTCTTAAAATGCTAGCACTGAATATAAAACTACACAGGGAATCTAAGCATGTACAGCAGAATAGGACTATTGCCTTATCTTGCTCTGGATGTTAGATCTCTAGAAATGCAGTCGGAATTTACATTAGCTTCTTTGGGCAGGCAGGCCTCTCTATAATAGATATTTTTGTTGCTATTCTTTAAATAAATATATTTTTATTTATCTGATATTCTCTTTTTAATAAACCTCTTATTTTTAAAATTGATTTAAATTTATTTATGTTGTTTTTTTCCCATGTTTATTTTAGATTCAGGAGGTACATATGCAGGTTTGTTCCCTGGGTATATTGCATGATGCTGAGGTTTGGAGTACAATTGATGGCATCACCCAGGTACTCAGCATAGTATCCAATAGTTAGTTTTTCAAGTATCCAACAGTTTTTCAAAGCTTGCCCCACTCCCTCCTCCCACCTAGTAGTCCCCAGTTTGTATTGTTGCCATGTTTATGTCCATGAGACCCCAGTGTTTAGCGGTCATTTATAAGTGAGAACATGCATAAATCTCTTATTTCAAAATAATTTTAGATTTATAGAAAGTTGGAGAGATAATATAGAAATTGTTCATATGCCCTTTGTGACAGTAGGTAGGTGGTCAGGCATGAGCAGGGCAGGAGAGAGCTCCCCACCTCCACACATACACACACACCAGGGGTATCAGGTGACAATCAGGTGATGGTCAGGCTGTTGTTAATTGTCGCTCTAAAGTAATAATTGGTCACAGCTGGTGCCAGGGAACGGCAGTCTCCTAATAGAAAACACCTGAAACTGGTATTGAACAGCTTTCCATTATGGTCTCAGGAGCTGGGTGAGTGGGCTCAAGCGTGCACATGCAGAAAGCCCACCAGGGAAGAATCAGGAGAAAAGTAATGCAAGACGCCAGAAGTATGTCAACATATAAAACCCCAAGCCAAAAAGTCAAATCATGCACTTGTCTTTCACCCTCTTGACCCCTCCAAGTGTACTTTCTTTTCTTCCTTTCATTCCTGCTCTAAAACTTTTTAATAAACTTTCACTCCTGCTTTAAATCTTGCCATGGTCTCTCCTTCTGCCTTATGCCCCTCAATCAAAGTCTTTCTTCTGAGGAGGCAAGAATTGAGGTTGCAGTAGACCTGCGTGACTTGGATACCTTCCACTGGTAACACCTTCACCCAGTTTCCTCTAATGTTAATATCTTACACAACCATGGAGGATGTGTCCAAAGTAAGAAATTAACATTGGTTCATTACTATTAACTAAAACACATAACTGTATTCAGATTTCACCAGTTTTTCCACTAATATTTTTCTTTTTCTTTTTCTTTCTTTTTCTTTTTCTTTTTCTTTTTTTTGAGACAGAGTCTCGCTCTGTCACCCAGGCTAGAGTGCAGTGGCATGATCTTGGCTCACTGCAAGCTCTGCCTCCCGGGTTCACACCATTCTCCTGCCTCAGCCTCCCGAGTAGCTGGGACTACAGGTGCCCGCCACCACGTCCAGCTAATTTTTTGTATTTTTAGTAGAGGCAGGGTTTCACTGTGTTAGCCAGGATGGTCTTGATTTCCTGACCCTATGATCCTCCCGCCTCGGCCTCCCAAAGTGCTGGGATTACAGGCATGAGCCACCACACCTGGCCTCCACTAATATTTTTCTATTCTAGGATTCATCAGAATACCATATTACCTTATGGTAGATTTTAAAAGAAAGCCTCTATACTTACCCTGATACAGTATGACTTATTGATTTTAGTCCTTTATTACAATCTGTTGTGATAATTTTGATTCTTAGATACTCTTATCTGCAGGCTTAGTGATTTCACTCAGAAATTTTAGAGTACATACTTGTATTAGCCCATTCTCACGCTGATAATAAAGACATACCCAAGACTGGGTAATTTATAAAGGAAAGAGGTTTAATTGATTCACTGGTAGGCCTCAGGAAACTTACAATCATGGTGGAGGGGGAAGCACATCCTTCTTCACGTGGTGTCAGCAAGGAGAAGTGCTGAGCAAAAAGGGGGAAAGCCCCTTATAAAACCATCAGATCTGGTAAGAACTCACTCTCTATCAGGAGAACAGCATGAGGGTAGCTGCCCCATGATTAAATTACCTCCTACTGGGTCTCTCCCACAACACATGGGGATTATGGGAACTACAATTCCAGGTGAGAGCTGGGTAGGGACACAGAGCCCAACCATATCAATACTTTCTAAGTATTAATTTAAGTCAGGAATACAAGTGTTTAACAGGACAAGACCTGAGACTAAGAACAGAGACCTAGGCATATTACTGGAGACTTTACCCTAGATTGGCATTTTTACATCAGTTTTATATCAATCTCTGGGTTTGATTATGCTGCTAACCCCAGTAATATGTCATGTATGTGAAACAAGATTTTAGCTTCCTCCAAATTAATTCAATCAAATTCATTTTAGTTCAATTTTTTAGTATCTCTTATGTGCCATGTACTATGAGAGATTTAGAAATAAACAAGATATAATCCCTGTCCCCATTTCTCCATCTTGTCCATAAGGATCACATACAACATTTTGTCTGATGGTTAGTTTAATGCTATGATGAATGAGAAAGAACCAGATGGCAAAGGGCAAAATGTAGATAAAGGAGCGGTTGCTGGGGAAGGATCATGTTAGATAGGACTCTACAATAAGGCCCCTGGGTGATAGGAATCAACACTGGAACTCCAAACCCTTGTAATGGGATTGACCCAGTTCTGCAATCTTTTGGCTCCCAGATCAGGGATAGGGTGAGACAAGGATGTCCTTTATTTGAAGTCATAGTGAGAATGGTTAGGTAGCATAGGGAAGATTCTGAAAGCCCTGTCTTGAAAGATCTTCAGAATCCAGAATCCAAACCAAACTAAAAATCTGAGGAGTAAAAAAAGAAAAGAAAAGAAAGAAAAGGAAAAAGGAAGCTGAATCATGAAACCAGAGGAAAAAGAATGGAGAACACGATATAATCACAGAAAACCAGAGAGCCAGGATAAGGAAGAAGAGGAGCAGATTGAGCAAATGTACGGATATCTGAAAGGGTTGAAGTACAGAGTTTGGCAGATTCTACTACAGTCCTTGTGTGACTTGTGTGGAAAAGCAAGGATGTCAGAAAAGAGTTGAGAGAGGACTGATGACCCTGTGGGCAGGAAAGTCAAGGAGCAGAAGGCAATTCTACAGAAAACAGGCTAGAGAGGGCCAGCACAGTTCTGACCAGCACGGTAACTTCAAAATAAGCTAGTCTCCTTCTGTTCTTTCTTATTCCCGCCCCCTTTCTTCTTTTTGCCCCCTTGATATAGTTGCGACTGGTTACATGACCAAGCAAATGTATGAAAAATAATTACGTCTTTTTGGATGAATTGTAAATTGAATAATTTTTGGAAATTAGTAATCTCAATTATCAGCCCCAATCCACCTCTCAGAAGAGTTCTGTGGACTCCTATCTGCACCAAACCATGTCCTGATCAGACACTCTAAATTAAACAAGCTTAGTGGTTTTGGCTCCCTTCCAGCAGACCACTTCACAAGTCAACATTCTCATGGCATAGTTTTTATTACTCCCTCCAAAAGGAGTCCAAATTAGTTGGAGACAGATATATCCTCTCAGCATCTAGCTGAGGGGCTTCCAGTTCACCTGGCTGATTCAAATGACCCCTCCATTCCAAACCTTAACTCTGGATGAATAAGGGCCTGGGAACAAAGGTGCTGGGAATTGTGACCCTGGGTCCTCCCTCTGCTAGATAAAGGAGGCGTATGTCTGACTTACCTGAAGCTATAGAAGCCAACCGAGACTACCACACACCTGCTGCATTCCTGGGTTCCCTAGTTCAGAGAATACATTGCCATCACTCCAATTGCCCATGTCAGAAAGCTGTCCTATTTAAGTTCTTCTTTTAAGTTATTCTCATATACTACCACCAAGTATGATCAAGGCTACAACTCAGTATCCTTATAATCTGTCCCTTCCTCATCTCTGCTGCCATAGCCCTACTTCAAACTGTCAGCATGTCCCAGGAAATCACAACAGCTTCTTTAGCCAAGGGGTACAATACCTGAGGTGAACAGGTTTCCAGGCTCATTATCCTGCTCACACAGAGATATCTCAGTATTGCAATGGCTATCAGAATGTGCCAGTTCTCCTAACCATGTGCCACCTCTTCACTGATCCTGTGATGCCTGACCAAATACAGTGTAACCTCTTCACTGAACACCACCTCAGCTAGGTTGGAAGATTGCTACTTTGAGATCATTATTTCCCCTCCCTTATAAAAAGATATTATATTTAAAAATATGTTTTGAGCTTTATGGCATCAGCCTATACCACCCCCTGCCACTCCTTGTCACTCTCTTCTACTGACTTCTTGGACATTTCCATGAATCATGGAGGAGTTTGATCCATAATTGTCTTCTCTGCTACACCACTGCTACCATATTGAATGATTTCACTATCCATGTAAATGACCTATTGAACATCCACTCTGTAGTACATGATGAAATAGCAAATTCTTAATGTGATCTGCAAGGTCCTGGATCATCTGGTTTCTGCCTGATTCTTCAACCTATCTCTCTCCCACTTGCCTTGCTGCCTAGGGTCTACCCACACTGGCCTTCTTATAGTTCTTTCTGTGAGACATGGATTTTCTCCCTAACTTGTATACGCATTGACCCATCTACCTGGAATGTTCTTTCTCTATGGCCATTTGTCTAATTTCTTCCTATTCTGCTTGCAGAAGCTAATGTAAACATTTTTTTCTTCATGGAATTCTTTCTTGATATACCCTTTCTCAGACTAGTTCAAGAGCTTTTGTTATGTACTTCTGTAATATATATTCTATTTCTCTTTTAAAACACTTATCATTCTTCTGACTACTCATTCAACATTTTTCTTTAGAAGATTTTTAAGCTCCATGAGGACCAGGACCATATCTGTCTTATATACTGCTCTATGCATAAAGATTGTATGATGTCAGATGGCTCTTTATAGAAGGAACTGATGCTCTGTCTCTAGTCTCTCCCGTGCAATCTAACCTCTACACCCCTGCCAGAGAACTTCCTTTTCTCCCTTATGACTAATGATGTTGAGTAACTTTTTGTGTGCTTATTGGCCATCCATATATCTTTTTTTGAAAAAAGGCTATTCAGATCCTTTGCCCATTCTTAAATTGAGATTATTTTTTGTTTTTTTATTATTGAATTGTAGGAGTTATTCGTATATTCTAGATCCAAGTCCCTTTTCAGATATATGGTTTACAAATATGTTCTCCCATCTTGTAGGTTGTCTTTTTACTTTCTCTTTTTATTTTTAATTGACAAATAATAATTGTATATATTTATGGGATACAATGATCAAATCAGGCTGTTTCACATATCCATCACCTCACATAGTTATCATTTCTTTGTGGTGAGAACATTTAAAATCTACCCTTCTTGGTGGTGAGAACATTTAAAACATGGCAAAATCTCATCTGTACAAAAAAATACAAAATTTGGCCAGGCACAGTGTTGTGTACCTGTAGTCCCAGCTACCTGAAGGGCTGAGGCAGGAGAATTGCTTGAGCCTGGGAGGTCGAGGCTGTAGTGAGTTGTGATTGCTGCACTGCATTCCAGCCTGGGTGACAAAGTGAGACTGTTTCAAAAAACAAAGAAACAGAAAATATACTCTTTTAGCCATTTGAAATATGTAATACATTTTTATTAACCATTGTCACCATGCTGTGCAACAGACCACCAAGATTTATTTCTGCTATCTAACTGAAACTTTGTACCCTTTGACCAACATCCTCCCTTTCCCCATTCACACTCCATCACTCAGCCTCTTTTCACTTTCTTGATGGTATCATTTATAGCATAAAAGTTTTAAACCTTGATGAAGTCCAATTTATCCATTTCTTTCTTTCTTTCTTTTTTTTTTTTTTTTTTTTTTTTTTTTTTTACCTCAACTTAATCAGTTTGGGCTGCTAAAACAAAAATACCATAGACTTGGTGGCTTAAACCAACGGTCCCCAACCTTTTTGGCAGCAGGGACTAGTTTTGTGGAAGAGACATTTTCCACAGACCAGGGTGGTGGGAGTGGTTTCTTCTACCTCACATTATCAGGCATTAGTTAGATCCTCATAAGGAGCACACAACCTAGATCCCTCCCATTCACAGTTCACAATAGGGTTCGCATTCCTTTGAGAATCTAATGCCACCACTGATCTGACAGGAGACAGAGGTCAGCTGGTAATGTTCGCTGGCCTGCCACTCACCTCCTGCTGTGTGGCGTGGTTCCTAACAGGCCAGGGACCAGTATCCTGATTGGAGACCCCTGGCTTAAACAACAGAAATGTATTTCTCACACTTTTGGAGGCTCAAAGTCCAAAATCAAGTTGCTGGCAGATCTAGTATCTGTTGAGGGCCCACTTCCCAGTTTTCAGTTGGCTGTCTTGTTATATCCACATGGCAGAGAGCAGAGACAGAGAAAGCATGGTCTCTAGTGTGTTTTCATAAGAGCATTAATCCCATTCATGAAAGCTTCAGCCACAATGACCTAATTACCTCTCAAAGGCCCCATCTCCTAATAGCATCACATTGGGGATTAGAATTTCAGTACACAAATTTTGAGAGGACACAAATATTCAGTCCATAGGATGTATCTAAAAAGCAATTGCCTGGCCAAAGGTCACAAGATTTACTCCTATGTTTTCTTCTAAGAGCTTTATAATTTTCACTCTTCCATTGATGTTTATGATTCATTTTAAGTTAGTTTTAGTGGATGGTATAAGAAAATGTTCCAAGTTATGCCTGTCCCAGTACTATTTATTAAAAAAAAATGTTCTTTCCCCAACTTTATTGTCTTGGTACCCTTGTCAAAAATCAGTTGACTATAAATGTGAGAGTTTATTTCTGGATTTTCAGTTACATTCTATTGATCTATATGTCTATCCTTGTGCCAGTACAACACTGTCTTCATTACTGTAGCTTTGTAGTAAGTTTTGAAATCATTAAATGTCAGCTCTCCAGTTTTTTCAAGATTGTTTTGGCTATACTGGGTGCCTTGCATTTTTATATGAATTTTAGGATCACCTTATCAATTTCTACAAAAAAGCTAGATAAGATTTTGATAGTTATTGCATTGAATCTATAGATTAGTGTTGAGAATATTACCATATTAACAATATTTAATTTTCTGATGCATGAATGTGGGATGTTTTAATTTAGATCTTCTTTGATGTCTTTCAAAAATATTTTATAGATTTCAGTATAAGCAAGGTCTGTACTTATTTTGTTAAATTCATTCCTACATGTTTTATCCTTTTGAGGCTATTGCAAATCAAATTGTTTTCTTAATTTTGTTTTGGACTTAAATACAAATTTAGCTTTGCATTTTCGTTCTGCAACCTTTCTGAACTCATTTATTATTTATAATTGTTTTGTGTTAGATTCCTTAAGATTAATACACAAGATCATATCATCTGCAAGTAGATATATTTTTACTTCTTCCTTTTATTTCATTCTTCTGTTTCTTTTCTCACCTAATTACCTGGGCTATTAGGAATAGTCTAGTTGAATGTTAAATAGAAGTGGCAAGTGCAGACTTCTTTGCCTTGTTCCTTATCTTAGAGGTAAAGCATCCAATCTTTCACCATTAAATATGGCATTAGCCTTGGGGCTTTTTATAGATGCCCTTTATCATGTTGAGTAAGTTTTCTTCTTCTTCTAGTTTGTTGAGTATTTTCATCATGAAAGGGTGTTGGAGTCTATCAAATGATTTTTCTGTGTCTATTGAAATGATCATGTGGTTATTGTCCTTCATTTTATTAAAATTGTGTATTATGTTGACTGATTTTCAGATATTAAACCAACCTTGCATTCATGGGATAAATCCCATTTGGTCATAGTACATAATCCTTTTTATATGTTGCTGGATTCAGTCAGGTAGGATTTTGTTGAGGATTTTTGTGTTTATATTCATAAGAGATGTTGACATTCAGGGGTTTTCTTTGGTAATGTCTTTGTCTAGTTTGGGTATCAAAGTAGTCCTGGCCTCATGGAATGGTATTGACAGTTTTGTTCTTTCAGCACTTTGAATATGTCATCTCACTTTCGTCAGCCCTCTCTTGTTTCTGCTGACAAGTCAGCTATTAGTCTTATTGGAATTCCCTAGTAGGTGATGAATCATTTTTCTCTTGCTGGTTTCAATATATTCTCTTTGTGCTAAGCTTTCATCATTTTGACTATGATATGCCTGATGTGGTTCTCTATGAGTTTATCCTACTTCAAGTTTGGTGAACTTACTGGATGTATAACTATTTTTCATCATATACAGAGTGCCCCTGAGCATCTGGGCTGGTCTTCCTCTATTGGTATCACATCAAGCTATTACCCTGTATTAATCACTAGCTGATTGTTCTATTTTCCCTGGTGGCAAAAATTGTTTCACAGTCTGATCCAGTTAATATAGACCCCTTTTGCAGGGGCAAGGTATTGCTAGTCTTTCAGGCTGCTCTGCCCCCTGAAGTGTCCTTGTTAGCTATCTTTCCTCCCTAATTCTTTCTTCTAACCTTCTAGCTGGTCTGCTGTTTTTCTTATTGCTATAAATCTCATGGAATGACCAGCTTTCTTGTATTTGCTTGCCACACTAGGATCTCTGTTGTTTTTGACATTACCCTTTGGCATACATTTTACTATGACCTGTTCCAAATGAATTCAGTCCCCTTATGCAGTGTTGTAGAGTTATTTGTTCTTATTGCCTGCCATTCTCCCTGAACAGAACCTCTATGCCACTGCCCTAGAACTGGGGGCAGGGACAATGCCCTAGAGTGTTACCCCTGCTCTGTGAGCCAGGTTCTGGGTAGGGACAGTAGCCCATGGTCTTCTTGTTTTGCCTGTCTTGGTCTGAAACCTCTGTCCTGCAAATTAGCTGGGCCAAGGGCATTTGGCTTCTAGTACTCTTGGTCTACCATGCCTGGTGTAGAACTTTCATTCTATGAGTAAGGTCTGGTGGGGGAAGGAAGACTTACCTTCTTAGCAGCATCTATCTTGAATAGAGCTTCTTCAATATAGAATGGGGGTTGGGGGTGTGTGAGAGGTGCTTGTGGCCTGCCCCTCCCAAGGCGAAATCATAACTATAGACTAGGAGGTAGGTGGAGAGGGAACTAATATTCTTGATGGCATACTCTTGGAGTACAGCTTCCATCCCACTGAGTTACAGGGTGGCAAATTGAGCAGGTCATGGCTCAAATGGCTTTAAATGACTTTAAATGATTGTTTTTAAAAATAATTTTTAGGCTGGGCATAGTGGCTCACGTCTATAATCCCAGCACTTTGAGGGGCCAAGGCGTGTGGATCACCTGAGGTCAGGAGTTCAAGACTAGCCTGGCCAACATGGTGAAACTTTGTCTCTACTAATAATACAAAATAATTAGCTGTGCCTGGTGGCACACACCTGTAATCTCAGCTATTTGGGAGGCTTAGGCAGGAGAATCACTTGAACCTGGGAAGCGGAGGTTGTAGTGAGCCGAGATCACGCCATTGCACTCCAGCCTGGGTGACAAGAGTGAAACTCGGTCTCAAAAAAGAAAAAAAAAATAGCAGTTAAATGGTTGTTTTGCTGGGAAAAAGGTATGCTGTGCTCCTTATACCACCATTCTGAAAGTTAATCTCTGCTGCAAAAAGCCTCTTTACACACAGCCTAGTTCATTGACTGTTTTGACTTAAGTCCTCTGTTGGGCCCTCATTACAAATACAAGAAAATCCAATCAATTTTATTAGAATTAAATAATTTGCCTTCTCCCCTTTACTGTCCCCTCCCACAAAACCAATAAGTGAACCATCAGTTGATATAAAGGGGAAAAATTAAATGAACAAATTATTCATTAAACAAATATTTATGAATCACATGTTATGAGATAGGAAATACTGGGAACTAAGGATATAGATGTGCTTCAGAAGTGGTTCTTATTTTTATGAGCTCATAATTAAATAGGGAAGAGAAATGCAAGAACAAACAAAAATTCTGCACCATTTAAGTTCATAATAGAAATATTCAGGATATCTGGTGAGCTGCTGAAATGAAGTCATTATGTTTGGTTGTGCATTGTGTGAGGACAGGGACCATGCCTAATTCAAGCACAGATATGCATTCTAAAGTGGTTCTCAGTGACTGTATATTGACTAACTGCATCAATAAATGACAGAATTAGATGAAATTTGGCCCAGTTCAAATGCCATTTCTCTAAAAATTATCCTTGATTCCCCTCAGCTATAAGTGAGCTCATCAGCAATTTCTCTTACTTTCTATAGACTCCTAGTATTTCTTGCCCTATTTTATGACTCCGTTGTGTATATCAAATTTCTTTTTCTAAATTGGTTGCTCCTTGAGTTTAGGAACTGTGCCTGGTTTGCCTTTAGAGTTCTTTTTTGGGCCTGACACAGGGGAAACTCAATAAATTTAATGTAACGTATATTATTTTAAATGCCTTGAAAGAACAAGCAAGAACTGAGACAACTTTCTCCCTTTCTTATTCTAGGGCAGTGGACTCTGTATGTAGAGGGAAATGGTAGGATATTACACTGTGTAAACCAGAGCTCAATTTTTATGCAATCTATTTATTTTGAACCTGAGTTTTTCCAAGAATCTCACATAGATATAAATATACAAAACCATCCCAAGCCAGATCTTATGGGGGCAATGACAATGTTGTAAAACTGATTTGTGATAGTAGAGGCACACTTGGTAAATTTACTAAAAATCATTAAATTGCACACTTGAAATAGATGACATATTACATGTAAAAAATGCTTCAATAAAGTTGAAAAAACTCCCATTCTCTGAGCAAATGCCAAATATGAACCTCTTTTAGCAAGATTTTATTAATCAGTCTAGAGATTACAGAAAGCAAAGATGGATATGAAAATAATAAATCCAGAAACTCCACAGCCCACTTATTTTTTATTAAATATTTTTATACTATGAATGCAATTTTCTCAAGTTTGTGAGATATTTTTGTATTTAGGGCATGTCTATGACTGAGGCAGGTAGAGAAGTCAGGCTGTTAGAGCTGTAATTCCTTTTTATTACCTTTGGGTATGGTCACACTTTGTCACCTCCTCTGAAGCCACAGTTTCACTTGGTTGAATCAGAAGATATATAACATTAGGTCACAAGGCAATTTCTTTTATGTGTGTAATAGAATGTCATAGCCAAGAAGAATCCTAAGGTCTTCTAGTTCTAGAGTTTTAAACTGTGTTCCCCATATCCCTGAGGAGGAGTGAGGGCTCTGACTTCTCTTGTCCTTTCTGCCAAATACACTGGAACATCCTGTTTATTGGCCTTCTCCATAAACTTAGTTTGAAGAAAGGACTTAACTGCTAATGTTTAAAGGCCTCTCTCTCTTTCTGTGCTGGAGACAGAGGGTCCAGAAAAGGGAGATAACTTTCCTGAGTCACCCAGTGAAATAGTAGGACAAGTTGAGTTGGAAACACAGCTGCTGGCTTCTAGATTAGCCTCTGTCCACTGCAACTCCCTCCTCTTACTTCCAGACCTATTTGCAAGGTTTTCTTGTTTGTTTATCCACTCTCTGCAAACATTAACTGAGTATGTTCAAGGCAGTAAGAAAGAAATTAGGTGCATAAGTTAATATAGTATGGGTTACATAGGTTAGAACCTTAACTCTGCCACTTATTCACTATGTAACTTTGGACCAGTTACTTAAACTCTTCGTGCCTCTTTTCCTCATACATTAGCACCCTCTACCCCAATACATGTCCAGAGAAACCCCCTATTAGTTAAAATGTAAGTAGAAAGATCATCATGGTCAGAGCCATATGGGGATTTGAATTTTGGCTATGTCAAATAACCTCTCTAGACTCACCAGCAAACTAGACATTGTGACTTAGCTTAAGGATTTCTCTGATGACAAGAGGCTTCTAGTAGATATTGGATAATAGAAGTGAAATTGAATTGTTTGTAAGTTCTTGGATATAATGCATTTGTAATACCATATCTCCCTTATCAGACTCCAAGCTCCCCGAAGGCATACAATTTGTCCTATAAAAATTAAACCAGCTAACATTTATGTAGTGCTTACTACATGTCAGACATGATAATAGGTTGTTTATTTTCTCAATCAAACCTTCAGCAACTTTATGAAGCCGATACTGTTATTTTCCCCATTTTGAAAATGGGGAAACTGAGGCACAGAAAGGTTAAGTAACTTGTCCAAGATTACCATACTAATAAGTGGAATACTTGTATAGAAGAAATTAAGGAGTAGATGATTGATGAGGAATGAGAAAGGAACATGAAACCCTGGTTAGGGAATCAGAAAGAATTGCTATGGGGAAGTAACATTTGAACTCTATCTTAGAGGGTATATAATGGGTGGGAGCATGGCATATTGGAGATGTGGTAAAGAATATAGATTGGAAAGACATCTAGAAAGTTAGATGATTCTCTCTGTCATGTTCAGGATTGGCTGAAGTCTGTGGAGAAGGAGGTTTGAGAATGTGAGGAGGAAAGACAAACCATATTAATCCATTAAAAATATATTGTGAGCCAACCATATGAAAAATCGGCTAGGAACTAAGGCAGATACACTATCTATGATTAACTGTAATTTCTTTTTGTTAGTAAACTCAACTATTATCAAAATTAATTATCTAAGCATTAACTTTTCTTCATCTTCTTGATTGACCCTACGTCTTGGTCAGCTGCAGATACCTTGCCAATTGCTCTCAGTTACTAGCATTTGCCTCTCAGAGTGAAAGGTACAGCAGCCTCCTGCTTAAGCAAGTGGGAGACTGAGCTTAGTTTCACATGATACTTTCAGATTAAAGCTATTAAGAAAGCCAAAGTTCCTTGAAAAATCATTGAGGTAATGTCCTTGCATATTTTAATTGGAGGGCAGAGGTAGGCCAAGGAAGAAGGCATAGATAAGAAGGGTATGGTTTTAGATGTTAGGCAGTTTTGGATTCTGCCATTTATAATATTGGTGGCTATGAATAAATTATATGTGATAAGTTAATGACCATGGATAAGTTACCTGTAGCTGACCTTTTGGAGTCCAGGGCTTCTCACCTTCTAAACAAGGATAGTAAATACAGCTTTGCAATGTTGT
Source organism: Mandrillus leucophaeus (assembly GCF_000951045.1). NCBI lineage: Eukaryota > Metazoa > Chordata > Mammalia > Primates > Cercopithecidae > Mandrillus > Mandrillus leucophaeus. The sequence continues at coordinate 471,229 of NW_012100854.1, read as the reverse complement.
CAAGAGGTTGCAATTAGAGTTAATATAGTAGAGTGCTGTCATATAAGGAGTGCTCAACAAATAATGATTATTGTGGCTTTTATTGGTAAAGGCCAATATTTGAAATCTTAAAATCATAGTATTTTGGAGATAGAAGATCTGAATAAATCATTTGGCCCAACCTACTCTTGGGCCTATTCCAATTTTTGAAACTGAAATTGAGGGCAAGGGACTCACTCAATTCACACAGTTGGATAATGCCAAAGCCTGAATGAGCTGCTGGATCTCCAGTACCCCCTGATTCTGGGGCCTTAAAGATACCCATGCTAACTGAGCCTGCCTCATTAGTTGCTGGCCCAGACCTGAACTTTGACTACAGTCTTGGCTTTTGTCATCTAAGCCCCATCCTGATTTGATGAGGCTTCCAGGCTTCAAGCTAGAACAGACTCTCAGCATACCTTCCTGCTCCCAAGATGGCCTGAGCCCTTCTCCATTCCTAAGTTAAGAGTAAGGATGACCAGGTAAGTAGACAGAGCTTTTCTCTTGTTGACTCAGGTCTATGGTCAACATAGATTCTCCATTTCAATGACGTAACCCTTTTACTATGCTTTCAGTATGGCTTAATGGAAAGACCAAGGGCTTTTATTTAAGAAGGACTTGATTTTTAGTGCTGCTTGCACTGTTTTCAACATGTATCCCTGGACAAGTTCATTAAACTCTTTGATCCCCAGTTTCCTCATTTGTAATTTGGAATTCTTCATAATTGTTAGGAATTATTAGGAAAATTAAATGAGTGACTAGCAAAGAGCCTAGCATAGTGCTGGTACACAGTAGGTATTCCACAAACATATACATGAATAGTAATATCCACCTTATTAATATCTATTTCTCAGAATGACATTTGTATGTGCCTTAAATAAATTAATTCTTCCAGATGGACCCATCTATTTTGCCAAGAAGAGTAAGTTCACATGTCAATAGGAATTGAGGAGAAGGTTACAGGGGCTGAGAGAGGCATTATACAGTTTATCAAGGAATGACCTCCAACTCATTATTGCTAGATAAACTATCATTATAGCAGTCCTGGATGTGGGTCTCCCCCATTAGCCAGAGAAGTCTACAAGAGAAGTGTTTGGATTTTATTCCTCTTTGTGGCTGCAAAGAGGTAGGTGTGACTGATGAATGCTCAGTAGATTCTCAAAATATGTTTGTCAAATCTATTAATTTATATCTGTTTTAAAAGGAGAAACTGCTAGGAATATTCAGTTTCCTTATTTGCCTTCCCACCGAGATATTATTTCAGAAAATGGAACATAGAAATTCTACCTTTTTTTCTCAATAGCATCTTGGATTGGAATAATTTCTTGAATTCTGGATTCTTGTTTTCTAAATTATTTAACTTCATCCCGCACTATCATTTGATTTTTCTGGCTTATGTACCATACATTGGCATTAAAACACAATTATTTTGCTAAGAAGATAATGGAGGTTTCCAGTATCTTTCCTACATTAAAGTGGATAAGATATTAATATGCACTGCAACCATTTGAATCAGTCTTCTCTTTTTCATTCAATAATATTCATACATATTTTAAATTTCTTAACTTTTTCTAACTAGGTCAGCAGAATATTACTCAATCTTGATACTGTTTGTTCAGGCTGCCATTTCACAGGGATGGAGGGAAAACAGATGGCTGGGAGTCTTTATTTGTTTCTCCAATTCATGATACCTGCACTACAGGCAGTTGAAACAATTGAAGTTTGGACCCAAAAAGACCCTGAAACATTAGTCTTCTAACACCCTACTTTCCCAGCTGAGAAAACCAAGGTCTAAGGAAAGAAAATGTGTAAAGTTCCTAGCAGCATGACCTTGATTTTCTGATTGGGAGTCTTATGCTCTTTGAATGTCAACAAAGAGGAACCATTTTCTCCCACATACTATCTCTTGGTCAGTGTTCGCTGCTATGACGAAGTACCATAGACTAGGTGGTTTATAAAAAACAGGAATTTTTTACTCACAGTTCAAGAGGCTGGAAGTCTGAGGTAAGGGTGCCAGCATAGTTGGCTTCTTTTAAGAGCTGTCTTCCAGGTTGCATATTGCTGACTTCTTGCTGTATCCTCACATGACAGAGAGAATCTAGTCTTTTTGGTTCCTTTTAAAGTCACTAATCCCATTCATGAGGGCTCTACCCTTATGATTTCATTACCTCCCATAGACTCTACCTCCAAATATCAATACATTGGGGATTTAGGCTCCAGGATAAGAATTTGGAGGAGGAAGGGGACACAAACGTTCAGGCCATAGCACACCATGAGCTAGGCTCTACTTTTATCTTATCTCAGGTGATCATGTTCTCTTTATAATTAACAATAGGTTGCTATTATTATTCTCTTAAACATGTGAAGTCCCAGGGCTTGGGTTCACTAACTTGGTTGAACTCACATAGCTAACAACTGGTAGAATCAAGATTTGTACCCAGATCTGTCTGACTTCAAAATGTTTGCTCTCTATGCTGCCCGAATCCTTTCACTGACTACCTCTGTGTTGCTGTAGGAACCTAAGAGGATCATGGAAACATTCACTGGTAGCGGGGAGCATTATCCTTTTGTCTCTGGGGTAGTGCAATATTGTGTCTTAAGCTTTAGTTTGTCTCCTCTCAGACTTGCATCAGGATCTAACCTGCCTCCATTTTCTTTGTGACTGTTCTCCTTCCCTTACTTCCCTGAGTTTCCTGCCATTAGTCTAGTTGAGGAGGCTGATTCAGTATTTCCAGGTCCTTCCCCACATCTTTGCCCCATTAAACAAGGCTATAGGCCTTCCTGTATTTCAGGATTTTTTGTTACATGCTGCAGGCACAGAGCTGGGAAACAAAACAGCAGATGAAGGTACAGGCAAGGGTGAGACAACTGTCCAGGTTCTCTTGGAGTTAGATCTTGCTCTGGGCTCCTGTTTCTTTACAGTTATCTCTAAGTGGGTAAAGGTTCATCTGGCTGCCCTTCCCTCAGGCTCACCCTTGCTAAGAACTAGGAAGCCCTCCTCCTTCAGGACGCCCCCTCTGTGCAGTCTGAGGGCCTGAAAGTGTTCAAGAAGGCTGATAGGTGTGTTTCCATCTCTGAGATCTCCCTCAATACTGGAGCCTCCCATGTCGTAGAGTCTTTGCCCTGCCCACATCTGTTCTGCTCAAGAATAGCTCTTTCTGCTTATTTCCTTTTAGAACGGGTGAGACCCGTCTTGGACAGATGATCACCTGTCAAGGGTACCACAGGATGGCTTCTGCCCTGGGATGGAAAGTGTGGATGAGGTTCCATGAAGTCATTTATAGGCCCAAGGGCTGATCATTCTGTAATAATGTGTCTACATTTTCTTTGAAGACTCAAAAGTGTTATGCCCAAGTGAGAGTTCATTGTTATTAATGCTATTAGTTTTTTTGATGGTGACCACAACAGCCACAATAGTAAAACTAACCATGCTCCTCTCTCAACAAAGAGGTTTTAGAGTCAGACAGATCAGCATTTGAATCTGAGATACACCACTAATTCATTACCAAATTAAGAACATTATTCCATATCACTCAGCCTCTTTCTTCATCTGCACATTTGCAAAATAACCCTTACTTTTCAGGGTATTTGTCAGGAGTAATATAAACCAAAGCTAACATTTATTGAATGTGTATATATGCCACATATGGCACTAGCTAAGCTCTTTGTGTGCATTGTCCTGCCTTTTAAAGCCTGCGCCCTTACTCTGTCCATTTTAAAGATTAGGAAACTGAGGTATAAAGAGACTAAATAACTTGCCTAAAATCACAGCTAGTTAGACGTAGAGTTGAGATTTGCAATATGAACCTAATAAATTTGTCTCAAAAGTCTGTGATTTAAAAAATATTATGTCTAAAAGGCAGCTGCCATGTTGCCTGGAACACATTAGATTCTCAATCGGTAACTATAATTTAACAGCATGTTACATTTCTAAACAGCTACACAAATGCAAAGTGTTTGTTTTTGTTATCCTGAAGACTTTGTTTCTTTCTCATCACTTAGTAAGGAATGCCTAAAAAGCTATGTTGCAGGAAAAGGGAGTGAGGTTTGGTATTTACCTGCTTACCTTGATCAGGGTAGACAGGCACATTTGACAATCTTGGCTCCAGTTAATTTATTTCTGGAAACCTAAATTATTCACTTACATTTTCTACACTGATTATATTGACCTGAGAAAGAAATGCCAAAACAACATCTCATTTATGCTGGCTATGGGTCAGGCTGGTTTCAGAAGAGAAACTGCTTTCCTTGAGGTGGGGCCTCCTCCTTCAGATGTCCATGTGAGGAGGATGAGAGGAGCTGGGGGGTGTTATTGCCCCCAAGGCACATGCTATCCTGAAACCCCTAGAAGTCTCTTCAGGACAGAATTTTCCTTCATATGGCATATAACCAGTCTCTTAGCCACAAGCAGAGTTTTTCCACAACATCCCAGTGAGTGGTTATCCAGGCTCTACAGACACTGCTTCAGGCACAGAGAACTCACTACCTTCAGTAATAGCCTATTCCAACTTGTGATAGCTCATACTTCCTATTCTCCTTCTGTTAAGCCAGAGGAGGAGTCACTGTGTATCTTCTTGAAAGTACATACCTAAGGAGCCCAAGGACGCAGAGAAGCCAGAATCGTTTTGTTTTGTTTTGTTCTGTTTTGTTTTCTGGTTATGATGGAATGTCAATGTAAGAGTTTACACAAAGGAATAACAAGGTCAAACATTTTGTATTAAGCAATTTGGGTTGTTATGTGGAGGATGGATTAGAGGGCAGAGAGTATTGTTAGGGAGTTCTCTAACAATTATGACAGTAACAGAAAACATGGAAAAGAGTTGAAAAATTCAAGAAATATCTAGGAGTTAAAATTCACAGGATCTGTGATTAGTTGAATGTTGTAGGTGAGGAAAAGAGAGGAGTCAAGCAACATTTCTAGGTTTCTAGCTTGTTTAAACTGGTGAAAGATAGAGCCACCAAAGGGGTGGAGAAGGGGATTATAAGGAATGTGTTAAATTCAGCTTGAATGCTCAGGATCCAGAAATGTCTGGCAAATGTATATGCCTTTCTAAGGGGATTTTATCATGATAGGAAGAACTTCCAAACAATAGTTAGTATTGGAAGTTAAGTGGGTGGTGACATAGTGCTTCTCCTCCCTTCTATTTATCATCACTACCTCAGCCATGGAAGCATCCTTCAGGCTTTAGGAGAAGAGGTGGCAAGGGTCTGAGTTGGGGCTTGCCAGGTTTAGTTCAGACTGACCTTGAATTCCAAGAAAGATATTCTTGGGAACTCTGACTCTGTTGGTATGTTCAGGGTTTGGGGCTCACCTCCACTGGCATGTAAGAATGTGGGCGCTCACCTCACATGTGCCTTCTAATCCAGGACAACAAGAGTCCACCTGTAGGAGAGACTAAAACTGCTTCTGTACTCTCTTCCCTGTTAGGACTAGCTCAGAAACTGAGCACAGATAATCTTCCAGGTGGAAGTGGTAGTGCCTACAGAATCAAAGGCTGGGTCAGGCAGGAGCTAATAACTTTTGCCCCTTCTTACTTCCTACCTGGTCCCTTAATCCTAGGTTTTAGGCTTACTTGACCTGGCTTTGGTGTAACTGCAGCTCCTTGGCTTGTCATATGGGAAGAGACCAGGCCTATGACATTGTTGAAGGGGAATGAAGCAATGAACAGAGATAAACAGGGAGAGCTTCCTCTAAGTTGTCTTCTGTGAATGCCAGTTCCTAAGTCATTGGTTTTTCTGGGCCATGAAACACCTTTGGTCTGTGGCCAAAAGCAGTATTTGAAGTTTCCCCAGGGTTTGCGCTCTATTGACTGCTCCTGCTCCCTCTCTGGAAGTTACTGTGGATCCATCTGACTCGTTATTGTGTTCTTTTAATTCATTCATTCAATATATATTAAGCACCTATCGTGTGCAAGTCAGTATACTCAGAGGTAGTTATTGTGAGCAAACTAGACATGATTTCTGCCCTCCTGGAGTCTAAAGTTTAGTTGTAAGGTGGGAACAGAGTGGACGACTAGATGCTGAAAGAATCCATTAGGATTTTTTGGAAGTAGATAGAAACAGATGGGAACTTTGTATCTTCTGCATGTATTCAGGGGCTCCAAATTATTTACATGTTTGAACTCCCAATATCTCCATTTGATAATATTATCCCACATTAGAAATAGGAATATGAAGTTCAGAGAAATTAAGTAATTCCTTAATATTACATATTTGCTAGGTGCTACTCTAATCCAGGTTTGTATGATACCAAACCTTGTGATGGTTCTACTGTCATACCACTACTCTAAAAGTCATTCAAGAAACTCAAAGTTGTAAGCTCTGGGATGACAGGGTCTACTATGACTTTGGTTTCAAGGTTTTGCAATCTGACATTCAAGAATGTGTTTAAAAGGATGCTTGAATTCTCCAACACTAGATGTCAACAGTAGTATATACTCGTACATGCGTACATTTTTCTGGGAGAGGATTTGCAACTTCTACCAGACTTCCAGAGGTAGCTATGACCTGATATAGATCTAGGGCCACTACTTTACACCCTATTCTAGGCTTCTTCCTGTCCTTCTATGTCTACACCTGCAGTAGCTGTTTGTCATTAAAGAGGCAGTGTAATATATTGGAAAGACCTTGGAACAGTCAGGCAGGAGCTCTTGACACCACTCCCAGTCATACCATTAATGTGTAGTGTGGCCTTTCTTCAACAAGTCTCTTCTCCTCATTGACCCTCACCTGCCAGGACTGTGTGAGTCCATGTGTGGTCTCAAGGACAGTATCTCCCAGTTGGACTGGAAAGCACATTGCAGATTTCACACACTTGGTGGGCTCCAAGTGGCAATATGCAGAATGACAGGCACTGAGCCTGGTAGTAACAGCTGGGAAGGCAGATCCCTGCTGTCAGGGCTTACTGAGAACCTGTTTACCCAACTACTATAGATCATGAATAATTCTATCACATCCTGAATCTTTAGGCAGACAGCCTTTGAGGTCATGACCTCCAACTTTCCAGCCAATAGGAGCCAGAAGATTGGCCTCTTGCTCCCGAATCCCATCACTTGTGTCTTTAACACGAGTGTGGCCCCCGCTAGAATGTGCTTTCTTCTTCTTACAATGTCAAAACGCCTGCACTCTCAAGTGACTGAGTCAGTACTAAATATTTAATGCATGAAGTCTGCCTTCCCAGGGCCTTTGATCTGAAACTTCTTAAAAACATCTTAAAAGCCCTTCAGAAACTGGTTAGTATTTCATTACAGTCACTTAAAATAGATTTATTTTATCAAAACATTCTGTCAGAAACCCTGAAGGCGGGATGAGTAACCCCCAGTGATTCTGACAGGACTGCCTCCCTACATTAGGCACCCAGCATCTCTGGACAGCCCCACCCTCATGCTGAGGGGATGCAGCTGTTACAGGCATGCCCCTAATGATTCCAGAGCTGTGAGCAGAGGAGGTGGCAAGGCTTGTCAGAAGCCTTGGGAAGCTGCATCAATAACACCCCCATGAAGGGAATGAACATTTATTGAGAGTCTGCCACCTTTCCTGGGGTACTCACTTGTCGAAACTTGTGGAATCATCGTAACAGCCCTGTGAAGTGGGTGGTGGTGTCTCTGTTCTACCCATTAGGAAACTGAGGCTGAGGCTTAAAGGCATGTGGGACTTACTCAAGGTCACAGAGTAGAATTAAGATGAAAACGTAGGTCTAGTTGAAAAGCATATGTTTTTGTTTTTGGGTTTTGTTTTTTTTTTTCCACTGAAAATGACCATTTTACTGAAGACTCTCAGTGATTTCTTTCTTTAAAAAGAAAAAAATAAATGAAATAGCATTTTGTAAAAATATGTAAGTGGTACATGCTAATTCAAAGGATATAGAAAGGAATAAGGATGATATTTTAAAATCACTTGAAATCCTATCATCTAGAAAAATATTTTTAGTTATTTCTTGAATGACATTGGATTAATTGATATTTTGCCACTTTCTGATTGTTTCTTTATTAGCTTCTCATTTCGGCTTTCTCAAACCCTACCATTCTCCCAGCTTTAGATAGGGGAAAGATGAGGGGAAAAGAAGTAGGGCATGATTCTTTCTTCCACCACCAACCTAAGGGGACAAAATCAACTCTCAAAAAACAAAACCCAACACAATCAGGGGCTAAAGTGGATGCCAGAGTGAAACAGAAAGTTCTGTCCAGTTCCAGCCACTAGGTGACCTAAGAAAACCCACTTTGTGCAAGAAATAGTCCTACCCGGTAGATTCCCAGAACTGGTGTGATCATCAGTGAGACTATGAGGTAGAAGTTTTTTGTAGGCTGGAAAATACTATCCAGATTTCTGTGGAAATACTAGAAAGAAAAAGACTGTAAGAAGTAGTGTTATCTCAATACCCCTGGGTCCATTGGTAGGATAACTATATATCTCTCTCCTTCTGACCAAGATAGTCCTTACTTCTACCTGTCATCCCAACATGATTAATAATAACATTCTCTTTCACTCTCAGAAGTGTCCTTACTTGGGTAAGTTATATGGCTACTGCTCATATATGATTAGGTAGCTCCATGAGAGAGAGGATGACAGAACAGAGCAATGAAGGAGGTTCCCTGTAGGGTGGGGCTGCATGTGGGCTAGCAAAGCCGCTAGAGCTTTAGAAGGCATCAGTGAGAGGGAATTTTGTGCACAGAGACTAACAGGCAAGAAAAAAATAATATGAAGAGGCTGACCTGACATGCAGTGGTCCATCTGTAAGAGGCTGGCCCGCCTTCTTACAGAGGGCAGGTTTAGAAATATCACTTGGAGGAATTCAGCACTGAATGAAAACATGAAGCTCTCTTATAAGCTTCCAAACATCCCTCATAGATTCTTTTCATGTTATAAAAGGGAAAACTGATGCACAAGAGGATAAGCTATTCAGTGGCAGAGCTAGAATTGGAAGCCAAAGTTTTGGCTCCAAAGCCTATACACTTAACCACAATGTTATACTACCTCTTGATCTAAAACATTTAACTTGTATTTTATTGCTCTTTCCTCTGCCTGGAATGGCCTCTCTCACCAATTTTCTCAGAAAACTGATAATACAGGATTCAGGAAGCCATTTCCAGTCAGGCTTTCAGAAATGGAGCAACCTTAGTTGACAGGATTCCTTCCTACTTCATTTTAAAAATACTTATTCAGCTCAGTCCAGTCCTGGGATGTGCACATAGAGAGAAGGGGGAAGAATGGAATAGCACAAAATCAGTGAAACCACTTCCTCAGGGGTCTTTTATTGCATTAGAGAGAAACGAGACTTTTAACACTCCTAATATTGTGTTAGAAAACACAATATTGTCCTTATATTATAAATGTGTGGGTCCAACAATAAGGACAATATAATATAAAAGAGGACAAGAAAGGAGTGGACAAATAGTCAGAAATGGCTTGCTAGAGAATGTAGACCTTAAGTTAAATCTCAAAGCATGAAAGAATGATCCCATTTTTAGGTATAAGGAGTCTGGATGCCATATACTTCCAAACGGTGAAACTAAGGCTCAGATTTATCTAGGGTCTCATAGCTGGAAAGTGGCAGGTTTAAGTGTCCTAGTTCCTAGCCTAGTGATCTGTACTGCTTTCTGATGTAAGCAATTAGTGGAAGACTGAGTGGCTAGAATGGGCAAGAAATACCCAGAGAGGTGGGAAGTGGGGAGCAGCAAATAGAATACAGAAGAGGTGGGGATAGGCAAAGCATAATGGTATGTATGGACAATAAATGAGGAAACTCAGAGAAGCATCTTCTGGGGCAGATGCAGCCTATAAACTTTTTAAATTGGAAGGTTGCCTGGGTATTATGAATCCCCTTTCCTTCCAACTTTGTAAAATAAAGGGCTCCAGAAAGAGTATCTGTTCTGCCTTTGTTTTCTTACTCACCAAGACTCTCAGCATCCTCCAGAGAAGCTTTTGCTTCTGCTGCAACCAGCTTCCCATTAGAATTCCTGGACATTGCTTAGTGTTGCTTAGTGTTCTATATTGAACCCATGATGTGTAAAGAAGATACCACGCTTGTTGCAGTCACATTCCATGAGGTTTCCTGGACACCCCCAGGATACCACAGGCAAGTCATATTGCCACAAACATGTCATCTACAAACACTCATCTGTTTGGTTATTTGCTGTCATGATCACTGTCTTATTCTGTTTTCTGTTGCTGTAATTGAATGCCTGAGACTGGGTAATTTATAAGGAATAAATTCATTTCTTACAGTTTGGGAGGCTGGGGAGCCCAGGAGCATGGCACCAGCAGCTGCTCAGCCTCTGGTGAGGGCCTGCTTGCTGCATCATAACATGGAAGGAAGCATCACAGAGCAGGAGGGCTTGTGAGAGAGCTGGCCTGTCTTTTATAACAGATCCACTCTCATGATAACTAATTCACTCCCATGATGACTTATTAATAATCTATTAACACATAATGAGGGCTCATGCCCTCATGACCCAATTATCTCTCACAGGTCCCACCTCTTAATACTGTTACATTGGGGATTAACTTTCAACCTGAGTTTTGGAGGGGACAAACATTCAAACCAGAACATTCACTTTCTACAATTCTGCCAAAGGGGCTCCTGGATCCTTCACTCGGCAGTTTGCTTTGGAACTGAGGGCAAATGCTTAAACTGAAAGAGCAAATAGAATAGCAGAATTTCAGGTACAGGTCAGGAATAGTTCCTGCTTGTGGATAACATGTCACTTCCTTAATCGGACCAAAAACCACAATAGTTTTGAGGACTCTCCTCTGAGAATAGACCTATTTTCTAGAGCTATGGGTTTGGATTATGCTATAAGAGTGAGTTGGAACCCCCTAGCACTCTCTTCCTATCTTATGAGAACTACATGCTCTTACATTAAGTACCTAGCACAGTGCCTCGTATGTGAGAGACTCTTAATAGATGTCTGTTCTCTTCCTCACATACTCCCCAGCCACCTGCTCATAATTCTGTCTTTATGTTTTTTGGTTTTTATCTCTCTCTTTCTTCTCCCTCTCTGTCTCTGTGTCTCTTTCTCTGTCTTTGTCTCTATATTTTCCCTGCACCCAGCACCTCTTTAAGAGAGCAGGTAGTTAGCTCTGAAACCCAGGTTCACTGTTATCTGTGTCATGCTTGTATTCGAGCAAAAAGGCAAGAAAATTGTACTCTGAAAGGCCTCCACACAGAAAGGGGGTCACAGGCTTCCCTGTGATCTGCCTGCTTTTCATGCCATTGTATAGTAGCCGTCCCTTCTACTCAGGGGGGTTACATTTATTTATTTATTTATTTATTTATTTGTTTGTTTGTTTATTTTTTGAGATGAAGTCTCCCTTTGTCGCCTAGGCTGGAATGCAGTGGTGCAGTCTTGACTCACTGCAACCTCCACCTCCCAGGTTCAAGTGATTCTCCTGCCGCAGCCTCCTGAGTAGTTGGGATTACAGGCGCACACCTCCACGTACAGCTAATTTTTTTATTTTTAGTAGAGACGGGGTTTCACCATGTTGGTCAGGCTGATCTCGAACTCCTGACCTCGTGATTCACCTGCCTTGGCCTCCCAAAGTGCTGGGACTCAGGGGTTACATTCTAAGACCCCCAGTGGATGCCTGAAACCATAGATAGTACAAAATCCTATATATACTATGTTTTTTCCTATCATACATACCTATGATAAAGTTTGATTTATAAATCGGGCATAGTAAGAGATTAACAACAATAACTAACAGTAAAATAGAACAATTATAACTTAAAATAGTATAATTATATACTATAATAGAAATAAAATAAGGGTTACTTCAATACAAGCACTGTGATTCAAGGACAGTCGATCTGATAAACAAGATAGCTACTCAGTGACTAATGGGCAGATAGTGTATGGCTACATGAGACAAAAGGATAATTCAAGTCCTATGTGGGATGAAGCGGGATGAAGAGGGATGGTGTGAGATTTTACCATGTTATTTAACAGCCCACAATTTAAAACTTATGAATTGTTTATTTCTGAATTTTTTTATTTAATATTTTTGGACTGTGGGTAACTGAAACCATGGAAAATGAAACTGGATAAGTGGGGACTACTGTACAGAAAAGTTCCTTTCTAACTTGAAATTTAGTTTCTATGGGAATTCAGAGTTGAATGTGACTTTCAGTTTTGTGTTTTTGATAAATAACCTGCATTTATCAACAGATAGGTGATAAATTTTTCAACTACATACTCTTGGTTGTTTTTTTGTTGGATGCTAGTTATAGTGGAAAATGCAGTGTTCAAGGTCTGTGACCTGGGTTCCAGTCTTGGCTCTGCCTATTCCCATTCCCATCTCCCCCAGTATTACCATAAGAGTTTATTTGAACTGCAAGGTGAGAAACAGTGCTCATCAAACCTCTTGCTCTAAATTCATTCCAGTCTTATTTCCCTCTAACCTCACCAGGCATGCCATACTCCATCCATCCCAAACTGCTCACTATATTCAAAGGTCAAGGCATATTTCATATACATATTGTGGGCCTTGTACAAGTGGTCCATCTGCTTTTTCTTAGGTCAACTACTCTAAGAATTTATACTCGTGGTTCAGGACCCAGATCAAATGTCCCCTTACTTCAAGGCTCCACTAATTCCTCAGGAAGATTTAGGCCTTCTTTCCTCTGTTTCTCTCAGTGCCTTGTGCCTCTTTTAAATCCAGCATTTTATGCCTAGTATTATCTTTGTTCCCTCTTCTCCCTGCTAGATTGTGAACTAATTGTGGACAAGGATTGGATCTGATTTATCACTGTTTCCCCAGTGCCCAGCGCAGAGCTTGGTACAGGGGAGATGTTTCCTGCAAGTTTGTGGAATAATACCATAGGGGCTGTGACATGTTCATTGAGCACTTGCTCTGGGCCAGCTCTATGAGAGATAATGTTTATATGCCATTTCATTTTATTCATCCCACTCTGGCTGGTGCTGTCCCTAAACATTATCCCTTTAATATGCCTATCATATCTGTAGTGCCACACGTAATCCTCAGTCAGGACTTCATTTCTTGATGATCTGTTTCCTGACACTATCTTGGGGAATGCCATGTATCCAATACTAGGAGATTCTTACCAGTTGGATTTGTTCAGCTCATATTGAGAGTGAAAAAATCCCAGAAATTGGACAACAAAAGTTCTGCCAAGAAAGCTATCATTTTATTTGGAGGATCCCATATAAAGGTGTTAGAGTCATGCAGAGTGAGAGAGGGAGGCTCAATGAAGGCCCAACCCTTGAGATAATGTGGAAATGAGATGTGACTCTTTTGAGTTGGGGCCAATTAGCACACAGATTAAATGACAGCAAAAGGGACTCATTAGACTATTCAGAGAGTCTGGAATTTGATCAAATTTGGTGAGACGCCAAAGTCCCAGTGGGAAGCTAGATAGATGCCTGACCATGTCTGGCTCCAAGAGGCTTGTAGGGAACCAGGCAATGGCTCCTGTTTGGGTGATATTACAAAGGGAACTCATGTGCAGAAGATTTTGGACAGGAAAGAGGTGATTTCCAGAGATTATTTTAATAAAATTCAACAGTACTAGTATCTAAACATGGATCTGGCTCTCCAGAAAAGAGAGATGGCTAAAACAACAGCTGTATCTACCCTGAAAGAAAGCACCCAGTCTAGTGTGGGAGGCAAGACTCATACACGAGTAACTGTGAGGAAAGGTAAGAAGAACCATGCTGTGAAAAAGTCACTGATAAGGGACTGTGGGAGTTCAGAGAGGGAGATCACTCCTACCTGAGCTAAAGTGTTGTTTGCAGACAAAGTTACTTAAAAGCTCCTAGTACGGTGCTAAATTCATAGTAGGTAGCCAATAAATATACATTATCTTCTTTCTCCTCTTCTCCCCATATTAAATCTTTCAACTTTATTTTTGTTTTATTTTATTTATTTTTATTTATTTATTTATTTTTGAGATAGAGTTTCACGGTTGTTGCGTAGGCTGGAGTGCAATGGTGTGATCTCGGCTCACTGCAACCTCTGCCTTCAGGGTTCAAGTGATTCTTCTGCCTCAGCCTTCCAAGTAGCTAGGATTACAGGCATGTGCCACCACACCCAGCTAATTTTTTTATATTTAGTAGAGACGGGGTTTCACCGTGTTAATCAGGGTGGTCGCAAACTCTTGACGTCAGGTGATCCACCTGCCTCGGCCTCCCAAAGTGCTGGAATTGTAGGCGTGTGCCCACACGCCTGGCCTCAACTTTATTTTTAATGTTTCATCAAGTCATTCATTCTTTGGGATTTTTCTTCGCTCGCTTCCATGCCATAGAACAAGGTATGTGCTTCTGTGATAGAAAAATAATCAGAAAATGACCTTGCTTCGGTCTGTGATGGGCCTGAGCCAAAGCTGAACTAAGGAGGTAGGCCCTAGTCCAGCTAAGCCTCTGCTCACCTGGTCTATATACAAACTCTGCAGAGCATATTACCTGCATCTATGCATACAAAGTCTATTTTTATTTCTAAAATTCTGCTTCCTGAGTGGAGTGGGAGTTAAACTTTATATTTCTTTGATGTTCAATACTGAATGGCTTATGGGAGCCCTGGCAGAGTAGTTTCAAATAAGCATTTTAATGTAGAATAAAGGTCAATGTGCTGGAATTTGAAACCATTAATCCTTTTGCTCTTAAGGAAGACTGCACTTTAACAGAATAAATAACAGATTAAATTATAAGAGTTCTTGAAATTCCAATGAGAAAAAATACACATTACATTGTTTAGAACTGAAACCGATGAGACCTTAATGTTCTCTCCCTTGCTCTCCTATTTTTGGTTGCCAAGATTTAGAAGGTAAAGAGAAATTGTTCTTTTAATTTTCTATTGTTTTGAAGGTACAGAGATGTTTGAGTCTCTGAAGGTTAAGGGATCAATTATATTGAAAAATAAGCCCTTAGTTTTATGGATAGAATAAGTGAATCATCATAGCTGGTGAACAGAACCTCCATGCTAATTTACTTTCAGTGAGCAAGGCTACAGAAAGGGACACAGAAAACCAGCCATTAAATGGTCCAGCAAACTCTGCCCAAGTTAGTCATCCTAGGTGACCATTCAAGATCTAGATCAAATACTACCTCCTCTGAGAAGGCTCCTGTTATTTCTCAGTCAGTGTTTATGACCCTCTGCCTCTGAACTTACATAGAATGCTGCTTATACATCTATTTTTGCTGGTGTTTCCATGATTGTTACCATGTCCGTCTCCTTGCTCAATTATACATAATATTTGAGTTTCTTGGTAGTAAAAAGAAATATCACTTATTACACTATAGCTATGTCCTAGACATTATACTAAGTATCTTAAACATAGTATTTAATGCAGTATTTACCACAACCCTGTAGTGTAGAGATGATCATCTTACTTTACAGATGAAGAAACAGAGTTAAAGGAGTTAGCTAACTTGCCTCAGGTTCCAGTGGCAGGGTACTGGTAAAGCCAAATTTCTAATCCTGGTTTATTCTAATTCTTATATATCATTCCCTAGAGGTTTGAATTTATCCGAAGGACAAGGAGCATTACTGATGGTGTTTAAACAATGAAGTGATATGGTCAAACTTAAATTTAAGAACTTTCTCTGTTGGCCAGAGAGACTGGTATGGGAAGACAAATGAGGAGACTGTCATAGTAATCTTGGCTAGACATGTAGGAAGCACCATGGCAGTGGGAATTGAGATGTTAAAGAGATATTCAGGACTTAGAGCTGACAGGGCTTGGTAACCACCTGAAAGAGAATTAGGGTTGGAGTCAAGGAGGGCTGGTGTGTAGTTTGGGAGCCTGGGTAGATTGTGATGTCACCTATAGTGATGAGAAGCACAGGTCACTGCAAAAGTGTTCATGAAGAGGACCCTCCTACCAAAGAAATGACAAGAATCTTCCTGCCCAGTCCTTGAGTGTGCATAACTTCCTGCACTTGCATTCAAATGTTCCCATTTTATAGGTGAGAATACCAAAGAACAGAAGTTAAGAACTTGCCCACATTGTGTTATGAAATCTGGCATATAATTAGAGCTAAATAACTGCTTGTCAATTGAATATTTCAAGATGATATTAGCCATTTTGAGCAGCCATTATCTGACGGGTCATGTTATAACTTTAACACTTTAATTCCTCTTTGAACTCTTTAAAAAGCAGAAAGTACAAAAGACCGAAAACTGGAGGCCACAGAAGCTTCTTGAAACAAAGCAGACCTACAAGTTCCTAAAAATGAAGCATAATGGTTTAAAGAGAAAGTAATATGCTTAAGCAGTACACTAATTTGGTCCCACTTAGAATCTGAATTTGACTCATTCAAGATGATATAGTTGGTAGGGTGAAAGAGCCCAGCACTGAACCCTGAGCTTTAGCCTTTGGGTTGTGTATTCTCTTCACTTCACTATTCCTGTCTTCTATTATTCCTAAATTCCCAGAATTTCTCACCAGCCTGAAAAACCAACTGTGCTTCCAAGCCTCAAAATTGCTCTGTTCTTAGTGGTGTATTCAGTAAGAATTTTACACCCGGCCGGAAATAGGCAACACTAAACAAGGCAAATATAACCAAAATTTCCCATGCCCCTATCCTATAATATGCAGTGGTTATAAAAACTTCAAATACTCTAGAGTTGTCTTTAAAAGGTGGTTAGTCCAATAGTCTTCTACAATGGGAACAGCTAAGGCTTAAATAGTTCAAATGGTCTGCACTATGATAGTTTTCCAACATGTATCAAGGCCAGCTCTCAAATTAGGACTGTTTCTTATTTAAAGCAATGGAAAAAAATGTAGAGCAAGATCAACTTTTCTAATTTTACGTATTAGAAAACTGATTCTTATTTACATATTTATTAATCAAATCCAGAGCCATTTACTAAATTTCCAAGGTATGCTGGAGGCTGGAGGTACAGCAATGGACAGGAAAGGTTGTATCGTCATCTTCCCAGAGCTCTCAGACTAGCAGGGAAGATAGCATTACATACTTACTAACAATGGAGTGACATGTGCAGTCATATACATAAGGGAGATCACCTGATCATAAAGGTCACCCTGAGGAAGTGATGGATCAACATAGTATAGGGGTTAAAAGCATGGGCTCAAACCAGACTGGGTTGGAATTCTTGCTTTGCCACTTACTAGCCCTGTGGCCTTGGGAAACTCATATAACTTCTCTGGGTCTTAGTGTCCCCCATCTATAAAACAGGAATAATAAGAGTACCTACTTGCAGCACATTAAAAGTGTGCTAATATTTAGAAAGCACTTAGTATTTTGCACATAGTAAAGGATAGTAATAAAATTGAAAAGAAGCTGAGATCCAAAGGATGAATAGAAGTTACCTAGACAGACAGCAAGGAAAGAAGTGTTCCTGGCAGAGAACACCATGTACAAAGACTCAGAAAAGAGCTAGTCTATTTCTAGGAACTGAAAGAAGCCAAGTATGATTTTAATAGAATGGACCCTGTTCATGCTGGAAGGAGGCATTCCAGGTCTAGATAATGGGGTCTAAGGCAGGCTGGTAGATCATATTAGGGTTTAGCCCAAAACAGTGGAGATTCAGGGAAAGGTTTAAAGCACAGACAGTCTTAATTGTATTCGGGTTTTTGGGAGTCCTTCAGGCTTCTTTGTGGAATATGGATTGGGTGGGGGTTGCACTCCCACCCAACTGTAGAGACCCAGTGAGAGAAAGTGAGTCAGGCAAGGACAAGATTGGACCCAGGTTTTCTGCCTTCCAACCTGATACTTTTCTCATGCTGCACAGCCTTTTTCTAATGTGCTTTGATGGAGGCATGCCATGACAAGTGCATTCCTTTCACTTCTGGATGTTTGCAGTGCTTACCCTTTGAGCTGCATCCCCTTCATTATGTGAATGTCCTGTTCTCTTGACGAAGAATGTAATTACTGAGAGAGGAGATCAGATTAAAATTGAGTTTCTATAATGGGCCATTTGTTTGGAAGGGAGCCTGAAGGTATTTCTGAGGACTTTAATCAAAGGGGGAAAAAGCCAATAGAACTTCTGTGATGATGATGATTATTAGGGCAATTGAAATCCAAGCACAGCCAGCTTCATCAGTGAGTCATCACTTGCTTTTCTGAGGTTCTTAATTGGATGAGATTTGTTTTCCTCTGCAGTCTAGACTCTCAGGAATGGAAGGGACCTTAAGGGTCATATAGTTCAACCCTATGGAGAAAGCTTCAGCCCTGACTGTAGCACTTTAATAAGATCATCCAGTCCCTACTGCCATACCTGAACTGACAAGGAACTCCTTACCTTGAAAGACATCTCTCATATAGTAGAACAACTCCAAAAGGAAGTTCCTCCTTTTATGGAAGTGAACTCTGTCTCTGGGTCCTAGTCGTGCATCTGTTCTGGTTCTGCTTCTGGGTACATGTGGGACTTATCTGTCGCTTCTGCCTCAGGGAAACTATGGAGAGATCTTCAAGCAGCTGCCGTATTCTCCTAAGCTTCCTCTCCTTCAGCTGTCTTCTCAAGTGTGATTCCCTATGTGTTAGTAATAGTCAAGGAAACCCAACAGTACAGTGACTTAAAGAACAATGAAGTTTATTTCTCTTTCACAAGTGGTTCTGAATTCAGCAGCCTACATTGGCAGCCAGCTCTACTCCCCACAGTTATATAGGAATCTACATTCCTTTCAGTACTCTGTTCCACCTTCACCTAGGGCATTTTTGTCATCTGCACAAATTTAGGCCCCCTTGGGTTCTAGATGAGGGAAAGAGGAAAGAGAGAGTTCACAAAGAAAGTCCACTGCCTTAAAACTTAGGCCCGAAATGGTGCACATCACCTTCATTTACATCCCACTGGTCAGAAGTTGGTGATATGGCTAGTATTTATTGCAGTGAGAATGTTCATAGGAAATGTGGTTTAGACATATGCCCAGAAAAGGAGGAGAAGAAATTTAGGGGTCATCCACCAGTCTCTACCATACCGTGTGATATCAGATGGGCAGACTATAGCTCAGATGGGCCTCACACTTCTATTGCCAGTTTCAATGTCTTTCATTTGACTCTTTTTGTGGCATGTTTCAAAAAATGAATGTAGTAGAGGGCACAGAGCATTTGGATGCAGACACCCTGGCTCCACGTTTATAAACTGAGCTCTTCAATCATTTCACTTTTCTTAAGTCTTTATTTGTTTATTAAATCAGGAGAAAAATGTTCATCCCATGAACTCTTTTGAAGGGAGAAAGGGATAATCAATGAAATTGCATTTTTAAATATGCCAATAAAGATGAAATAGTTTGGCTTCAGTCTTCAAACTAGTGGTTTCAAGCTTTCTCTGACTACTCAACCTAAAGGGTTCTTTCTGTTTTTGGATTACCCGAAGCAGTTGTATTCACCATCATCTTAAAAAGAACTTACTGTGAAAGGCTTATAAGAAAGATTCTTTTACTTTATAGGCATTTGCCATTTATTTGAGGAAACAAATGGAAGAGTTTGATGGTGACCAGTATTAGTAGAAGTAGCAGTAATGATGACAATATATACCACTAGTGGCAATATCCATTTATCAAGCACTTATGTGCCAAGCTTTATGACAAGTGCTTATATATGGTGTCTGATTGATTTTTATAATATTCCTATGAAGTAGGCATTTCATCCTTACATTATGAGTAAGAAATTTTAGACTCAGAAAGCTTAAGTACTTTAGTGAGGGTCTTACAACTGGTAACTAACAGACCCAGGATTTCAGTCTAAGACTTTGTACTTATAGAGCTCTTCCTCTTGAGTTAAGAAGATTCAATTCATGAGGCCAGATCATGTGCAATTTTGTTTGATAATTGGATCACTCAACAGACGTTTCCAGAGTGCCTATTATATGCTGCATATTGTTCTGAACATTAAGAGTAAGGAATCAAATGAGTCATCTTAGCTAGTGACTTTATCTCATTCTTAATAGAGAAAAAAGAAGCCATATGATAAAAACTACCTGAAAATTCATCAACCTACTTGTATGCTTACCCACACACCTTGCCTTTCCTTTTGTTAGAATGGAACATGTCCTTGTTCCTCTCTAAGTCCAACTGCCTGTATTTTAGACCCCATTTGATCTTACTAAAATTGTCACTATCTCTTCTCCATGTTAAATTTATCACTTTCTGGGCCAGGTGCAGTGGCTCACACCTGTAATCCCAACACTTTGGGAGGTCGAGGCAGGTGCATCACTTGAGGTCAGGAGTTTGAGACCAGCCTGGCCAACATGATGAAACCCCATCTCTACTAAAATTACAAAAATTAGCTGGGCATGGTGGCGGGCACCTGTAATCACAGCTATTGGGGAGGCTGAGGTAAGAGAATTGCTTGAACCCCCGAGGTGAAGGTTGTAGTGAGCTGAGATTGCACCATTGCACTCCAGCCTGGGTGACAGAGCAATACTCCATCTTAAAAAAAAAAATTATCACTTTCTGGATTTCCTATATGCAAACAAATTAGCAATGATATTTTATATATTTATAGAGATAAGTAGACAGGAAGGAAGGAAGGAAGGAAGGAAGGAAGGAAGGAAGGAAGGAAGGAAGGAAGAAGGAAGGAAGTCCCCTGGCCCCACATTTTCCTCTGGCTATAAATCATTTCTCTACTTTATAGCAAAATTTTTCTAATGAATTATCTGTACTCATCCTTTCCACGTTCTCATCATGCATCACTCTTCTCTTTCCACTCTTAACTTTAATTCACAACATTCTTCTGAAACAGCTTTTATTAAGATCGTCTTAGACCATCATCCTGCCAATTCTAATGGTCATTTCCCTGTTTTCATGTTATTGGATGTCATAGCAGCACTTCACACAGTTAACTGATAACCTACTTCCTGAAATACTTTCTTCTTTAGGCTTTCAAGATACCACACTCCCTTAGTCCTCTTTCTTCTCCACAGTGGCCACTTTTTCTCAGGATCCTTTGACGTATTCTTCTCTCCCATACATTAAATGTTGAAGTACTCTAGCCACTATGCTTTCTTCTCTTCTTTGCTCTTCTCCAGCTATACTCATTTTCCACATAATTCAATCTGTTTCCATAGCTTTAAATGTCAACTATATGCCAATGAGTTCCATATCTACATTTTCAACCTTAACTTCTCCTGAACTCTAGATTAGTATAATCAAACTGTCTATATAGTATTTCATTCCAGATGTCCAGTAGGCATGTCAAAATGAATATATTCAAAACAAAAACTCAGGTATTTTTCATCACAGCAAATGAATTTGGTAAAAATCTGAGGGCTATGATTAATTTTTTTCTTTCCCTCACATCTTACATCCAGTCAATTAGTGAGTCTTGCCACTCTATCTCTAATATATGTCCCCAACCCACTCACTTTCCTCCATATCCTCTGCCATAACCCTAATCCAGGTCACTATTATATCTTGTTCGAACTACTGAAAGAGCCTTTACTGGTCTCCCTACTTCTTGCCCCTAGAATCCATTCTCCACACAACAGCCAGATTATGTCTCTCCCTGCTTAAAACCTTTCTATGGCTTCCATTCTCATTTGAATAAGGTCCTTACCATGGTCAGTAATGCCCTACAGGTCTTGTTTTCTGCCTACTTCTACTTTTTCTCCTTCCACTTGGTGACTATGGTCTAGCTATTATGACCTTCTTTCTGTCACCCAAAGATGGCAAGCTCATTTCTCTCTCCAACACTTGGCACTCTTCCCATAGGAAAATTTTCATTGTTTGGGTCTCCTCCTCAGGGAATATTTTCCTGATCATTCTAGTTAAAATATACCACCACTACCCCAGTCACTACCGAATCATACCATTTAATTTTCTTCATAGCATATATTAGTAGCTGAAATTATTTCATTTAATTTTTGTTTACTCATTTAAGACAATCTTCTCCTGCTATAATGAAAACTCCTTTGGGGCAGGGCATTTGTGATTTTTTATTGCTGTATTCCCAGCACCTAGAATAATGCCCAGCACTTAGTAAACATTCAATAAATATCTGTAGACTGGCCTACTAGATCCCTGCTCTCAAGGCCTTAGTATAATAAGAGAGACTGAAATGTGAATGGTGACCACACAGTATAATTTGTGCTGTGACAGAGGGAAGCCCAGAGTTTGTGATAGGCCAAAGTAGGTACCTAACCAAGCTGGACACATCAGATAAACTGAAGCTGAAACTGAAGTTTGAAGGATAGGTTGGTTTTAGCCAAGTGAAGAGTAGGGGAAGATCACATATGGAGGGAGAGTAGGACTGTATGTCACATGGTTCATCAGGGCTGGAGGAATAAAGAGAGGTACACAGCCACCAGTTTCTGTAGTAGGCTCAGGACTTTGAAATTTAGCTTTAAATGGAGAGCCAAGGAAGCAACCAAAGTAAACAAGTTTCATGATTTGTCTTTTTTGGCTCAAATTGTGTTTGAAATTTTGTATTTTCTTTCAACTTCTTATATCAAGATAATCCTCTTATTTGCATGGGATTTTTCCCTGATGATGCTACAGAATATGGATTATATGAATTTTGGAATTATGTATATGTACCTGATCTAATTACACATAGGAAAGGCATACTACAGAACTAATTTACTGAGAGCTTCTATAGTAAATACATAATTGTTTATTAATAATGAATATGTATATATAAACCATATGATATAAATAGAATTTGATTTATGAGTTCATAAAAAAAGTATTTTTAGCATCATAAGTAAGCCATATATCCTCATATATACTATTGTTTGTGGTATAAATAAATGTTTATGACTTCAGCATTTGGACTTGGGAAATACATGCAGTTTCTTGGGGCAGTAATATTATTCTGGGTACCCACTACTTGGCCAAATGTAGGTCTGCAAAAATAGCTGCATGAATAAGGTGTTTGCTTTACATATTCCTGAAAATTTTAAATGGGGATAACATCTCCAAACAAGATAAATTGCCTGTGGATATGTATATATTAATATATATAGTCACAGCAAATACTTACGGTATAATGTAGCATTATAACAGATACATATAGAAAATGCTGCAAGCATAGTACAGGGAAGAAGTAGTTCTGCCTTGAAACATCCAGGAAGTTTTAAAAGAGGAAGCAACATTTGAACTAGGCTTTGAAGGATGACTAGGAATCTTCCAGAGAATAAAAGAAAGAAATGTCATTTAGGGAGTGGGAATGGCACAGGCAAAGGTGTAGAGGTGTGCAAGTACATGGAATATTCTAGGAACTATGAATTAATGTACACTGTGGCCGGAATACAGGTGGGAAAGAAGTAGAAAATGACAGTGGAGAGGTGAATTAGGATCAAGACTGAAGGGTCTTAGAGGGAGGGAGCTCAAGATAGCCAAATAGAAGCCTCCTCTGATCATCCTTCCTGCAGGAACACCAAGTTTAACAGCTATCTACACAAAAAGGCACCTTTGTAAGAACCAAAAATTAGGTGAGCAATCACAGTACCTGGTTTTTACTTCATATCACTGAAAGAGGAACTGAAGAGAATAGGAAATACCATCTTGAATTGCTGATGCCACCCCTCCCCCTTCTCCTGGCAGCATGTGAAATCTATGTGCTTCAGGGAGGGAGAGTGCAGTGATTGTGGGACTTTGCATTGGAACTCAGTGCTGCTGTGTCACAGTGGAAAGAAACAATAGGCTAAACTCAGCCAGTACTCATGGAGGGAGCGTTTAGGCCAGACCAGCCCAAACCAGAGAGGAATCATCAATCCCATTAGTCATAGTTGAGTTCTATCAAGCCTCACCACCCAGAGTTAAAGTGCTTTGGGGTTTTAAATGAACTTCAAAGGCAGTCTGGGTCACAAGGACTGTTACTCCTAGGCAAGTCCTAGTGCTGTGCTGGGCTCTGGGCCAGTAAACTTGAGGGGCATCAGCCAGGCCAGCCAGGGGAGTGCTTCTGCCATCTCTTCCCAGCTCACAGCTCACAGCTCAGCTCCGACACAGACCCCTTCAGCACCGCTCACAGCTCCAACAGAGACCCCTTTCTTTCTGGAGAAGAGAAGAGAGAAGAGTTCAGAAGACTTTGTCTTGCAACTTGGATACCAGCTCAGCCACAGAAGGATAGGGTGCTAGGTAGAGTCCTGAGGTACCCATTCCAGGCTCTAGCGCCCAGATGACATTTCTAGACATAACTTAAGCCAGAAGGGAACCTGCTACCTTGAAGAAAAGGACCCAGTCCTGGCAGGATTCATCACCTGCTGACTAAAAAGCCCTTGGCCCTGAATAATCAGCAGCAATAGTCAGGTCATACATGTTGTAGGCCTTGGGTGAGACTCTGAGACATGCTAGCTTCAGGTTTGACCCAGGACATTCCCATCTGTGGTGGCTATGGAGAGAGACTCCTTTGGCTTGAGAAAAGCAGAGGGAAGAGTAAAGGAGACTTTGTTTTGCAGTGTAGATACCAGCTGGGCCACAGAAGGGTAGCAAACCAAGCAGGAGCTTATAGTCCCCAATTCCAATGCCATTCTAGGTTGGCATTTCTAGATCTGCCCTGGGCCAGAGAGGAGCTCAATTCCCTGAAGGGGAGTTTCAGGCCTGGGCAGATTCACTACAAGCTGATTGAAGAACTGTTGGGTTTGGGGTGAACGTAAGTGGTAGTTTGGCAGTACTCCTCGTGGGCCCTGTGGTGGTAGCCACAGGAAGAGAGGCCTCTGCTTGTGGAAAGGGGAGGGAATGGTGGAAAGGAATTCGTCTTGTGCTTGGGTGTAAGGTCAGTCACAGTAGAATGGAGCACCAAGTAGATTTCTAAGATATCCAACTCCAGGCCTCGGTTTTGAACGGCATCTCTAGGGTTGGGGGGGAACTTGCTGCCCTGAAGGAAAGGACACAGGCCTGACTGACCTTGCCACCTGCTGATTGTAGAGTTTTAGGGCCTTCAGCAAACATAGGCAGTAGCCAGGTAGGAGTTACAGTGAACCTTGGGCAAGACGCAGTGCTATACTGGCTTCAGGTCAGACCCAGCACAGTCCCAGTGGTGGTGGCCACAGGGATATTTGCTCCAGGGAGCTCAACACAGAGAGAGAGAGACTCCATTTGATTGGTAGGAAGTTAAGGAAGAGAACAAGAGTCTCTGTCTGGTAATCTAGATAATTCTTTCAGATCTTTTCCAAGAAGACAGTACCTCTACAAGTCTGCAAGTCACAGAATTACTGGTTTTGGGGTGCCCCTTAATGCAGATATGGCTACAATGACTAAAAATTAGATCACAACAACTAAGTCCCTTTGAATAATTTTGAAAGCCTTCCCAAAAAAGACAGGTACAAATTAGTCCAGACTGCGAAGACTATGATAAATCCCTAACTATTCAAATGCCCAGACAGCAAGGAACATCCACAAGCATCAAGATCATCCAGGAAAACATGACTTCACCAGATTAACTAAATAAGACACCAGGGACCAATCCCAGAGAGACAGATGTTTGTGACAATTCAGGGAATTCAAAGTAGCCATTTTGAGGAAAGTTGACAAAATTCAAGATAACACAGAGAAGGAATTAAGAATTCTATAAATTCAAGATAAATTTAACAAAAATATTAAAATAATTGAAAAGAATTAAACAGAAATTCTGGAGCTGAAAGATACGATTAACACACTAAAGAATGCATCAGAGTCTCGTAATAGCAGAATTGATCAAGCAGAAGAAAGAATTAGTAAGCTTGAAGAAAGGCTATTTGAAAATACACAGTCAGAAGAGACAAAAGAGAGAAAAAGAATAAAAAAGAATATAGCACACCTACAAGACTAAGGAAATATCCTCAAAAGGGCAATTCTAAGACTTATTAGCCTTAAGAGGAGGTAGAAAGATAGGGTTAGAACTTTTATTTCAAAGGGATAATAACTAAGAACTTTCCAAATGTTGAGAAAGCTATCAATATTCAAGTACAAGTAGGTTATAAAACACCTAGCATATTTAACCAAAAGAAAACTACTTCAAGGCATATAATGATCAAACTTGCAAAAGTCAAGAATAAAGGGATCCTAAAAGCAGCAAGAGAAATAAAACAAACACAATGGAACTCCAATACATCTGGCAGCTGACTTTTCAGTGGAAACCTCACAGGCCAGGAGAGGGTGTCATAACACATTTAAAGTGCTGAAGGAAAAATACAGAAAAAAAACTTGTACACTACAGTAGTACATTCAGTAAAAATATTTTTCAAACATGAAGTAGAAATACTTTCCCAGACAAACAAAAACTGAAGGATTTCATCAACACCAGACCTGTCCCACAAGAAATGTTAAAGGGAGTTATTTATTTAGAAAGAAAAAGATATTAATAAACAATAAGAAATCATCTGAAGGTACAAAACTCATTGGTAGCAGTAAGTACACATAAAAATATAGGATATTATAGCATTGTAATTGTGATGTGTAAACTACTCATATCTTAAGTGCAAAGACTAAATCATGAACCAATAAAAATAATAACTACAACTTTTCAAGACATAGACAATATAAGAAGATATAAACAGAAGTAAAAAAGTGGGAGGTGAAGTTAAAGTGTAGAATTTCCACTAGTTGTCCCTTTGCTTGTGTGTTAGTTTGTTTATGCAATCGGTGTTACACTGTCATCAGTTTAAAATAATGGGTTATATTATTTACAAACCTCATGGTAACCTCAAATTCAAAAATGTACAACGGATACACAAAAAGGAAACAAGAAATCACCAGAGAAAATCACCTTGACTAAAGGGAAAACAGGAAGGAAGGAAAGACCACAAAACAAGCAGACAACAATAAATGATGCTAGGAAAACTGCATATCATACGCAGAAGAATGAAACTAGACTCCTATCTCTCACCGTACACAAAAAATCAAATTTAAGTGGATTACAGACTTATATGTAAGACCCCAAACTATGAAACTACTACAAGAAAACATTGGGGAACCTCTCCAGGACATTGATCTTTGCAAGAATTTGTTGATCAGTACCCTACAAGCACAAGCGACCAAAGCAAAACTGGACAAATGGGATCACATTAAGTTAAAAACCTTCTGCACAGCAAAGGAAACAATCAAAAAGTGAAGAGACAACCCATAAAATGGGAGAAAAATATTTGTGAACCATTCATCTTACCAGGGATTCATAACCAGAACTTATAAGGAGCTCAAACAACTCTGTAGGAAAAAAATCTAAACAATCTGATTTAAAAATGAGCAAAGATTTGACTAGACATTTCTCAAAAGAAGATGTACAGATGGCCAGCAGGCATATGAAAAAGTTCTCAACATCATTGATCATTAGAGAAATGCAAATCAAAACTACAATGAGATATTGTCTCACCCCAGCTAGAATGGCTTATATCCAAAAGATAGGCAATAACAAATGCTGGCAAGGATGTGGAGAACAGAGAATCCTCAACCACCGTTGGTGGGAATGTAAATTACCACAACCACTATGGAGAACAGTTTGTATGTTCCTCAAAAAACTAAAAATAGAGCTACCATATGATCCAGCAATCACACTATTAGATATACCCCCAAAGAATGGAAATCAGTATATCGAAGACATATCTGAAACAAACGTATCCCATGTTTATTGCACCACTGTTCACAATAGCCAAGATTTGGAAGCAACCTAAGTGTCCATCAACAGATGAATGGGTAATGAAAATGTAGTACATATACAGAATGGAGTACTAGTCAATCATAAAAGTAATGAGATTCTATCATTTGCAACAACATGGATAGAACTTGAGATCATTAGATTAGGTGAAATAAGCCAGGCACTGAATGACAAACTTGGTGTGTTCTCACTTATTTTGGGGAGCTAAAAATTAAAACAATTGAACTCATCGAGACAGAGAGTAGAAGGATGGTTACCAGAGGCTGGAAGGGTAGTTGGTGGGTGGGAGGATAGAGTGGGGATGATTAATGAGTATAAAATATAGTTAGAAAAAATGAGTAAGATCTAGTATTGGTAGCACAACAGGGTGATTACAGTTAATAAAAATTTAATTGTACATTTAAAAATAACTAAGAGTATAATTGAATTGTTTGAAAAACAAAAGATAGTTGGTGCCAAGATGGCCAAATAGGAACAGCTCCAGCCTCCAGCTCCCAGTGTGAGTGACACAGAAGACGAGTGATTTCTGCATTTCCAACTGAGATACCGGGTTCATCTCACTGGGGCGTGTCGGATAGTCAGTGCAGGACAGTGGGTGCAGTCCAGTGAGTGACAGCTGAAGCAGGACGAGGCATCGCCTCACCTGGGAAGCACAAGGGGGAAGGGGACTCCTTTTCCTACCCAAGGGAAACCATGACACACAACACCTGGAAAATCGGGTCACTCCCACCCTAATATTGCACTTTACCAAGGGTCTTAGCAAACAGCACACCAGAGGTCACGTTACCCACAAAGGGAAGACCATCAGAGTAATAGCAGATCTCTCAGCAGCTCTACAAGACAGAAGAGAGTGGAGGCCAATATTCAACATTCTTAAAGAATTTTCAACCCAGAATTTCATATCCAGCCAAACTAAATTTCATAAGTGAAGGAGAAATAAAATCCTTTGCAGACAAGCAAATGCTGAGAGATTTTGTCACCACCAGGCCTGCCCTACAAGAGCTCCTGAAGGAAGCACTAAA
>NW_012100854.1:376802-438798 GCF_000951045.1 Mandrillus leucophaeus | reverse complement strand
TGTCCTTTGTAGGGACATGGATGCAGCTGGAAACCATCATTCTCAGCAAGCTATCACAAGAACGGAAAACCAAACACACCACATGTTCTCACTCATAGGCGAGAACTGAACAATGACATCACTTGGACACAGTAAGGGGAACATCGCACACCTGGGCCTGTTGTGGGGTGGGGGGAGCGGGGAGGGATAGCATTAGGAGTTATACCTAATGTAAATGACAAGTAATGCGTGCAGCACACCAACATGGCACATGTATACATATATGTGTATACTGCACGTTGTGCACATGTATACTAGAACATAAAGTATAGTAAAAAAAAAAATAAGAAAAAGAAAAACAAAAGATAAATGCTTAAGGTGATGGATACCCCATTTACCTTGATGTGATTATTACTAATTGTATGCCTGTATCGAAATATATCATGTACCCCATAAGTATATATACCTACTATGTACCAACAAAAAGTAAAACATTTAAATTTTTTAAAAAAGAATGCAGGATCTTGAAGAACACATCCATACATTTAGACTTTACCCTTAGACATCATTGAAATCCAAAAAGGTTACAGAATCTGTGACAACAGATAGTAGAGAGTAGTCATAAAGCCAGGGCCCCAACAAAGTCTCTGCCTTTGCCTTTCTGTTCAGTGGGCCTCTACCTCCTTATCTGTCAGAGACAGAGCAGATGATCTCTAAACAGTCCCTTTTACAGCTGTGAAATTTCCTTGACTAAATAAGTAGCCCCACCTTTTTTTGCCAGAGGAATAAATGGAGTTAGTCCATCAACACAATGAAAGGCAGAATCACTGCTCTCAAGCTAAATTTCCCCTGAGACACTCATTTCTTCGCTGACCTCTCAGGCCATTGGAGCCAGGAGTAATGAGATATCGATGCTGACAGGCCTCCTCCCCTCCACCTGCCTATTCATATGCCTGGGAATGCCTTCATGAAGAGTTATGAAGGCCTTCTAAATTGAATTTTTCTCTCCCTTATCTCACACTTTATTGAGATGCTGAAGATTTCTTAACTTGCCAGGAAAAGATAGTACAGCAGAATTTGTCCCAGCCACAGGCTCTCAGTATTGACCAACAGGTTGGTAGCAAAGGTGGGACATTTGCCTCTGAAGAGTGATAACTCAAGGCAATCTGCTTGCTATCTTAGGAGAAAGTTGTTTTGTCTTCCACACTTTCATTTATCGACCTTATCCTGTGGCCTCTGAAATATTTTCTCCCAGAAGCTGTGAACTTCAGACCATCCCTATACTGTTTGTCCAGGTATATAGTCTGCATATATACATAAAAAGTTTTCCATGTGTCTGGTATTGTGTTAGATAATGAGCATAAAATAGGAGTCAGACACAATCCCCACTCATGAGAAGCGCCCCATTTGGTGAAGGAGATAGAAACATACATAAATAGTTTGGCGTGATTTTGTTATATTACAGTGGAGAAGGTATTCATTTATCCACTAAACTTCATGGAATGAATAGGAAAAATCCCTGTTCTCAAGTAGCTCATAGATAATTTTTTTTAGAATGGTAGAGGTAGGTTCCATTTTAAGTGTATGTATATAGCATTCAGAAGATGTATGAATTTTCCCCTGGAACAGGGAATGAGGGGGTGGGTCAGGAAAGGCTTCGTAGAGAAGGTGATATTTTAGTTAAATCTTGAAAAATAAGCAGTCTTTTTACACAGCTTTCTTGAGTGCATGGTGGGGAAGGGGAAGCAGGAGGAGAAGAAAAATAAGAGCATTCTAGGAAGAGTGCCCAGCATGAGAAAATCCAGACTTATAAAATAGGCTGTGTCTTCATAGAACTACACTGGATCCCTGAGGATGGATATAGTTTTATCTCATATCCTGCAACACTGCTAAACTCATTTATTAGTTCTTATAGCTTTTATGTAGATTCCATCAGGTTTTTCACATGCATGAAACTTGTTTTATGACCCAGAATATGATCTATCTTAGTAAATGTTCTGCATGTACTTGAGAAAAATATATATCCTGCTCTTGTTGAGTGGAATGTTCTGTAAGTGTCAACTAGGTAAAATTGGTTGATCATGTTGTTCAAATCTTCTATATCCTTTCTGATTTTCTATCTATGTAATCTATCAATTATAGAGAGAGAAGTATTGAAATCTCTGATTATAATTATGGATTTGTTCAATTCTGTCAATTTTTGCTTTATGTGTCTTCAACCTCTGGTATTAGATGCATAAATATTTAGAACTGTTATATCTTCTTAATAAATTAACCCCTTTATTATTATGAAATTACTCTCTTTATCCCTGGCAATATTCTTTGCTCTAAAGTCTGCTGAATCTGATATTAATATGGCCACTGCAGCTTTTATTAGTGTTAATATGGTATATCTTTTCCATTCTTTTACTTTTAATCTATTTATGTCTTTATGTTTGAAGGACATTTATTATGGATAGTTTGACCATGTTTTGTTATCTAATCTGTAAATCTCTGCTTTTTAAATTACAGTGTTTAGACTGCTTATATTTAACATGATTATTGATATAGTTAAGTATAAATCTCATTTTGTTGTTTGTTTTCTATTTGTTTCATCTAGTCTTTATTTCTATTTTCTCTTTTTTGCCCTCTTTGGGGATATTTTGGAATATTCTTTGAATATGTTTATGGTTTTGTTTTATTTCCTTTGTTGGTTTATTAGATACTAGTATATAAGAGTTTATTATCTGTAACTCTTATATAGCTAATAAACTAACTACTTCCATTATTTTTGTACCTTATGTAGAGTTTGTAGTATACAACTTTATCATAATCTATATTCAACTGACATTATGCTACTTCACATGTAGTATAAGAACCTTATATCAATATATTTTCCATTATAAACCCCAAACTACATTGTTACTATTTTCTTTGAATAGTAAAATCTTTTGAAGTTATTTAACTAATAAGACATATTCTTATGTATTGTTTTATATGGTTAAATGATGCTTTTAATGTGGTAGATACATATTTCCATCTGGTATCCATATTTCCATCTGGCATAATTTTCTTTTGGCTTGAAGCGCTTCCTTTAATGCTTCTTAGAGTGTGGGTCTGCTAGTAGTGAATTCTTGTAGCTTTCTTATATCTGAAAAACCTGAATTTTGTCTTAGTTTTGAAATTCCTGCTAGGTATATAATTCTAGTCTGAAAGTTTTTTCTTTCAGTACTTCAGACATGTTGCTCTGTCATCTCATTTGCATTGTTTCCAAAGAGAAGTCTGTTTTCATCTTTATCGTCGTTTCTTGGTACATAACATGGTTTTCCCCTTTGGCTACATTCAAGTTTCCTCTTCATTACTGGTTTTAAACAAATTGATTATGATGTGCCCTGGTATAGTTTTTTCATGTTTTTTGTGCTTGGGATTCATTGAGTTTCTTTAATCAGCCAGTTTCAGTTTTCATCAAACGTGGAAAAACACCTATTATTTCCACAGACATTTTTTCTGCCTACCCCTAGCCCTGCTTTCGAGGATTCCAATTCCTTGCATAGTAGGACAATTAAAGTTGTCCCAGAGCTCACTGTTTTTTTGTTAACTGGGGAGGGAAGGTCTTTTTTCTTTCTGTGTTTCTTTTTGGATAGTTTCTATTGATACAATGCTATGTCTTCAAATTCACTAGTCTTTTCATCTGCAATATCTAATTTGCCATTTTTCCATCCAATGTACACTTTAATCTCAGATATTGTAATTTTATCTACAGACACTTGATTTATATATTTCATGTCTCTTAACTTTTGGAACATATGGAATACAGCTATAATAACTGTCAATGTCTTTTTCTGCTAATGCTAATATCTGTATCAGTTCTACGTCCATTTTGATATGACTATTTTCCTCATTATTTTCAATTTATTTTATTTCAATTTATTTCTATTTATTTTCCTGCTTTTCTGCATGCCTGCTTTTTTTATTTTATAGCAAACATTTATCGAATGACTGAATTTTACCCTTTCAGTGATAGATATTTCTGTATTCCTGTAAATGTTCTTAAACTTCATTCTGGGATGCAGTTATGTTACTTAGAAACAGTTTCGTTCTTTCAAGTCTTGCTTTTAAGTTCATTAGGTGAGACCAGAGAAGTATTTGCTCAGCCTAATTTTTCCCTACTACTGAGGCCAGTCCCTTCCTTCTGAGTACTCTACCCAGTGCCCTGTGAATTATGAGGTTTCTAGTTTAGCTGTTCTTAGCCCTGTGTACCAGGCACTTTTCCATCTAATCCTTCAAATGGTTCTTTCTTTGGCTGCAGTTTTTCCACATACTTGTGCTGATCAGTATTCTACTGAATACTCAAGGAGGACCGTTGGCAAAGCTCTATATTTTTTTCTGTCTTCTACTCTGTCCTCTCTAGTTCTCTGACCTGCAAATTATAGTTGAGGGTCTTTCCAAGTTCTCAGATTTGTCCCCTCAACTCAGGGAGTATATCAGCCTCTTCTTTGGTTTCCTTCCTTGTGCCCTGGCCTACAAACTCTCTGATAAGCTGGGGCAATCCTGGAGCTGAACACATTAGTTTTCCGTCTCACAGTGATCACTGACCTTCATTGCCTTATGTCCAATGTCTTGTAAACCATTTTTTCATGTATTTTCTTCTGATTTTTGGGTTGTTTTTTCAGGTGGGAGGGTAAATCCAACTCTGTTATTCTGTCTCAGGTAGAAGTGAACATCCTCCCAAATTCTTTATTGTGGCTTCATAAGTCCGTCTTGCTGGAAACTCCAGTTACCTCTTTATCCTAATCTCTCTCTACTACTTTGTGCTCAATTTCCATTGTGGAATTCTGCATATATGATCTCGTGGCACATTTCTACATTCCCTCAGCCCAGAAGGCCTTCCCCATTCACTATCTCCTTCTTTTTACTAACTCTTACTATATTTCCAGATACAGTTCAGGCATCAGATAGCCCTATTTGTTCCAACTTTCACCATAGGTCAGGTTATGAGCCTTGCATCTCCCTATCAGAATTGTTTCTGCATGTCTCAAATTGGGTTTCATGGGAACATAGATGGGCATTATAAGATAGTAGGTATCTGTTTGGAAAATGTTAGGTTAAATAGTATTGGGGGTGTTTGTTTGTTTGTTTGTTTTTGAGACGGAGTCACTCTCGCTCTGTCCCCCAGGCTGGAGTGCAGTGACACAATCTCGGCTCACTGCAAGCTCCGCCTCCCAG
This sequence comes from Mandrillus leucophaeus, assembly GCF_000951045.1. Classification (NCBI taxonomy): domain Eukaryota; kingdom Metazoa; phylum Chordata; class Mammalia; order Primates; family Cercopithecidae; genus Mandrillus; species Mandrillus leucophaeus. The sequence goes on along the minus strand of NW_012100854.1, from coordinate 433,614 downwards.
GTTCACGCCATTCTCCTGCCTCCGCCTTTGAGTAGCTGGGACTACAGGCGCCCGCCACCATGCCCGGCTAATTTTTTGTATTTTTAGTGGAGACGGGGTTTCATCGTGTTAGCCAGGATGGTCTCGATCTCCTGACCTCGTGATCCGCCCGCCTCTGCCTCCCAAAATGCTGGGATTACAGGCGTGAGCCACTGTGCCAGGCCCTGGGTTTTTTTAAATTTTTACTTCAAAAAAAGAAAACTGCCTATTATATCCCTTCTTGGACACTCACAGTGCACATTTAAAAGCTAATGTGCACTGTGAGTGTCCAAGAAGAAATATGATAGGCAGATGGGAAAGCTGAGGCTCAGGCAGATTTTTTTTTTTTTAAGTAAGATAAAAACATACTAGCCACAGCTCTGCTGTGCAGTGGATAGATAGAAATGTACCTGAGAGCTTCCCTGTCCAGGTCCCTGTGGGAGCACAGAACCCAATGTAGCAGAAAGAGGGCTACATTCCTAATCCTAGGCCTACCTCTAATTCATTGTGTGACTATGGGCAAGGTACCTTCCCACTTTAAACATTAGTTTCCACATCCAAAAAGTGGTAGTGGAGGTTAGACTTGATGAGATTAAACTTTATCTTCAGCCTCCTAATCTTCTACTGCCATGATTATACCAACCTTCCCTGAGCTTTTTCTTTGGTGAATTCTCATAGCCTCCTAGTACTCATTTTAGCAATATCATATCCTTGTATGTTCTCTCCTAAATGACACAGGTATAGAAGTCTTACCTCAGCTACAAGAGCATCTGCTTCTCTCCTGGCATGCCTTACCTGTAACAGAGTCCTAATAAATGCTTCTTCAGTCCTTCCTTACTGTGTTCCTGGTTTTATAACTAGCCCTAGATCAGAACCTTAGAGACCTTTCTAAACTTCTCTCTCTTCCTCATTCCCCATTTATATGGTTAACAAATTTGATTCTGGTTGTTTTCACCCCCTTGATATCTTTTCAATCAACTCTCTTATTCTCTACCCCTAAAAATACAGGTATTATTATTGCTATTATTTCTTCTCTTATAGTTGAGGAAACTGGGACACAGAGATTAATTAATTTGCCCAGGGACTCACAGCTAGTAAGTGGTTGAACCATGACCAGAACCCAAATTCTAACAGGCTTGCTTCCTCAATTAACATTTGCTCTCTGATTGAATGAATGAATGCATTTATGAAATTAACTTGAATTTTCTACATTTTTGCTATTTGTTTGCTTGATGAAACTACTTAGGATAAGGTTTTTTTCCCCATAATTTTGCTTTGTTGCCTTGTACAATAATCTTATTTAACTCTGAGAAATGAGCAAGGTCCAGATGTCCCTTGTGGGATGCCTATTTGTCCGTGAGCGCTTACTAATATCTCCATACAAGTTGAGTGTCTCCCCTAGAAACTCCTTGTCCTTGTTTCCCTTTGAGGATCCATAAACCTGGAAGCAGCTGCCAAGTCAAAAGCCTAACAGAACAGACTATTCTCAACCTCTTTTTTTCAGCCCTCCAGGAGGTTGCTATCTGCACCATTGTTTACCCATAATTGGGACAATTTATCTAGATGGCAACATTAAATGGGATTGTAGGGTTTTTTTAAGTATTAGAATGTTCTTGGCTTTCATATGACTATGAAGGAAGAGTTAAAATTTGTTACTATGTTGAAAGCAACTTCAGTCGCAGGAATGTCATTTTTGATAAGTAACTTGGTCCCAAAATAACATCTGTACAACTGATCATGCTTATATTTCAAAATTTTAAAAAACCTCACCTACACAGGTAAGCAAATGCATTTTTTTTTACCCTGTCACTCTCTTGTAAAACCCTGTTTTAATTCCTTAGTTGGCACCACAGCCCTGTCACCTGGATCCTACCCACTTCTCCAGTCTTATTCTCTACTCCTTCTCCCTTGTACTTACCCGACAGTCCTAGTGAACTACTTGTTGGGTCCCAAATACACCTCTCTGCCTTTTCAATATGTCACCTCTTCTACCAGAAGGTTCTTCACCATTTATCTACCCAGTGAGCTCTTTGTCATGCTTCAAAACCTTGATCTGTTATCAACACTTCTCCAGAGTTCTCCTTGGCTCCCACCCTCACCCCAAGATGAAGTTGATCGCTCTTCTGTGTGCACACACTTTTTTTTTTTTTTTTTGAGACAGAGTTTCGCTCTTGTCCAGGCTGGTGTGCAATGGCACGATCTTGGCTCACTGCAACCTCTGCCTCCTGGGTTCAAGCAATTCTCCTGTGTCAGCCTCCGAATTAGCTGATTATGGTAGTAGATTCCATGCATGCACTACCACACCCAGCTAATTTATGTATTTTCAGTAGAGCCAGGGTTTCACCATGTTGGTCAGTCTGGTCTCGAACCCCTGACCTCGGGTGATCCACCTGCCTCGGCTTCCCAAAGTGCTGGGATTACATGCATGAGCCACCACACCTGGCTGCACACACATTTTGTTATTGCATCTATCATCCTGTTTTATGTTTGTTTAATATATAGTCAGATGTCCTGAGCTTGAATTCCAGCTATGGCACTCACTATTGAAAAACCTGTATATGGTACATACTTTTTTTGCTTCTCAATTTTTTTTCCTCTATGTAATAAGGATAAATTGCAGAAATGAGGATAATGACAAACCTATCTCACAGGGTTATTTTGAGAAATAAATGAGTTTCACCCATAAAGTCCTTAGAACATGTATAAAGTGTATAGAATACACTTGACAAATATTCCCTATCATGTGCAGAAATAGATAAGAAGGAATCAGAGTTAACTCAGATTTCTATTAAATAATACAGGAAAATGATTAGGAAGCATGGGAAGATAACTAAGGCCCAGGCCTCACAACAAAATACACAGATGTTCTTGATTGTATTCTTGTGTTGCTATGTCTATGACTGAAGGAAATCAAACAAATCCAAAGGACCTTGAGTGAGCTTATCCATGTTTTATATCCTTGAACATTCACAGCTTTGGTACTAGAACAGGACCAATTTGTAGGAATTACCAGCACCAATGCGTTGGCATTACCAGAGGTCAGATTTAATCTCAGCCTTGAGATAATCTTTCTAATATTTCAAGCTGCTCAAATATGAAACAGGCTTCCTAGGGAGGTAATGAGCTCCCATTACTCTATGCATTCAAATAGAATATTAGCAGCTACTTGAGGGCTCAGATATTATATTAATAGTAAGTTCAAACATAGAGTGGTTAGTTAAAACAGGTGGACTTCAGATTACTTTCTTTTTTTTTTTCTTTTTTTTTTTTTTTTTTTTTTTGAGACGGAGTCTCGCTCTGTCACCCAGGCTGGAGTGCAGTGACCAGATCTCAGCTCACTGCAAGCTCCGCCTCCTGGGTTTACGCCATTCTCCTGCCTCAGCCTCCCCAGTAGCTGGGACTACAGGTGCCCGCCACCATGCCCGGGTAGTTTTTTGTATTTTTTTAGTAGAGATGGGGTTTCACCGTGTTAGCCAGGATGGTCTTGATCTCCTGACCTCGTGATCCGCCCGTCTCGGCCTCCCAAAGTGCTGGGATTACAGGCTTGAGCCACCGCGCCCGGCCCAGATTACTTTCAACTGTATATATATTTCTTCTTTATTTTTTAAACACTAATTCCAATCACCATCAATTTTTTTTTAAGAAATGAGACCTGTCTATGCTGTCCAGGCTGGCCTCGAACTCCTGGGCTCAAGCAATCCTCCTGCCTCATCCTCCCAAGTAGCTGTGACTACAGATACTGGCCACCAAGCCCAGCTCACCTGTCCCCATATTTTTAAATATGTGTGTTTTAGTTTATAATTCTGAAGTTCTAAGTTTCTGTGTTTCCTTAAATCTATAACTCTGTGATTCTGTGACTTCATTGGATTAACTGTCAGTTCCCTGGATGATGTTTGGCAGCAATCTGGCTCTCTATTTTATGACAATAGCTTTGGAGGCTGTTGGGAATTTTTCCATACTGAGCATCAAGCCAATTTAAAAAGTGGTTTCTGAGGAGGGCATTCATTCAGGACCTTTACTAAATGCTCTCACAGCTCTTTTCCATGCTATATTTTTAGCTCCTATAGCCATTTAAGTTGAACATAATTAGAGGAAAACAAAAGCTAAAGCAAAAAAGCAACGTCTCAGCATATTTTCAAGGAATGAATAGAGCTGAAGAGAAGCAGCTGCCCAATGCTGCACTTATATTTAGAATCTACCTGGGGACAGTCTGACAGAGCTAAGTCAGGCTTAGTTGAAAGGAGGGAAAAAATAACATGTAATATTTGTATCACCTTCCTAAGTAATCATCTATAATACTATAGACATGATAAATACTACAGAGATAAAGCTATTATATACAGAATGAACTGGTTAAAACTCTATTGTATGTTAGGAGGATAGATCTCATGTTAAGCATTGTTACCTCAGTAAAATAAAAATTTAAAGAATGAATTTTAACTCATGAAACTTCTGTTGTATATAAAATTGGGAAGTATCATAATCAACCCTTGTAATTGCCATTCAAATCTTTATATCCAAGTAAATGGTAGTTTCTTGAACCTAGGTTGTTTGCCTTAAAATCCAGTGTCTTTCCTTACATTACATATCCCTGCCAGTACAAACTTATCTGAACTTATTCTCTTCAGTAAATCAAATGCACATTTGATCACTTAAGTTCCCCCCAAATTAAAAATAATAATAATAAAACAGTTTGGTGGCTTTCAATTCTTCAAAGATTAAAGATTTTAGATTATTTTCCTGCTTCCCTTTTCCCCACCCTATCCAAATCTCTGTTATAGGTTCTCATATATTTGTACCTTATCACTTATCACTGTATATTTAAGCCTTATTTACTATTAAATTTTTCAACTGCATATGTGATTTTTTCACCAATGTCTATCTCCCCAATAGACTGGAAGCATCTGAGGGTAGGGAACATGTCTGTTTTTACTTCTTCTATATTCTAATTCCTTAGAACAACCTAAACATAGCAGGCACATGATACATATTTGTTGAAATAGTGAATAAAATGAATTAATGAGTAATGTTTTAGAATATTCTGTGTCACAAGATTTTAAAAATTACAGTTTTAGGATACAGGCCAATTATTTGAGGAGAAGTAGAGATACTAATTTAGAGTTAAGTGGATATTTATACACATAGAAAGTGTGGACTATTAGTCCAGTTGGAATATAACATTTGAGTTTGGAAGGAATCAGAACAAAGTTAACAAGGGAAAGGAGAATTCATTTATGTTTTGCAGCTTTTGCCAAGCAGAATTAAATCACTTTGAAGTTGTTCTAAATAGACCTTACACAAAGATCTCCATTTGTAAAGGGCACAGATCTGTTGTCAATTATCTTTTACTGCCAGGTATTTAATTATTTACCTTTATCTTGAGTGCACAGGTATCTTTGCTTCTTTTACTCTTTGTTCTCAAAACAAAAACAAATTTATTTTAAAGATTGAAAACATTGCAGCTGTTAATCAATGCAATTTAGCCATTGCTTTGTCGAGTGACCTTGAGATCTTGTTTAAAAGGACATATTTCTATGTGACTAGGTCAGTCAGGTTCATTTAGGGAAACAAAACTACACTAAACATTTCAACAGAAGGGCTTAGTATATGGAAAATGTTACTAGAATGGAGGACTAAAGGAGAAAAAAAGGACATTACAATAACTCAGGGACAATTGCAGGAAGCTGTTGTCACCGGAAGCATTAGGGAACAAAAGGAACAAGTGGGAGTTATCAGGACCTAGGAGCTTAGAGAGGGACTCTGCGGCACTGGATTCAGACTTCTGAGGAGAGGGCATTGCCTGTCTGTGGCTGGTACCTCTGAGAGGACATAAAGAGGCTGGTTCTAGGAGTACCAAAAGAAGCTGGAAGCTGGACCCAACAGCTACTTCTGGGGTTTAACTCATAGAAACACATAAAGCAGAAAAATAATATCTTTTCTCCTCCTACTGCCTTCCAGTTTCTCTTTAGTTATTGGCAGAACCTAACAGGAAGACAGATAACAAAGACATCTGGGAAATGTAATTTGCAGTAACACGCAACAGAGTGAAAAGGGTGGATTTAAATGAGAGACAGTAGGTGAATAACAGACACAGTCCATTCCTCTGGTTACTTACCTATACTCACATTTTTATACATAGTTGACCTTCCAAGCAACAAAATATGTCAACTTCATGTTTTCACCTTATAAGATGCAACTAATTTTCATATGCATAAATATGTTCTCACAATCTCCTCAAAAGAGTAAGACACAAAGTTCCAATGGCCACTGTATCTGTTTCTAGATAAGGTCATGTTATTTATCTCTGAGCAATGGCTTTTAGTCACAGTCCCCCTTAATAATGTGTAATCTAAAGGCCAACTTGTAAAGGTAACCACCAACACTAAACTTTATATTCTGAAGAGTATGCCTTCTCAGTAAACCTTTATTGGGTTGCTTTATTTTTCCATTAACTTTTGTTATTGGGCACAGATGTACTAAAAAGCTTTTCAGATAATCCTCTGGGTTCCAGACTAGTTTTTCTTGCTCCCATTTGTGTCACGACAACCCAATTTTCCTTAGTAATTGGGATCAGTCACCCCAGCCAATACAGCACATGATTCTTTGCCTGTTAGCTTACTAGCATAAGGAACTCTAAATGACCAGTGGTAGCCTTAGCCTCTACTTCAATGGAGCCATCATTGTGGTCCCTTAGGAAATAAAACCTCCTAATCCCGCAGAGCCCAAAGTTGTGGGTATGAGAAAGAAAACTTCTGCAAATGGGTTTTCAGGTGTAATATGAGAGGAGCCAATCTCATTTCCACCCTTGAGTCTCAGATGCCTATGTTCTCACTGTGTGAGAAACAGCATCATATGTTAATCACTGTTTTAAAGCTTACATTATCTCTTGTTAGAGAACACCCCAAACTTTCAGTTTTCCAACTGGAACTGGAACTGAGACTTTATTAGATCATCTCATAAATCTATGAGGCCAACTGCTTCTTGGAAATGAGGCATATATTAAAACAAATAAATATATTTTTAGACACCATTTTTTATTTTACAGGGGAAGAAGCAGAGGAACAGAAAGGTTAATAAACAGTCTAAAGTCACAGAGCTTTTAACTGGCACAGCCAAAATTAAAATCTAGAGTTCTGACTTGTAGAATTGTACTCAGTAATCACGCATTGTTAGCCTTCCTTATACTTCCTATATACTATCCATGTCTGTTCATTCATCATGCATTCAAAAATGTTTATTGAGCATCTACTATGTTCCAGGCACATTAGGGACAGTATTGGTTTTGGGACACTGTAGAAAACACCTCAGAAGAAAATCTGTGGGTTCCTAGGGATACTTTCTAGTGGGGAGACAATAAAAATATTGATAAGTGAAATATATGCAAGGTTTGTGATGCATGCTGAAGAAAGGAAAAAGATAGTGAGGGTGATATAATATCTGGAAAGAGTGTGCAACTTTTGGTGGGATGGTCCTCAGAAGGTCTCAAAAAGAAGGGGATATTGGAGTTAAGACTAAAGGTTGAGGAGGAATGAGCCCTTTGTTTCTGTTGGGGAAGAGCATTCCAGGCAGAGAGAATGGCAAGTGCAAAGGTCCAGAGATGCATGCTTGACATATTCTAGGAACTGCAAGGATAAGACCAATAAATATTATATGCATGAGCCTGTCACTGCTATATCTTTGCACCAAAATGAGTATGTTTGTCAGAATGAATGCTGTGTAGGATACCATAGGTAAATAAGACATTCTATTAATATAACCCATGGATGATGGTGCTAGAAGAAGCATTAGTATAGAAAAAGCAGATTCAAATCCATAATAAATGTGCTCTCCAGTGAGAACAAATCACTGCCCCTTCATTATGGAAGGAGTATACTATAATCATTCTGCCACCAAATGACTGGCTGGGCAATGGTAACATATCAGAGAATCAGTATTGGTCTCTACTACTGGCAGATTCGATATTCAGGAAAAGTCCAAGTTGTGTAGCCTGCTGCCATGGCCTTTTTTATATCGATCCATCAAGCCAGAACTAGGAAGGCTGGATAAGGAGACTAACTGACATCCAAGGTATACATTATTTTATCTACATGATATTTGGGAACCCCCTCTAAGTGGGTACTCTTTCGTTAGATTTACGTAAAATATAAAACATTCACACTCTTTCCATCCCAATAATTCCATTGTCAAATGTATTGCTCAGATCTCCTTGATAACAATATTCCAATCTTCTTCATTCCAAGTTTCTGATCATCTAGCAAAACCATTAGGCCGTTAATAAGGGAAGATCTGTACTTCTGGCCATCTCTCCGTTCAAACAAAGTGTACAACCAAATGTTCTGCTTGAAGTTCTGAGCACTGGAAAAATTCCCCATTACTATTATCTTTCAGGGATACCTCTGATTTGGGATCTATAAAACTATAGCTATCCACTTCTGATTGATACCAGCATACCATGCAGATTTTTTATTCCTCAATCAGTTCCACAGAATTTCCTTTGAAGTCATGGTGTGAACTAAAGGAAAAGAAACAGTGCTACAGGAAAAAATGCTCTAGGAATCCAACTTACCTGTTCATGCAACTTACTTGCATCTTCATATCTATTAGAACCTTGTATGCCGCTATACCACTTACACCATTTTCACTTGTTGGTAGACAGTAGGCTCAATCTTGTGGCTTCCTGGGAGTCAGATTATACTTGGGTCATGAGGAACAATTCAGGCCACGTAATCACTTGATGTCCCAGAGTCAGATGTTTCATTTTATCAGGGTTTACAACACAACTAGCAGCTGTTTCTCAAAATAAGATAGTTGAGATGGTTTTCTCTTACCTATAGGAATCTTCTGTGTGGTTTACCTACTGGAGCTTCATAGAGCATCCCTATTGACCACAGTAATTTTGGGTCTCTTGGGTCATAAGGTCCAAACCAGAGCAACTTTCATTGTAGTCTGGACCTACTGCACAGTCTTCTCTTTCTGTGGGCTCCACCAAAAACTGGCAACATTACAGATTATTCAACAAAAGAACAACACAGTCAAATATGGTGCATGTTTCCTTCAAAATCCAGAAAGGCCCACCTGCCATTGTGCTTCTTTAGTACAAAATATAGCAACTTATTTTTCACTTTGGAGGGGATATTCCAATATGCCCCAGACCCTATACATTTTTAAATTTCACTGAAATGATAGGCTCCTGGATTTTTATGAGATTTATCTCTCACTTTCTCACATTCTGTGTCTTTTAAAGCATTTATGGCGCTTGCAACTTCCTCCTTATAATATTGTAGCTGTCAACATAGTGTACCATTGGGACAATCTGTGGGAGTCAAGATAATCAAGAGCTCAGCAGACTAGATTATGATAAAAAAGCAAGAGAATTGAAAAAGCCCTACAAAAATATAGGAAAGGTATGCTATGGTCCCTGACAAGTAGAATCTGTTTCCCGTTACTTTGAAAACTGGTAAGGGGAAAAGTGTTTGCCAGATCAATAGCTTATACAAGGTGCCAGAAATAGGAATTATTTGATATTTAGCAAATAAATATATCCAGAATAACAACTGTAATTAGAGTCACCACCTATTTAAATGTGTAGTATTTTATAGTCATTCTCCAAGATTCATCCAATTACTTCACTCAACAAATAGGTGAGTCAAATAGGGAAGTAATAAAAATGTCTATAGACTCATGTAGACTTTGGTTCATAAATTTCTCCTCTATCAAGCTTTTTTAAAAATAAAATTTATGGGAATCTAACGACTTTGTGGATGAAATATAGGATGTGGCATTTCTCATCACTGTGTTCATATCTCCTCCTCAGGTCTATAACAGGAGGCTAAGTTGTATGCTTCTCCCAGTGTGGCAGCCAGCAGAGTACTTCTCATGCAAGAACTGTAACTGACTGAGGGTCCCAGCTGCTGTGCTGAAATCTACTACTGCATTTGCACAGAGGAAACACATTCCATACGCTGCCCCCCAAAAAAACTCAGCTTAGCTGGGATATTAAGGCTGTCCTATTCCTGGGGTAATGGGGGACTCTTCTGAAAGACAAACTTGGCTCAAGCTCTCTCTCTGTTGGCCTTGTCTATCTTTCCTTAGAACTGCACTGCAGTCTAGGACACTTCTATCTAAACTTTCATCCTTCTTTCCCTTTATCCTTCACTCAAGGTCATACCCTTGAGTACCTACATCATATCTGACTGCAGTCCCAGCCTCTCACAGGTCCCTCCTCATTTGCTTTCACAGCCATTTCCCAAAGTAAATTTATTGCGCATATAGGCTGTTTGATGTCAGATTTTCAGAGCACCTGAACTAACATATCCAGTCTGTGATGTACTGAGATGGGATGTTCTCTAACCTACACTACTTTGTTCTCTGTAGCACATTAAATAAACAAACAAGCACACAAAACCCCAACGCTACTATCTCTAATAACCCTGTTACCATGTCTTGTTTGTCATGCTTGACTACATGGTTTTACAAGTGTAGATGACAGTTCCTGGGATGCAGCATACCATAATCAGTGCCCTTGATGTTTTCTGAAAGTTGAAGTCATTGAATAAATGCAGTAAGATATGTCTAGGGGGAGAAAGGTTTGAGCAGGGATTGAAGATAGAAGTACTTTGGCTGCCTCAAATAGCAATGCTTATGAAATAGAGGAAGGAATGCCAGTTTGCTGCCTGGTATAGCTCTTGAGCCCCATAGATAGTGGTCTAGGGATGAATTGGGTTTTTTTTTTCCCACCTTCTTTCAGTGGAAGGCCCTATTCTATTTCTTGAGACAAAGCATAAGTAGGCCACTAACTGTTTTCTTTAGCCCAGCTCTGGCAGTACTAGAGTTCATAGAAGTAACTCCCAGTTTCTAGCAATAGATTGTCATTCTAATTGTGGTTATTGTAAATTATCGTTATTTCTTTGTCTTTCCTGTATGTTTTATTAGGAAGTTGGAAGAGGCTGCAGTAGAGCAATTCACCCTAAAATCTGATATGTACACAGTTAATTGGCCAGGAAATAGATCCAAATATATTATAAAGATAACTTTATTTTTCATGCCTTAATTCAAATAGATGGCTTGGCATTTTAAAATTATAGCCATGAATAGTCATGGGACTATCATCACAACAACTTCGTGAAAATCTAGATTTCACTTAGTGAAATTTACATCAATTAAATAAGAAAAAGGATTTGCTTGAGGGCATCCCAAGCATTATACTGTAAACTTTATTCTGTTGTACATATTTCCCAACACACACACACTTGCACATACTACACACTACAGACTAGAGATAGAATTAAGTGCTCATGAGAATGTTTTAAATTTGACACAAATTTGGGCCAGTTGCTTGATCTATATGAGCCTGGTAATACCTACATCAAATGTTTTAGGGCTACATGGAATAAGAGTCTTCTAATTGTTCCTGTTGCAGCCCTTACCACATAAAAAACAGTGGGTGCCACCCTTAAATTAGTTATCTTTTCTTTCCAATCTAGAATGTATTTTTTTATCCCCAGTGCTTTGGTTTCAAAAATAATATCTGCCAAACACTGAACAATTCTTTCTAACCCCTGTCTTATACTGATCACTGATCTTGGTCACAGACTGAGCCTCTTAAACATGGCTTCAGGCTGAGCCCTGACCCATAGGCTAACTTCAGGCCAACACTGTCTTTTAAGATAGAGGTTCAAAGCAGAGATATATGAATCAGATTCTAGCTATGCTGTAAGAAAGTCACGTACCTCAGGCAAATTATTTAACCTTTCTTCACCTATAAAATGGGATAACGATGCCTACCCCACAGGATTGAGAATGAAATGAGGGACTGCCTTTAAAGGATACTAGTCAGCGTCTAGAATAGAGTAGGCATACAAAAAAATAAGCTAAAAATAAGACACAACTGAATCCTTATTCTGTCCATGTACTGAGACCTAAACTGGGATCATGTCTGAGTCCTCATCCTCCTATTTCACACTTCATGTTATTTCATGATTTTACTTATAATTACCATATGAGAAGATACATATGGACTAAGTCCATATCCCCCAACTTGGCCATCTCCCTTCAGCTTCCCTACCTCTGTTGCACTCAGTCCAGCTTTCCATAATGAAAGCAACTAGGCATGGGGACTTGTCATGAAAAAAGCACCTCGGTACAAAGTGAGGTATGTTTAGAGCTAGAAAGTGCTTAAAGACTGTTTATTTTAAAATGAGGATACTAGTGTCCAAGAAGGGGAATTATTGACCCATAGTCATGCAGGACGAAGGCACAAACACAAGCCTTGATCATTCTCTCAATGCAGAGATCTTGCCCAGCATCATCAGAGGCCAGCATAGATGGAGAAACACCAGGCAGAGAAGAGTGCTACTGCTGCCTTTTAGGTTCCTAGAGATTGGGTGCACTGCCCCAGCCTATTCAAAGGAGCCAAATCTTTGTATACTGGTGTCAGTGCATGAGGTTCACAAGCCAAACAAACTGCCCACTAGCCACATACACTTTTTTTGAGGTTTATGTACAGTAAAATGCACTGAATTTAAGCATTTGATTCCATGGGCATTGATAATGTATACGTCTTTGTAACCATCCCTACCAATATTTAGAATATTTTTATCACCTCAGAAAGTTCTTCTGATATTCACTGTCTGCCCCTCCATAGGCAACCACTTTTGATTCCATTGCTGCATATTAGTTTTGTCTGTTCTTGAACTTTATATAAATACTTCATATAAATATAAATGGAGTCAAAGAGTATGAACTCTTTTATATCTGACTTATTTAAGTCAACCATTCATATTATTGACTATATCAACAGTTTTTTCTGTTTCTTTTTGCCCTCAATACTATTTCATCATGTGTATATATCAAAGAAGAGTGGTCCCCAATCTTTTTGGCACCAGGGACTTTTTTTGTAAGAGAATTTTTCCACTGGGGGTGGTGGGGGAGATGGTTTCAGGATAAAAGTGTTCCACCTCAGATCATCAGGCATTAGATTCTCATAAGGAGCACACAATCCGGATCCCTCACATGTACAGTTCACAATAGGGCTCTCGCTCCTATGAGAATCTAATGCTGCCGCTGATCTGACAAGAGGCAGAGCTCAAGCAGTTATTCTCACTCCTTGCCCACTGTCTCACCTCCTGCTGTGTTGCCTGGTTCCTTACAGGCCATGGCCCAGTACCTGTCCAAGGCCGGGAGGTTGGGGACCGCTGCCATAGAATATACAATAGGGGTTACATACCAAATCTACTGACTACTGAGTGACTTTGGGTAAGTCATCTAACCATTTTAAGCTTCAGTTTCCTCATCTATAAAATGGGAATGATATAGTATGCCTCTCAGAGTTAGATGTATACCATCCCTGAGACATAGTAGGTGCTCAGTACAGGCAGTTGTAATCATAGAACCTCTGTACACTTGTTATTCTGGAGGTTACTGTGTCCAACCTCTGTATTTTTTCAGATGAGGACAGAGAGACTCACGGCCTTTCTGCTGGAAGTAGCACTCAGAGCCTCTTGATGCTCTGCATTGTGCTTGTTCCACTACCCCACATATATGTTGCAGAAAGGCCTTGTTAGGCTACTCCAAATAGTATGCAACTGAAAAGTGCTTTTTTTTCCAAGGACTGTCAAAATACTTTCCTGATGAGAACCTAAATAAATAGTTTTCTGAAACCTTTCAGATTTTTTAATAAGTCAAAATACACTTTTCTGACAGCATAATTGCTTTTCATAGTGGGGCCTTAAATCTGCACTATAAAAGAATAATGCAACAGTAGATCATTTGTGAAAACTTAATGAAAATGGAGTTAGGAAACCTCAGAGTCACTAGACCTTGAAATTCACTTTCAGAAACTAATTTGCAGTAAATGCATGAGAAACATATTTAGACATGATAAACTTCCAGGCTGGTGCTAGGCAGGTGTGGAAGTTTATCTTGATTAACTCCTTTGTTTTAATTAATGCCAAAGAGCAAAGTGTGGGGATCTGGAATTCTGTCAGTGGGAGCCATTTTGAAAGGAACCATCAGGCATTTCTATGTTCCGAATGAATTCGGCAGAGCTGCAGTGCTGTGAAGGATTTTTGTGAGGCTTTCCAAGGCACCACATTTGCTTCTCTCCTTTCTGGTGCTGACCTCATTAATAACAGCAATTAAGTCTACTGCTTATTTAGAAACAGTTCACCACAATGGATAAGTGAACACGATATGGAGTCACACTACCTGGCTGAAATCCTAACTCTGTCATTTTCAATCTGTAGGATCTTAGGCAAGTAATTTAACTTTATGTGCCTCAGTTTTCCTATCCATAAAAATGGGATAAGAAGAGTCCTCAAAGAGTTGTCTCAAAGATTAAATGAATTAATACACGTAATATGCTTAGAATCTGCCTAGCACATGTGTTTGATGAATGTTAGCTGTTGTTATTTTGTCCATTATCATGTGCCAGAAATGAGTGAAAGAACCTTACATGCATCTTTGAATTGAACCATTATAATAATCCTGTAGGGTAGATACTATTACAACAATCCTATAGGGGAGACTGGCCCTAGATGCTGAAGGAGGCTGCTTGTCTAGTTATCATTCTGGCTAATGATGAAATCTATTACATTTATATGTTTGGGGCACCATTAGCCCAGCAAAGGAAGGGTATATTTTCCTAAGAATTTAGGAAACAAGGAAAGAAGGAAGGAAGGGGGAGAGAGGGAAAAAGTGAGGGAGGAAGGGTAAAAGACTAATACTAATAGTTGAACACTTTACTCTTTTCAAAGCTATTTCATAGATATTTATTCATTTAATCTTTGCAGATCTCTGTGGGACAAATAGAAATATTTTTATCTGTACTGTAAAGCTGAAGAAATTGAGGATTTCATTGCTAAATTTTTGCAACAAGATTTCAGAGGAATAAAGTAGCCAATTAAATGGCAGGAAGAACTGTGGACTAGCCTTTGAAGAAGGAAACTGCAAAGAGTGCATTTCAGACAAATAGATGGCATTGAAGAAGAAAGCAGGCAGAGGAATAATATGAGCAAAGGCTCAGAGAGCTGGCCATGTATAATGCAACTGGGAAATAAGGAGTGTCCGCCATGTATTATGGTATTAGCCAATGTGAGTTGGGTGTCTTATACAAACCAAACATATGGAAAGTTCCTAACTTAATGAAAGAGAGAGTTTAAAAAGAATTAGAAAAAATGCTGGAAGAAAAGAGGGAGGGAGAGAGGGAGGGAGAAAGAGACCACAGTTGTGGCTGGTGTTTATTTAATTTTATGCTTCAAGATTCTATATTTTCTGGAAAACCAACAAGACACATGTTTGAATTTAGCTTTTTAAATTGCAAAGTTAAATACATGTTATTTTGGATTCCTAGTCCAAACATTTGCTTGGTATTTTCTACATATATTCTGTGCTCCAATTGGAGCACATCAAAGTCCTGGTTTCTCTTGATGCTGGGCAGGCTTTCTGCTGAATGCCGTCTGGTTTTCTTAAAATGCCATCAGGAGGATGGTGTTGCAAGCTTATGAAAAACAATGCAATGGACTTGGACTGGAAGAAGGTGGTAAAAAATTTGGGAGGCTAAAAAGGGGGCAGCATATCCAGGTCCCAGGTCCATCTCTGCCATGGACCCACTGTGTGGCCTTAGATAAGTCCTTCCCTTCTAGGACTCAGCTTCTCTATTTATAAAATGAACAGTTTAGACATTTGAGTTGTTAAGTAAAATGGGAGTGAGACAGTTAAGTAATGATATTCAAATATGTCCTGATTCCAACTACTTCTCATCTCCTCCATCATTACCACAGGCTTAAGCCCTAATCATCTTCAGTCTGTTTAGATGCCCCTCTCCTAACAAATCCCTCATTTATGTCCCCACTCCCCTCTGCAATCTATGCCCCACACAGAAACCAGATTGCTCCTTTTAAAATGAGAGTCCTATAATTTCATTTTTCTGTTCTTAATCCTTCAGTGGCACCTAGAATGAAGTCCAGAACTTTTACCATATTGCTCAAGAGGCCACATGTGATCTGGCTCCTAAGTTGCTCTCTTTGTTTATTGCCTGCTATTCTTCTCTTTCCTCACTCTGCTCCAGCACTTTGGTTTTCTTGTTATTCCTTAGGATACTATCCCTAGTTCCTAGGGATAGTTCCTGCTATCTCTGGGAACATTTGTTTTTTCCTTAGGGTAGTTCCTGTTCTCTCTGACAGGGAGATTTCTGATCCCAGATTTTCACAGTTTACTCTCTTTCTTCATTTAGGTCTGTCAAAGGATAAAACAAAGGACATCAAGACAAACAAGAAAACAAACAAAAAGAAACCCCCAAAACAAAACAAATAACAAAAGCACAACAAAGTCGAGTCAGTTAACTTGCCAAAGAAGAAGAAAGTTTCCCTAATTGTAAATTAGTAATTCTGAAATGAATGGCTGTGTTCCTTCATATCTGAGATTCTAGAGCATACAGAACAACCCCTTACCTATAACAAGTTAATCAACACCCTTAGGCTTGGTGCTTCAGCTAAACTTGACTGCTTTCTGTTCTATGCTTATGCCATACTATTTCACCGTTGTATATCATATTCTTTCTTCTACGTATCCTGCCTTTCTACCCATTTCCTACTGGAAAATGCTCACTCATCTATCATAATTCAACTTTAAAAAGGGTATCTCCTCCAGGAAGCATTCTTTTGGCACCTCTATGCTAAATTTGTTTTTCAACTTCTGTTACTTCTGAATTTCTGTACCAAGTATATCCTCTAGCAGAGTGCTTATCATGCAATCTTGCAATCATGCGGTGGTGTGATTGTTCAGCTATCTGCTCTACTAAATTAAATGTCCCTTGTCTTGAAAACGGGGATTATGAAATAATCACTGTTACATTTTTAATGTTTGACATATTAACGTACAATAAATATTTGTTGATTTGAGTTTTTGAGCAAGTGTAGAATGAATGAATAAATAAATGAGTGAATGATGAATGAAGGTGATGGGGGCAGCAGAATTATGATGAGAGTGATAGTGGTAAGTACTTGCAGGTCTTAGTGACTTCCCATTTCCAGGTTGGAGAGTGAAAGATGAGAACAGGGAAGAATGCCTTGGCCATATGAAATCAATCAAGGGGATTGAGGACCATGAAGTGTAAGGAAACACAGTAGATTTTGGAAATAGTGCTCAGTGAGTTTTCTACCATTACATTCTAATTATTAGAAAACTCTGCCAATGAAGTAGTATGTGTATGTGTATATGTGTGTGTGTGTGTGTGTGTGTCTTTGTGTATGTATGTGTGTGTCCATGTATGTGTGTGTTTAAAAAAAAAATTTAAACCAAACACTACAATATGGCTCCCTTTTTGAAACCAACCCTTTTGTTTGGACTTGACAAAATAAGCCTTAGGGTTCTGACAAGGAGAGGACCCTCCCATTTACCCACCATGTGACCTTAACTGGACTCTGTTATAAACAGCAAATTATAATTTTGGTAAAATTTTTCTGCCTGGTGTATAGCAGGGTAATAAAATGTATGCTGTTGTGTAAGATGCCTTTAAACATTCAGAATCCAGGGATGAGTAATGATTACATTTCTATTCCTGGCTGACTCCTAGTAGGAAAAAAAAGTCTCTTACAGGCTTTGCCCAATGTCACTTATTACTGCCATTATAAATTGAAAACATTTTTCTGCCATAAAATTCCCCATGATGAATTGTACCATAGGCGTTAGAGTTTTTTCATCATTTTCTTCTTGATGAGCTGGCAAAATAAAGAGAATAAAATGGGTATATTCTTTTCTTTTGGAGAAATCCAATCTCTGCAAATGACCCCCTTAAGACTCTCAATGACTGTTTGTATGGATTCTGATCTTAAAAAATCACCCAACTTGGGGGCTTGGGAGTGTGTATTATCATGCAGTTAGTTTATTATTGAGCAATAGTCTGTCTGAAAGTGATTTTGAGGATGACTTCATTAGCAGAACTACAGAAAGCTCCCCTTAAGTGAGTTGAACAAGGAAATTGAAAGGGAATTTAAGACTTTTATTTAAAACAATGCTATCTTAGTCCCCTTTTTCAATGCATCACGCCTCGTTACCTGAACAGAGACATGCATTTGATTGCCCACATTCTTTCTTCTTTTTGAGCTAGTTCCACATCTGGATTAGAAGAAAGCATCGGTTGACGTTCATTCTCAATACTAAGTATCAGGGACTGTACAAGGTGTGCTTCTTGTATCAAACCCTTACAACAATTCTGTAAGAAAAATATTATGCTCATTTTACAGATAAGAAAAATGAGGGTCAGAGCATTTGAGTAACTTGTCTGAGATGAAAACAGCTAGTTAAAAGTGAAGCCAGAATTCCACCTCAAGTCTGTTTTATCCTAAAAGCTGTGTTCTTTCTTTTACAGTGCGTGCCTCCCAAATATAATCCAATGGAATGAGCCAAGAGATCACAACTAATAGGAAAAATTTTAAATCATTAAGTAATTATTCTTTTGTCAAACTTAAGTCTGACATGACAGACTGGGTATTTGTAGGCTTCCCTACTTATATTTGTCTGCTTATATTTGTGGGTATAGCAGACAAATGTAAGTTGTCTTTACCCCAAGGCCCACAGTGAAAAATGCAGAAGGCCTCTGCCAACACTGCCTATGTCCATGGACTGCATCAGCTTCACACAGCAGAGCACTACTCCAGCTTAGTTTTACAAATCAAATCGTCAGGAACTGTGTGGCACCTAACGAAGACCAGGAGCAAAAGTTGCTACCTATGGGTGGCCCAAAAACCTAGCTGAAACCACTGCTCCCACTGTGGTGAAATTCATCATTACAACCTCTTTCCCCTTGATTCCTCTGCTCCTTCCTGGAATAAAAACCACATCAGACAAATCACCGTTATTCAAACATATTTTAATTGCAGGTCTCTGAGTCCTTTTTGTATTTTTCCTTTTCTTGAAATAGTGCCCATCTTTTTAACATTTCAAGCTTATCCTCATTCCTCTATGTCTGGCTTAAATGCTACTTCCTTCATGAAGCCTCCTCTGTTCCCCTATCCAAAGAATGGAGTTGCTCTAACTCCAGCCCCATGATGTCTGACTTTTCCTAAATGTTCTCTTATCTTTGCAGTCCTGTATCCCTGCTTTCCTAGTACAGAATGTCTTTCTGTCTGCCTTTCATCTCTACCTGTTTATTATATCTTAGAACCTGAAAACCTCAAAGCTGAAAGAGCTCTTAGAGGTCATAATTTTGCAGATGGAAAAAGTAAGTACCAAGGAAGGAAAGCAACAGGCAGCTAGCAGCAAACTGAGGATCTTGGGAGGTAGTGTGATATCGTGGAAAGACAACAACTTTTGAGTCAACAACTTGGGTTCAAACCCTGGCTTTACCATCAACAAGCTGTTTGATTTTTTTTCATCCTCTCTGAGCATCAGTTACCTTAGTGTTTAAATCTGTTTGAAAAAAGATACGTGTTTTAAAAAGAGATATCTTGTTGTGAGTTTCATATCAAACAAAATGCCTATTTTGGTGCCTGGCAACTGGCAGGTGCTCCATTTGTGGTTGTATGTACGTATGTATGTATGTGTGTATTTTCACTTTGGAGAGGCAATGTGATATAGAGGAAAGAGACATATAATAATAAAATGGCTTTTGCAGTAGATAAACTCTGCCATTTTCTACTTATATGACCTTGGATAAGTCACTGAACTTCTATAAAAGAGAAGGAATTCATATCTATGTATAAAAATGTGAAGGTGAGCAAAGATTTGCATAAAGTACTTGATGTCTGGTACATATTAAGAATTCAAAAAGGGCCCTTTATATCATTGGTATTATATCTCTATCCATGATCTCATGTAAGGCTCATAGTAATACTGTGGGATTCAGAGTAGTAAATAGTATGCCCGTTTGTTAAAGGTATAACTATGATTATGAGCTGGCAGCCACATTTTGAAAATTCTAAACCTTACAGGGGCAATTAGACTATAGCATACAGATTTAGATAAACCAAAGAGTGGATATTGCTCAGAGATCAGGCACATGAGTGGGCCTCCATCATCTAGGAGAACCAGGTGGCAGAACTGACTCAGGTATGGCAGTAGGATCAGTTGGAACTTAACATCTGGTCCTAAGACATGGGTCCCAAGTATGAAGTCTTTCTTGTCCAATCTTTCCCAGATAGAACTGTCACTCTTTTGCTTGTAGGATGTCCTACATGTACCCTAATTCATCACAGGACCTGTGTCTTGCCTATTCTTTAATCTGATACAACTTCTCGATTTTGATTGTGAATTTTTGTGATTCATATCTGGAGACTTGTTTGCTACTGTATGCTCAGCATTTAAATATATTTTGTTGACTGATTGTTACCTTACACAGAGCCTTGCACATAATAAATACCCAGTGAGTGTTTGGTGAATGATTGAATGAATGAATCCAGTGAAATGATATATAGGAAAGGACTTTGTAAACTGTAAAATGATACTTGTAAGAGTGTTTCTATCAACAATAATAATTACTAAGTCAGCTAATAAGCTCCTTTTGACCTTGTGACCTTAATCTGTTGCTCAAGCCTCAATAGTTAGGCATTCAGGGCACAAAATGGCCACTTGATGAGCCACAGAGGCACAGGATGAATCAGAGGGATGCTGTGAGGTCATTTATTTCCCCTTTTCTGAAAAGCTCTGGTAAGGATTCCGTCTTTCACACCACCTTCAGGAACCCCTATGGGAGTTCCCCAGGAACATCATACAGAGTACTGGGACTACCTGGAAACCATTATCCTGTGAGAGATGACAGGTCTGGAAATAAAAGGAAAAAAAGATGAATTCTATACATTTTTAGTTGTCATTGATGCCGCTGCCTTAATGGATTAATTAGCTGTGTTTTGAAGCTTGTATTGCAGTGAGGCTGTTCAGCTGATCATAGGCTTCCATGGGCATTTAAAGAGTGCTATGGTTTGAATATCCCCTCCAAAACTCATGTCGAAATTTAAGTGCCATTGTGACGGTATGAAGAGATGGGACCTTTAAGAGTTGGTTAGGTCAGGCGCGGATTAAGGCTGCCCTCATGAATGGATTAACACTGTTGTCAGGAGAGTAGGTTAGTTATTTTGGGAATGCAGCTCCCTTTTTGTCTTTTGTCTTGCTTCTGCCTTCTACCATGGGTTTACCCTCACCAGACACTGGCACCATGCTCTTGGACTTCCTAGCCTGCAGAACCATGAACTTCTGTTCTTCGAAAATTATCCACCCTCTGGTATTCTGTGAGAGCAGCAGAAAATGGTTTAAGACAAACAGGTAGAGGTAATGATAATAATAGTAAAAATGATAGTGATAGCCTACTGCATGCCAGATAGTGTTTAAACGTCTTAGTGGATTATTTTATCTTCACCACAGCTTCATAAGGTACATATTGTTATTATCTCCACTTTACAAGAGGAAACAGTAACAGAATCAAGACTCAACCCAGGATGCATAACTCTGGAGTCTGTGAGCTGAATCAATAATCATATCCTCAATATAGAATTGAAGAAATGGATGTTCAGATGTTAAATGGTTTACTCATAAGTTATTGAACCAGCTTAAATGTAAGTCTGGCCCACTCAAGTCTGTGCCTTCCAGTCCTGCCAAGTGCAGGCCTATGCACAGAGCTAGCAGTTTATGCATAGGTAGGTAGCAAGGCCTGAATAATCCAGGTCTTATATAACTTCTGGGAGCATGGCAGGACCCCAGGTCCCAAAGAACTCTGTGCTAGGTGAGACCTACAAGAACAATGCAGAGTCCTAATTGCTCTAGTTACATGAACAGAAACACAATGACCAGCAATAGGCTAACTTGGTATTGATTCCCCTGTGTCCCTGTGAGTCACAGCATAAGTGCTCTTTACATTCTGCTTTCTCTCCCCAGTGCCAGCCCTTCCATTTTCCAATTCATTAAGAAAAGGAGTAGGAAAATGTGCAAGTATTGAGTGATTATTACTTGAAAGCATTTCTAGCATGTTATTTCTTGTGATCTTCTAAACAACCCTGTGAAACAGGTAGTATTATTACTCCTATTTTAAATAAATTTAAGTTAAAAGAAGTAATGTGCCAAAATCACACAGCTAATAAGTATCTGGGTTATGATTTTCATCCAGGTCTGAGTACTTAGTAACATTCAACAAATACCTGTTGGATGGATGATAGATGGATGGATGGATGGATGGATGGATGGATGGATGGATGGATGGATGGGTCTTTCCAGTGAACCAAGTTGCTCTTCAGAGTGGTCTAAGGCTGTGATTCTATACATTGACTGCACATGGGAATCCTTACAGAGCCTCTAAAAAATACCGATTGCCTCCCTTCTCATCCATTGAATCAGAATTCATACCCAGGCATTGGTATTTGTAGCCAGAATTGAGGATCACTGGTTTTGAAAGGACTGGACTTTCCCCCTGTGGACCTGGATGTGAAGAGCTTGTAAGTGGCTGTCAGGTGGCTCCTGATCTTAGGTGAAGTAGGCCGTAGAGCAGAGACCCAGGCCTCCTTAGCCTCTGGAGAAGGTTTGTACTGTTCTAACTGCTGTTGCCCTGGCCTCTCTTTTCAGCCTGGTGAAATTGTAGCTTGTTTCCTTGCCTTGCTCTGTGTCACTTACTGGCTGCCTAGTCCTAGGCTTCCCAGTGCGAATTCCTTTCCTCTTGCTGATGGCAGCACCACACAGTGATGCCAGAAGCCTCCTGGGATGGCTCCCTTAGTTGCTCTTTTCTCAACCTTCCCGCTTCCTAGAATCCCCAGCCTTGAGCTTACTGTGACCCTGTAGTCCACTTCTGCGCCAACACAGTTTTCCCTTGCTGTTCTTTACTCCCTCTCAGAGAGTATAACATTCTTTCTGCATTTCTACTTCTTGGTCTTCTTTGACAAAGAAGCCTATTGTGAAAATCAATTGCTTGGGTCAAGGAGAAAGTATTGATTCAGCTAACAGTGCTGATGCTCCAAGTGAGTCAGAAGGTGAGAGAGATAAAAATGACTGGCATTTCAGGAGCCATCTGCCACTTCCATGATTTATGCTCAGGAAATGAACAGCCCAGAATATTTCCTCTTTTACAATTTTTGTGGTGTCTTGGAGCTGTCATTTTACTACCAATTCCTCTTACCCTGCAGTCTTCCATGTTCCTGCAGTGCTCTAGGCATCCCTCCACAGCTGCACATACACACACACACACACACACACACACACACACACACCCCCCCCAGATTGGGATCTGCCCAAGGGCAGAGAACAGTGGTATGTTGTACTGTCTCTGTCCTCATATCCCAGATTAGGGTCCTGTTATAGACCTGGTGTCAGTGAGTGTGCTAGGTGAGGCCTTAGCTATAAGAACAATGAAGGGTCCTAATTGCAGAGTATGTATTATAGATAGTTGAACAGTAAAGTATTCATTAAATATTTTCACAACTATTATTTTATATATGACCCATAGCAACTTGAGAAAATAGTATTCAGAAATTCATATTCACATTTGATAAAGGAAGCAGCTAATGGGTTTGAGCCTGCATCTACTAACTCTATAGAGGAATATATTTGATGACAGAGTGTTCTATGTCAATACTTTCCATGATGAAGTAATAAAACCAGAAGCTTTTAACACAATTGGCCATTCATACTTTCAAATTGCACTCTTTTTTGGCTTTAAGAAACCACTTTTAATCCTCTCTCCAGGTCTCCTTTTGCTGGATTCCTTTCATTTCCTTGATCTCTAGATTTTGAAATACACCAGAGCTTGTTCTTTGGTCTCTTGTTAGTATTACATCCTTGATGATTTCATCTACTCTCTTGGCTTAAAATACCATACGTCAGCTGATGACTCCTAAATTTATTGTCTCTACTTAGACCTCTTTCCTGAACTCCAGAATCATACATCCAATTGTTAACTCAATATCTTGGCTTGGATAAGCATATGAAGTACAGCTTGTCCAAAAGCAAACGTAATTTCTAATCCCCCAAACCACTTCTCCCAAAGTCTCCCCCATTTCTATAAATGGCAACGCTGTCCAATAATTTTGAAATCATCTTTTATTCCTGTCTCTCTTTTCAAATAGCCTTTCCACCAATATCTTATTGGTTCTATAGTCAATATATATCCATATTCCTAATCACTCTCTCACTTCATCTCTACCTCTTTGTCCCAAACCATCATTATATCTGTCCTGTACTCTTGAAATAGCCTACTAACTGGTGACCCTGATTCTGCTGTTGCCTCCTTCTCCTGTTCTTCCTCATATACACTCACTATGATTTATTTTACACCTGAAAGCCAGAGTGATTCTTCTGAAATGAAAGTCGGATTGTGACAGTTCTCTGCTAAGAATCCCTCAGTGGCTTCTCATCTCATTCATCCAAACAAACAAACAAACAACACGAAAGTCTTCTTACTGTGGCCTACAAAGCCCTACATGATCTGTTTCTTAACTCCTACCTCATTGATCTATTCTTCACCTCCCTCTCACTTGATTACTCTATGATCTCCAATTTATGCCTAAGGCTATTTGTACTCAGGGAAGGAAAATGGCTTAAGATTATATAGGAAAATAGTGGGAAAGTTAGCACTATAATCCATGTCTTATCATTCATGTGCTCTTCCTACACTATCCAGATCCCTCCCTCACAAAATGGTATTGATTTAAAAATCACTTGTGGAATACTTCTATTCTGCAGGCCCTGAGTGTGATGCTAAAGGCTAAGATTAATGGACAGAAATCCCTGCCTTCAAGGAGTCTATAGTCTAATAGGAGAGGCAAACATATGAACAGATGAGTAAAATACAGATGGTTGGCTAATGAGAATGAGAGAATGACATAGAACTAAGCGCAAAATAAAAACATGGATCCTCGTGTTAGAAAATTGTTAGGAACTCCAAGATGGCAACAACAGAGCATTGAACCAAGCACAGAGCATGGTGCTCTGTGTTCATGAAGCCAGCCCTAGGTAGGGGGTCAGAGAACACTCCCAAGGGGGAAATATGAGGAGTGGTCTAAGCTTAGGGCACCCTGCCCAGATAATACTGCCAGCCCTGGCCAGCACCAGGTACTAAGAAATCCTAGAAAATTTCAAGAAAGGCACTCCAAAACTCAGGCCTCCTGATATGGGAGAACAAGACCAGGACTTCCCTTGCTGTAAAGACTGTAATGCTAGTGATTCGGGGGCCCAGGTTTCTTCCATACTGAGGCTCTAATATGTAATAGGTTTTTATGGGGCAGCCCTAAATGTAGTATACATCACTTCTACTCATATTCCATTGGCTGTAACTCATTCGGATGATCACATCTACCTGTTATAGGGACTGGGCAAGGGAGTCGCTGCTTAAGCATATACTTCTCAGTGACAGCTCTATACTATGGTGGCAGAAAGGGAAAGAGAACATTTGTTGAAAAGTTAGCCTCTCTGTTTGAAATGGAATTGAGGAGCAGAAAGGCATTCATAGGGAAAGGAGCAGCATGAGTTAAAAACCCTTAAGCTAAAAACATCATGGCATATGCAGGGAACTAAAGACAAGTGTTAATGGCACATGAAGAATGAGGAAGAGAGTGGCAAAAAAACAAGCCTGCAGAGGTCATTAGGGGTCAGACTGTGGACTGTTATGCCAAGGAGCCTGAAGTTTATCCTGAGGAAAAATGTAGAGTTTTGACCAGAGGAGAGTGATTCCGTCAGAGTTGTGTTTTGGAAAGATCTCTGGCTGTGATGTTTTTCAGGGGCTGGGGAGTGAAAGAGAAGCAGCTGTGGGACAGCCTTGTGGATAATGCACAGAAACAAGTGTTAGTGAAGATCTGGAGAGAAGGGAAATCATCTATTATTGGTGAGAGGAGTATAAATAAATTGGCACCATCACTTTGTAAAGTAATGTAGCATGATCTAGTAGAGCCAAAGATGCTTAAATCTTACTAGCCACCCATTCCATTTCTAGAGAATATCACACATGTACAGTAGACAGATTTCTTTAGTCACAACATTATTTGCAATAACAAAATTTGTAAACCTTATGATCATAGATACATTTGGTCAGGTCATACACATCGCATTACTATACAGAAGTTGAATACATGAACTAGAGCTATAAATATCAACATAGCTAAGTTCTAAAAGCATACTGTAAAAGGAAAAAAATATATACTTTAGGTTGACAAGTACAATATGATGCCACTTACAGACAGTTTGAAAATGTGGATGTTTTACTTTGCTTATAGGTACATATATACATAATAATAGCAAAAAAAATGGAATGATGATAAACACAAATTTTCAGGGCAGTGTTTACCCCTGTTATATAAAGGAAGGGTTGGGTTAAAACATGGGAGTTTAAACCCATATTTGTAGTGTTTTGTTTCTTTAAAAAATATGAAGTATATGGAAAAATGTTAGGAATTGATTGACTAGTATGCCATTCATTATGTTAGTCTTTTTTTAGATATATTTGAGATATTTAAAAATTAAATATTTGCAAATTTAGATAAGTAAATTTACTTCCTCTATAAAGCATCAATCCCAAGCAAAACATGGTGCATGTCCTGCCATTGGCCCTTTGGGAATATTGTTATTGTCTCACACTGTTGAACGTATCACACTGATCATTATTTTTTGTTTCCTATCGGCCTGCTATTCTACTCAGCAAGTCCTTTGAGGCAAAGGGCCATATTTTCCCTTCTATGGCTGCAGCCCCTAATCAGAGACTAAACCAGAGTTAGTTGAGTAAGTATCAGTAAATGTTTTTTGAATGACTGAATGATTCTCTCAATCTACTTTCACAGGAATGATTACAAACCTCTTTCTTCCTTTCCTCTGATTCTGCTTGTAACCTCTGAGTCTCCATTCCCCAGTCTCTCTTCTACTTTTCTGTAAGCAACTGTAGTTATGTTTTTAACTGGGAAAAATTTTAAAGGAAGGTATGAAGTTCCTTTAAATATTTCTATAAGAAACTGGCTCTTGTGATAGAAAGCCATTGACTGGTTGTAATGTAACTTTTAAAATATAGTGCTTTTCTGAAGCAAAGCAATTTTGTCTGTTGCTATTAGCACTGGAGTTTTGAATACATTAAGATTTATGGCTTCTGTCTTTCCAGGAAATGGAGTTGGAGTACTTGAGATTGAAGTAAACAGTTGGCATGGCTATGTACTGGACAGATGCCGCTGAGGGCCAAGAAATTCAATGTGTAGGGTCATCCCACACTAAATCCAAAGCACAGCTCTGCATTGGCCGTGTTTTGGGTTTTATAAGTAATCCAAGGAAGTTTGTTATCAGCAGAAAGACAAGAGCAGGAAAAGGCCTTGGAAAAAAAGGAAAATCTAGGCAAATACAACAGGATCTAATGCCCAAGGCAAGCCTTTTTTGCTCCCTATTGCAGGAAACAAGGAAAGGCCAGATCCAGTTAGAGCCAGGGTCAGGGCAGACAGCCACTGTGAAGGCTCAGTCTAGCAAGGTAATAATAATAGTTAATGATTAATGACTCCCAGCTACTGTTTACTGAATACTCTGTATTTTTCACATGGTTTTCTGGACATTTTACACCTGTTATCCCATATTCATCACAGTATTCTCTTTGTTTCACTGGTGGAGATTCAGACTTAGGAGACTAAAACTTTTTCGCAGGGTCATCCAGCCATGGGCAAATCCGAAATTCAAATTTGGGACTGCCTAGCTTCTTGTTTTTTCAATTATACCAAGGTAAACAAACTAGAGGCCCAGGGGCCAGGCATAGTGGCTCATGCCTGTAATCCCAGTGCTTTGGGAAGCCAAGGTGAGAGGATCACTTGAGGCTAAGGGTTTGAGACTGTAGTGAGCTATGATTGCAGCACTGCACTGCAGCCTCGGTAACAGAGTGAGACCCTGTCTCTAAAACAACGACAACAACAACAATAAAAACAACAATGGCATACAAAGTTTTCAAATAAGAGATAGCCTGTGATAAAGAGCTAACACAACGAAGGGAGGAGAGAGAGGAAATCCTTCACCGGGTGCCAGACCTCAGACTTCCTATTCATCAGCCCATCTGTCTTACTGCTACTCCAGGAATGAAATCAACAAACATATAAAGGAAGGATTTTGGTCTAAAGGTCAACTGCAGCATTACCCATATAGGGTGACCACTTATCAAAAATATTATAACTGTGGTTAAAAATGTCTGCATCACCTTGATATCCCTCCCAACTCAGATGTTTTTCATCTAGGACCAGGGCAAGGGTGAGCCATGGAGGAGGACATTTATTCTGCTCCCATAACTCTGGGAAGCTTGGAAGAAGGGGAAGGATATGCACTGAGCTTGAAGCATGTGTATAACTCTTCAGACAAGCAGTGCAGCACAGGGAAACAGGCCCAATTCTGAATCTTCTCATCCATCTTAATAGCTTTGTGCCCCTGTGCACACCACTTAATCATGCTGAGCCCTATTTTCCTTATTTTTAGAGTGAAGGTAGTAATAGCAGATATCACTTACCAAATGCTATATATACATTATCTGATATAATTCTCACTGATCTCTTGAGGTCAGTACTGTCTTTGTCCTCTAAAATTCCTTTACCTTCCAGATCTGTAGTGTACTAATTTCCAGGACAACAATACTTTATCCCTGTCTGGAAATAATGTGATTGGAGAAGGGGAGGGAAGAAATGGGGCAAGGAAAGGTAGTCATATAGAAACAAAGCTGTGGTATCAGAGGGACATTGAGGCACAGCTCAAGTTTACATCATTCTCACAGAAGTGTATGCCTCTGTTATGTTCCCCACAATTTTAGAGCAATGGCTTAGAAACAAGATCCATATGTTATAACCACACTAATAATAATAACCTTATGCTTTTATTTAGCACTTTTCTACATAGTATCTCATTTGATCTTAACAACCTTTAAGGCAAAATGGAAGAATATGAAATGTGGTTCTGTGCTCTTGGGCAGGTCACTTTCCCCTCTCTGCCTCTACACAGTGCCTGATACAATAAAGATTGAATAGCATTCGATAAGTGTTTAATGTAATAACCTAAAACTCACAGAGATGCTATTGTAATCAATTTTGATAATGTGCAAGAAAGTGCCTTGTATACATTTCACCTATAAATTAGAGCGTCAGAATGGCTTTCATCTATGATGTGGTTTATTTCTGGGAGAGTCTTATCTGGGTTGAGGGAACCTGACATGTGGAACAGTTTTGGTAAGTTCTTGACAGGTTTTCAAGTATTCTGGGATTCAGAGCTGGTCTTTGGTTCCAAAGGGCAAAAGAAGTGGCAAGAAGAGGGAATTGAAGTGCAAATCAGGAAACTGAGGCATGCATCCTGTTATGGGATGGAATACAGATAGAGAAGGAAAGGTGTGGCCTAGCAGGCACTACTGTGTCTGAAGCCCCCTAAGCACTCTGCTCAGGGCAGCTAGAACAATTATAATACTCATCATTTGTCTGCTGAAGACCCTTGGTCTATCTTTTTATGTTTCTTCTCCCAACTTTTGTGATAGATGAACTTAGCTCATTTAATCAGGCTACTCTACCTCTAAGCTAGGCTGCATTTAGGCAAATGCCAAGCACGTTGTTCCTGCTCTGAGCCAAGTCCCAGTTAGCAGCCCGTCTCTTTGGAAGGTGTCTCTAGCACAGGCTAAATTTATGATTCCTCTCTGGGAGTCTTAAATAGTACATGGTGGCCTTTTCTTCTACCCATACGGCATTATTAATACCTCCTCAGAACTAAGGATCAGATGGATAGAAGTCTGTGCAACTGAAAGAAGGAAAAAACCTCACCTTCACTGAGCATCTGCTGGGTCCCAGGCACTGGGCTAGGAACCTTCTTTCTATGTAGTTACTTGTCATATTTTCTGACTTTTGAATACTCTTCTTCATGAGTCCTTCTTCATCAAGATAGAAGTTAAAAACGCACTTCTCCAGCCTCTCCCGCAGCTAGCGCACAGGTGTGTGACCTAAGCCCCGTCAATCAGAAGCACTACACAAGAAATCAATTCTGAGGCAAGCAAGTTGTAAGGCCTAGGCAGTAGAGGTAATCTTGAGTTCTTGGCCCGGCAACATCATTAGTGCTGGCAGCATAGTAGCTGCAATAAAGTTGAATTGGTGGCCCAGAAGTGTCAGTAGTGTTAACTGTAGCATCTGGTACTTAGTGATGGGGATAGAAACTATGGTTTTCTCATCAGACTACTTTGGCAGTATGGTTTTGGGCATGTAGTTTAGCCTTATGCCTGGTTCTCTGAACCTTCAGCTCACTGTGTGAGCTACCAAGATTCAATTAATAAATTCCCTTTATGCTTAATCAGTCAGTTAGCTTCTGTTGCTGGAAGTTGAGAAATGATATTCTGTTCATTATCTCAGTTGATCCTCAGACATCCTAGAAAGGAAGAACTATCCCCATTTTCACACATGGAAACAGACTCTGGCTAAAGAACTCATCCAAAGTCCAGGGATGTTCAATATTTTGGCTTCCTGGGCCACACTGAGAGAAGAAGAATTGTCTTGGGCCATACATAAAATGTACTAACACTAATAATAGCTGATGAACTAAAAAAAAAATCACAAAAAAACTCATGTTTTAAGAAACGTTATGAATTTGTGTTGGGCTCCATTCAAAGATGTCTTGGACTGCATGTGGCCCACAGGCTGTGAGTTGGACAAGCTTGTTCTATAGCCTGGGATCTATCCAATTCCAAAGCCCATCGTCTTCCACCTGTCTACATTACACTTCTCTGCCTTGGAGCTCTCTGCCTCATTGTTCCTTCTTCCTCTATTCAAAACCAGAGGAGAGATCACCAGGAGAGAGAGTACAGTGTCTCATTTTCTCTGCATTTGTCTTGTGTGTTTGCAAGAATATGAACATTCATTCCATTCATTTAGTCCCTTGCTTTTGAATCTTACCCCAGCCTCCTCCAGGAGGACTTCACTGACCACTTTATTTAATTAGCTTCTCTCCATTCTTCTCACTTTCCATCACATCATTCTACTTACTATCATATCATTCTAATTTATTTCCTTCATATCTGTTATTATTATCTGATATTATCTTGCTCATTGTCTCCATTCTTTGATTTTCCTCTACTCTCTGTTAGAATGTAAGCTCTAAAGCGTAAAGTCTTTTTGGCCCAAGCTTGTCTCCTAAATGCCTATCATAGTACCTGGCAGTTGGTAAATGCTCAATTAATATGTGTTAAATGAATAAGTGAATACAATGAGCAAATAAATTGATAAACATGTGTTATTCACTCAAAGTAGTTTTCTGGAGACATTGTGCACTTGTTCCAGTAATACTGTTATTGCTTTATTAACTTTCATTAAACACATTTATCTTTAGTAATGACCTCGTGAATCCATTTACAAGCTACACAGAAAAAAGAACTGGGGCTTTGGAATTAGACAAAACTTAGCTTCAGCTTAAGATTTCTTCATTTATTAATTTTGTATCCTTGGCAAATTATCCAGCTTCTCAAAGGTTTTGTTTTCGCATCTTTAAAATAGAGAAAATAATGCTTCCCTCATGAGGCCATTGTAGACATAAATCAAAGAAAGTGTTTCTCCTCAACACTTCCTGTTAACTTTTCCTATTTGCTCAACAATTCTCATCAAAAATACTAACCACAGTTGAGGTAATGTTGTAGTCAGTTCAGGCTGCTATCATAAAATACCATAGGGTGGGTGACTTACGAATAACATAAATTTATTTCTCACAGTTTGGGAGTCTGGAAGTCTGAGATCAGGATGCCAGCATGGATGGGTTATGCTGAGGGCCCTCTTCTGGGTCACAGAATGCCATCTTCTTGTTATATCCTCACATGGCAGAAAGAGAATGAGAGACCTCTCTGTGGTCGCTTGTATAAGGGCACTAATCTCATTCATGAGTGTTCCAACCTCATGACCTAATTACCTCCTGAAGCTCCTGCTTCCTAATACTATCACCTTAGGGGTTAAAATTTCAACATATGAATTTAGGGAGGGATGGGGGTGACAAACATTCAGTCTATTGCAAATAACTTGGCCTATCATGTATTTTCCATAAGTGGCTTAGGTAAAACACAGAAGCTTCCCCTCCAACTTTCTTCACATGTGGTTAGTGTAGCCACCTTTACACAAAACCCTAAGCATCTCGCCAGAGTAGATATGCTTCCCAGACACTGAGACATAATGAGCACGCAGTAGTCTACCTTCTGATGCTTTTGCTGACCATGCCAGTCCACGTGGACTGACTGGTCCTTTCTCTAAAGCACGGGGGTAAGAGATAAGAGAGCTGAGTCTAGACTTAGCTCTGAAATTGACATCTGTGTTACCTTGGCCTAGTTACTTCCCCTCTCTGAACCTAAGATTTTTTAAATCTCTAAAATGAAAAGTTTGGACAAGATAAGCTGTCTCTAAATCTTATATGATATTAGTTTACTTAGACATTTTTATCTGGATTTTTGAAGTTCCTGAGAAAAGGCTGTTGGACAAGTTATATTATGGCTATAAGTACCAAGACACAATGAGAGAAACTGAAAATAATGGGAATGAGGATAAGAGAAGTAGGTTTAAATAACACAGAAGAGAGTAAAGGACCCCCAGGGAAAACGGAGTATAAAAGCAACAGCAAGAAAGGGCAGATTGTAAGATTGTGTCTAAAGGACAAAATGTGGGCATGGTTGGTATGGCCTGGCCAGGAGACCAGAAAAGGGAGTTGGGAGCCTCTTAGATGGGTCCTGATGAACCCTCATTCATCTCATCTAATTCAAGCTGGCTGCTCTTAAAAACCTAAAGACTCTCATGCACTGATTTCCAGCATAGCATTCTAAAATCAGACTCTCAGACAATATTTGTCATACCTACTGAGCCACTGGCACTCTGTAGAGCTCCAGATCTATAGGGATCAAATATATTCCCACCCAAAGGAAGTTTATAATGCTTAAAAGTACTTACATTTGGCTAGCTGATGACCTTGAGCAAGTTACTTAATCTCCCTATGTCTCAGTTTTCTCATTTGTTAAAATGAGGTCGGCTGGGTGCGGTGGGGTTGGCTGGGTGCGGTGGCTCATGCCTGTAATCCCAGCATTTTGGAAGGCTGAGGTGGGCAGATCACAAGGTCAGGAGTTCGAGACCAGCCTGGCCAACATGGTGAAACCCCGTTTCCTACTAGAGATACAAAAAGTTAGCCAGGTGTGGTGGCACACGCCTGTAATCCCAGCTACTCAGGAGACTGATGCAGGAAAATTGCCTGAGCCTGTGACTTGGAGGTAGCAGTGAGCCGAGATCACACCATTGCACTCCAGTCTGGGCAACAGGGTGAGACATGTCTCAAAAATAAATAAATAAATAAATAAAGTCAATAATATTACTTCAAGATTGTTGTCAGGTGTGTTAATATATGTGCAGCCAATAGTAAATTGTTATAATATGCTGGACTCAGAGTGTGTTCATAAAAGCAGCTTTATTTTTGTCTACTACCTAAAGGTTCAGACCTGTTCAGAGGGGTTTTTACCTGGCCTAGATGAGAATTTCCCGTTTAGGTAAACAAACACAGTTTCAATTCAGTAATTTAAAATGTTCAATTACAGACAGTAATCAAAACTCTGAACTTGATTTAATGTTGTCTTCTTCCCCTGTACCTCCATCCCCCAGGTGATGCCTGCTTCCAGTGGGGAGCTTACCAGGTTGGGGATGGAGCATTGGCCATTCTCTAATTTTCACTCGTCTTTCCATTAGCTCACCAAGGTTGAAGTGGGAAGAGGGAAGGAGTGCAAAGAGAACAGAAGGGTATCACTTGCCTGGCACTCCGCTAAGCTGGCTTCAGTTTCTCTATGCCTGGTGGATATTTGTAGCTGACTCCCTTTCTTATGGGTGCTCTCGTGGATTCTTTGGAGGCTCTTCTGTTCAAAGGCAGCCATCACATGGAGAATGTGTCCCCTTCTTCCTAGTGTTACTGCCTCCGTTTTTTCTGCTTTTCTGGTATCCACTGTATATAGACTCTGTGCAGGAGTCAAAATGGTATCAAACTAATTCTATCTGCCATTCATACCACAGCTGCTTAGAATCTATTACCTGAACAGTCACTGGGTATCACTGACCAATCTCGGTGTAGCTACTTTACTTTTTCCATAGTCTTTTGCTCATTAGATTTATCAGGCAGGAGTTAAAACCGGCCCACTGTGCACCCCTCTACCTATGCAGAGGTGAGGGAAAAGTGCCTTCTGATCCCTCCTTTGGAGGGGTGGCATGTGGGACTCCAGGCCCTCAGACTCCCCCAAATAAAACCTTATCTTTGATTTTCCACCCTTTTTTCCTTTTGATACTCAAAGTAGGCAAGGGGTTTCAAGAGTCTTGTACTCAGTTTCCAGATGTGTACTTGGAAATTCTGTATAAATTCTGGTATGTCTTCAGAAACAACATTTCTAATTTCCTGGTACCTCAGATGAAACGTCCACTTTAGCATACTGTAACACAGAGTGAGTGCACAATACATGTTTCTGTCACTGTTCAAGGCTCCCGTTTTATCATGCCAAAGAGACATCCTTTCAATTTTATTTTTTTAGTGTTTTATGCATGTATCTCTTATGTCAATGACCAGGACTGCAACACTGCCTTCCATTTCTTTAGCTATCCTTCACTGCCTACACAGTGTTTTGTACATGCTAAGTGTCAAATAATTTTCATTGAACTAAATGCCATATGAATAAAGGAGTGACTACTGTAGTTAGGATTCCTCAGAAAAGGCATCATTGCCTCACCTTTGCTCTTTCAAACACACTTAATTCTCTGAAATTAGCGAATCAAAAAAGGCAAGAGGGTGAAAAATAGATGATGTAAATTTCAGAAAATGATGGCCTGGCGATGGATGAAGGCTAAATTAAAGCAGCTGTTTATTGAGCCCATTAGTGGGGAAGAAGACGTGACAGATCTCAGGAAACAGCCAGAACGCTGGGGTTTTCAGAAGAAATCTGAAAGCAGATGGCAAGTGGATGAATCAGTGAAAGGCGGCAAAACCATCTACAGAGTGGCAGTGCTCAGCAAGGGCAGCTGCAGCAGGCAGGCTGTCGCTGGGACTCAGGGAAAGAAAGGCAGGCTGAGAAGGCCAAGGAAACAAGAGCAAAGGGAGAGCAGGAGGGCTTGATTTACAAACTGCTGACAAAGCGCAAGGCACACGTGCAAAGAGCTGGAGCACTGGAGCCGGGCAGGGAGGGATCTGTTACAGTCCCATCTGTGACATGGCTTTGCTGTGTGCCTTAAACAAGTCTTTTGCCCTCTCTAGGCTTCCCTTTCTACATTTGTAAGTGAAAAGAGATGATCCAAATATTCTGTAAGGACCTGTTTTCCAGCCTTTGTGAAAAATCATCTTGCTTTTGTGGGATGATGCTTGAAAGATACTTTCCATTTCACCTACGTATGTTTCTAGTACCCTATTAACCTATATTTAGCAGCTATCCTGTTTTAAAAGAAAAAAAAAGAGAGCGAGAGAGAAAGAGAAAGAAACAATTTAAAGGACAATCCATCATTCATACTTTAGTGTGAGATGACTCGATCAGATTGTGTGCCTATCAGCCCTCACCTGAAATCAGTTACATTGAGGGACTGGCTTGTCTGACTAGAGTATCCTGGAAGTATCTTGAGTATGTTACATTTTGAGGAGTAGGAAAAGCTTTGGTCAGTTAATGCAGTGAAAAATTTAGGTTGGTATTCTTTTTTTTCCTTTCATTTTACAAACCTGCTTTGAGCACCTGAAGCTCTAAGGGTTCTGTTGAGGTTAGTGCGGAAAAACAGGAGACGATGCAACAGCTGGAAAGCATTAGCCTCAGAGGCATTGTAGATTTGAATGTAATGAAAACAGATGAATAGCCTGAAAGTGTAATCAAAGAGAATGGTGAATGCTGTCCTCTCCCATTCTCTACCCCATCTTTGTCCCTCTATTAATTCTGGAAATACTTATTGAGACTCTACCATATAAGATGCACTGTTCGA
The DNA here is from genome assembly GCF_000951045.1 of Mandrillus leucophaeus. NCBI lineage: Eukaryota > Metazoa > Chordata > Mammalia > Primates > Cercopithecidae > Mandrillus > Mandrillus leucophaeus. The sequence goes on along the minus strand of NW_012100854.1, from coordinate 397,708 downwards.
GATAAAACATTGGATAAGAAAGAGTCCCTGCCCTTTATGAAGTCTTCATTCCGGCAAAGTAGACAAACATTAAGCCACTAAACACATAGTTTGCTATTTTAAAATGTGATGACAGAGAAGCACAAGGTGCTAAGAAAACACACAAGGGGAGGCCTAACCTAACCTGGAGCATCAGGAAAGGCTTTTCTGACAAAGTGACTTTTGAGCTGGACTCAAAGAATAAGGATTAACTGGAGGGAGGCAAAGGAGAGGTAAGCAGGGAAGGTGCAGATAGGAAAGAGAGAAGCATGTTCTGGAGATAGAGAAAGAAACACAGTATGGTGGAAGAATTGAAAAGAAGGCCAGAAGCAAACTGTATTCCTGGGGAGAAGTAAGGTTCAGACTCTGAGATACAGAGCCTTTCCAGGTACCTCAGGTGTGCCCTTAGACCCCAGTGTTGGCCTGTCTCCTCCACCTCTCTGTTGCTTACATGGGACATTTCTCCACAAAGACTGGCTTTTCTTTTACTTCCTCCAGGATGTCATCACCTAAGTCCCCTTCCCTGGGCTGTCAAGTCCTCCTGGCTCTGTGCTTCCCTCTGCTACTCTCATGCCGTGTAACCATCAGTTTGTAAGTCTGTGTTCTCCACTCAACTATGAGTCCTCATGGACAGAATGAGTGTCATTTATCTTTGTGTCCCCACTGTCTGGCACAGAGCCAGCAAGTGCTTATGGAAGGAACCTGACACAGAGTGAGCTAACATTTTACCTTTCAATACAAAGCTTAGAGACAGAAGGGTTCTCAGACTTTATAATGCTCAGCCACCCATTTTTCCAATGAAGAAACTGAGGCACAGAGGGCTGAAACAAATTGCTCAAGGACTTGTACATGGGACGCCAAAGCCAAACTCAGAAAAAGAGCATTCTGTGTCCTAGTCCATTGCTCTTTCTCCTACACCCTGATTATCGATCAAGTTATCACTAAGTAATGTGAATATCTCCTATAATTGGGATTCACAGACAATCAAAAAGGTATATTTATCCATTCATTCAGCAAATGTTTACTGAATGGGTCATGGGTCATAGGGCAGTCCCTATACCCTAGGCTAGGGATTCAGAGTTCAAGAGTACACAGTATTCACTTCACAGTATGGTCGGTGCCTGTGGGGTGATAAAGCACACATACCTAAAACAATCAGACATTAATGACTGAGTAAGATAACTTGTGAGACATGGAAGAATGAGAAAGAGTAATGGGAGAAGTGGTTCTTGAGCTAAACATGGAAGGCTCAATTTCAGTAGGGAAGAGAATGGTGTTCCTCATGGGTGGAATAGCATGAACAGAAGTTCAGAGGAAGAATATCTAGTCTTACATTAAGACTGATGATAATAATTAGCTAGCACTAATTGAACACTTACTGTGTGCCACATACTATTGTAAGGACTTTATATATATTAACTCACTGAATTCTCATAATGCCCATTTTTCACATGAGGAAACTAAGGCACAAAGAGGTTAGGTAATTTCCTATGATCACACAGCTAATTAATGATCGAGAAGGAATTTGAACCAGAAATAGCTGCAGAGCCCTTGCTCTTAATATTCTGCTCTACTGACTCTTAACATTGCCTCTTGACAGTAAATAAGGGTCTGTGTGATACATAGCACCTGGCAATACAGAGTTGAGTCAGATTTTGAAAAATGAAGTTGTTGTGGTTTTTCCCCCCTATTAACTGAGTATTTACCAGGTACCAGAACAAGACAAAGCTCTCTCGTACTGTATCTTACTTGTTCTCACTTAATGCTTACAACTCTATGAAATAAGTAATATTCTCATTTTTATCATTTGGATCTAAGGCCCGAAGAAGTTCCATAGCATGCTTTAGGTCTAATGAAGGGGTCTGCATGTCTACCCCAGGTGTTTGGGCAAATGCAGTAGGAAATGGGATGTGCATTAAAATGCTTGAGCTAGAATGTGCGCTGGGAATCAGTATGGTCCCAGGATCTTGTTGTGGGATAGAATGTTGGGTTTAGATCCTGCCCCTGCTGTTTCCCAACCATGTCTTTCTGGGCCTCAGTTTCTTCACCTATAAAATGGAGATAACGATCCCTGTGTTCCAAGGACATTGCAAGGAGAATATGATGTGTATATGGATGGAATCCCTGATTTTTACTACTAAAACCTAAGATTTGGCCTGATTTTATTATTGTTAGGGTTTTAACTCTTCTGTGAGCTTTGAAGAGCTTTTCAGTTGGGACCTCAATAATGTGGCAGCACCACAGAACATCTCCAGTGCCTCTCCACTCTCAAGTCAGGAAAGGATGGAATAAAGAGGATGATCCTAATGCAGTAATCACATAGTCTCCATGATTATCACCATCTGAGGTCACCAACCAGCCACATGGCTTGGATCAGATTTTAGGGCCCTCCTAATCAGTGATGTCCCCTCTTCCTTAAACCCCTATGGTGGAAAGAATTAGATTTTGTTATACAAATAAAGAAACTGGATTATGTCCTGAATTGTTATAACATGAGGTGTTATTTCCTTGCTCTGCTTTCCCCATATGTAACACTAAGAATTGTTTACCTTGATATGAGTTATTTTCTGAACCTTCTCCAGGGAAACGTTTATCAAGAAGAAAGGGGAAGGGCAAGACAGTACTAAAATCCCCTAGGGGTAGGAGAAGGGTTGGGTTGGGGGGCAATTGCAAAAAATGCAGGCTGAGGAAGGGGCAATGTGTTATAACAGAATGAGGCCTGGTGTGGGCACACTGGGGTTATATTAATGTAAATCTGTCTCTATTCATTGCTACTTGAGTGATTTGATGGTAATGCTTTCATATCCTTTCTGGGCCTGCGTTTCCACATCTATAAAATTGTGGGAATTTGAGCATGTCATTTATAAGAATTTTTCCCCTGACAGTCTATGATGCTGAAGTAGCATCTGAACACTTCACAGTTTTACTTAGATACTGCCCTGCTCTTGCCTGTGATAGTAATTCTTCAAGTAATATATGAGCGAATCAATCAGTATAATGGATGGATGTATGGATGGATGGACGGATGGATGGATAGATGGATGGATGGAGAAAACAACTCAGCTTTGAAGCTTCAACTCAAGCATCACCTTCTCTGGGAAGACTTCCTTGGCCCCATCTAACCCCTGGGAAGACTGAGCCACCTCTCTCTCCTTGTCGTCCCAGCTGGCCATCCCACCACCATCTGAGCTTCCTTCCATGCTGTCATTTATTATGCTGTTACCTTGACTATTTCTACATGCCATATCATGAGCTCAATGAGGCAGGCCAGTGCCTTATTTACTTTTGTCTCCTCAGTGACTATCACAGGGCCTAGCATATGGGATTGTGCAATCAGATGTTGAATGTTGCTCACAATCCTGGTAGGAGACTAGGCCTGAGGCCATCTAAGCCTTCTAGCCCTGGCATGCTATTGTTCTATTGTCTTTACCTCCAAATAGCCATATGAATCCGTGAAACCTTCTACAACATTTAGCCCATCCTCCACCTCAGGCAGGGTTAATACCACACCACACACACATGTACATACCACTGCCACCATCAACACCGCCACTATCCACACCACCACCACCAGCCATAACAACAACAACAACAAACAACAACAACAAACAACCACCCAGACTCCATTAGCCCATTGTGCCCCTCTTCATTCCAATTATAATTACATGATGCTGCCTACTTGTGTCAGCTATGTTTTCCTGACTGGACCATTAACTGTAGGGACCAAGTCTTATTAGGGCAGGAATTATGTCTTACTCATCTTTGTAGCTTTGGTACATGGCACAATGCCTGGAACATAGTATGTTCTGAGCAAGTGTTACTAAGTATATCTTAGAGCATGCCTCAGTGGGAGTGTATGTGGGGGTATAAGGACCCATAAGAGTCAAATTGCTTCATTATGTAACTGAAATACCTTTAAATAGCCATTGTAGTCCTGAAAGATCTCAACCTTTGTATGTACCCACCATTTTTATATGAGAAGCTCAGAGTGTCTCATTGGCATCATCTGATAATCTTTATTCAGGGGAATGAAAGCATAGATGAGTGAAGGCACTTACAAATTTCATAAAGCAAGACATTTTTTATTAATCTATTTGGTTATTGTTTGCTCACCTCCACCTCACTTTCTTCCACACACTGGATTTAGGCTCTATGGGAGCAGGGACATTGTCGGTGGTGTCCTTATGGATTCCCCAACCCTAACACAATGTGGTGCATACAGCTGCAGACAATCTGTATGAGTTTGTTTACTGTACAAGGGTAAAAGTGGGACTTAAAATTCCATGAAACTCAATAAGATTGGTTCCCTTGTTTTTACATACTTTCTGCATAATCAGAGGAAATAACTATGATAAAGGAGAAAAGATGATGATTAGATAATTTGCCTAAAATGAGTGAATCCATATAAAAATCCAGATCACTAATAGGAATACTTATAGCCAATACCATCTAAATGCCAGGTATGTGGTATATACGTGCCTTATATATGTAACCTTCTATTCTTAAAAAGCTTGGCAAGTGAGTACTCCCCTCATTTTACCCATACAGAAACTGAGGCTGGAAGAGAGTAAGTAATTTGCTCAAGATCACTTAGTGGTTAGAAAACAATGGAGCTGTAATTCAAATCTGAGTTGACTATAAGCCCTAATTTTTTTCTCACTACTCTCCTACCCTTTGTCTACCCATCAAACTTTCACTTACTGAATGTTTACTATGTCCAGGGCTTTATTCTAAATTCTAGGAATACGACATTGATTTGGGACACAGCTTCCAGAGTAAGTGGAAGACTTAGGAATACGGGGAGTAGAGCTGACATTTTTGAGCATCTGCTTATATGCCAGACACTGTCCTAGATTCTTTGCCAAAATTATCTCATTTAATAGTCACAACAGTCCTCTAATGGTTTCATTGTTATCCTGTTTAACAGATGAGGAATCTGATGATTTGAGAGATTAAGTCATGGGCCCAGGGTCACTCAGTTAGGGAGCTATTAATTTAGAACTCAAATTCAGACCAGTCTGGCTCTAAAGCCATATTTTTTCACCACACACCCCCCCCCACCACCACCACAATATTTCAACATATGGCTCTAAGTAGACAATTGGAGGAATGGGGGTATTTCTGCAGAGGCCTTCAGTAGGCCTTTGTCTTTTCAAAGGCACCTCCTCGGTATCTCTTTTCTTGCATCAAAGACCTGCTTTTCTCCAGGCAAGGAGCAGCAGATTTATCATCCTTGAAGTTTATAATGGCAACTTTAAGGCTTTCCTATGTGGACTATGTCTATGATTGCTAACTTGGAAACATGCTTTGTTGACTTTATAGAACAGTCCTCACAAAAGAAAAATAGTCATTTTCTTGTCTCCAGAGGTCCCAGTGGTTTGCAGGGGCAAGAGAAAAAGGCATTGGAAAGCGGGTTGAAGCCAGATCAAGAGACTTGGGCCCTTCTGGCTACTATTCATTTTTCCTCATAAGAGGGCCTGACTTTGTATGATACAAACAGCTTGTTCTTTAGAATCACAGATCCTGCTTCAAATCCCACCTCTTACATGACTTTGAGCAAGCAACTTAACCTCTTTGAGTTCCACTTTGAAAATGGAGAGAATAAAACAAACTTGTATATTATAATGAGGATGAAATGAGATAACATGAAAAAACCAAAATTCAGCACCTTGTTAATGTAACTGAGGTCACATGAACATTATTAACCATATTTCTGCATCACTGTACCCTTACCTGTCATAGCAGGAAATTCAGTCTTTTACAGTGTTGCTCTTCCCCACATAGCTTAAAGGATCCCAAGGAGTCTTACAAGTGTTTATACACTCCTTGTGGTTACCACTAGCCACTACAAAAACTCAGCTGGCACTTTGTAATCCCAGGCCTTAGTCTACCTGGGAACTACTTCTAGGCTGAAACTTTATTTCTTTGAATGTTGTGTTCATTGCCATTATCTTAAAAGCTGGAAAATTGTGAGCTATTGAAATGAAAGTGACAGGCCAATCCTGTATCCCAATGCCAGAAATTAACTCCCTGGAGAACAATGCTTCCCACAAGTGAGCATTGTTATGCTCACTTCAATAGTGTCCCACAGCAAATACCTTGGGTTCCAAACTGTTACAGAATTTAGTGATCCATCTCTTTTGATTCACACACTCAGAGCTATTAATCTGGGTCATATACCCAGGCTGCCAGAGTATCTGATATTCACTATACTAGGAGCCACCACTGCCCTCTGATGTTCAGGGTCCATGGCTGCTTCATTCTGCTAGACTCCTTCCCTTTGGACAAATTTTCTCTGAAGCTTCTATTGATCCTCTGCAATAACGTGCATCAGATTCCCTTCCTCCTTTCTTCTTTTTCTCTTTTCTCCCCTTTCTCTGCCTGCCCACTCCCCTCCTTTCCCAATTTATCTGTGTATTTGTCAGAACCCCTGAAAAGGTTCAAATGTTAAGTTTTGGTTTTGATTTTTGCTCACCACAAAACTCATATGTAGCTCTGACTTTACTTAACCCTTCTAGCTTTCTAAGATAGAAAGGACAATTGAATCTCAGGGTTGGAATAACCAGTGATTGAGAACAAGCTGAACTTTTCAGTAGCTGCCTTCTATTTAAAAGTTTCTCACTGATTTGCAGTCTTTGGATATAACCGTTGGGGGTAGGAGGCAGGAGGAAGTTTCCCAGCTTCACTCATCATAAGCACCTTTTCCCAGGTCTGGTGCCACCAAACTTAGACAGCCTATTAAATGGGTAAGTACCCTAGCCTGTGTCTGTTTCTTAAGAAATATGTAGGGGACAGGCACATAACTGTAAACCATTTTGATTTCCCAAAAAATTACTTGTAGCCTACAAAGGATGCTTTTTGTTTTAATTCCACTCTTTTAATTCAACTAGAGGTGGTGAAAGGATCTTGTTCTGGTCTCATCACTACTACTTACTGTGTACTTTGAGCCCACCACTTGAACTCTGCCAATTTCCTCAACTCTTTTTTTTTTTTTTTTGAGATGGAGTCTCGCTCTTGTTGCCCAGGCTGGAGTGCAGTGGCATGATCTCGGCTCACTGCAACCTCCACCTCCCAGGTTCAAGCAATTTTTCCGCCTCAGCCTCCTAAGTAGCGGGGATTACAGGCATGTACCACCACGCCCCAGTAATTTTTGTATTTTTAATAGAGAAGAGGTTTCACCATGTTGGCCAGGCTGGTTTTGAACTCCTGACCTCGTGATCTGCCCGCCTGGGCCTTCCTCAGCTCTTAAATGGGGTTAGCAGTCTCCAACCTGCTTATCTCACAAGGACATTGCAGTCACCAAGGGTTCCTTGAAAACTGTAGAGGGACTAGAACAGGGTTTTGCAACCTCAGCACTATTGACATTTTGGACCAGATAATTATTTGGTGAGGTGGGCTGTCCTGTGCATTGTAGGATGTTTAGCAGCATGTGTCCACCTACTAGATGCCAGTGGCACCTTCCTCCTAGTTGTGACAACTAAAAATATCTCCAGATATTGTCAGATGTCTGCTGTGGGTTAAAATTATCCCTGGTTTAGAATCACTAAATGAGGAAGTTGTTCATTATTAATGTTGTCATTATTGAATTCAAATTCAAAGCAGAATGCCTTCTTTGAAGAAGGAGAGCAAACCTGAAGGGCAGAGTGGGGCCCCCACTTGCCTATATGGAGAGGGAAAGGACAAACCTAGAAGGTACAGAAGCTGATTTGCTTGATCTTGGCTGTATCCTGGAGGCATTCAGTTGAGTCAGGGATAGGAAGATGGCTGAAAGGCAGACAATGTCCAGCCTTTAACCTCCAAAGAGCAGATCAACATCCAGCTTAATACTTGCAGAGCCCCTGCCTTCCCTCCCCCTCCTGGAGGCCCCTTTCTTGAGCTTTTAATTTGTTTTCACAGCAGTTTGAACAAATTGAATTTGTTAATTAAAGTGCTAAAATGAAATGCTGAGCATTATTGACTAGATGCTAATGCCATTAACGGGACTGAAGGAGAGGGACCCAGGCTGTCAATCGCTGCACGAATCAGATCAGCAGAGGCCACAGTACAGGCTGCGCCTGAAGGCTGAAGGGACAGACCTGTTTACACGTTATGTGATTTTGTCTTTATCAGTCAGGATCTGTAATTGCCAAGACATTCTTTTAGCAAATAGTTAACTCCTTTGTGCCAGGAATTGTTCTGTGTGCTAAGTATATACTGATGAATCACACAAAAACCCACCCTCAGGAACCCCAGGGACCGATGGGGAAAAGACATAAAGAGATGTTACTCTAGCATAGCACAGGAGTTTAAGAGTTTGGGTTTTGGAGGCAAAAGACCTGGAGTTCAAATCCAGACTCTGCCTCTGACAGTCAGGGTAAGTTACCTTCAATTTATTTTTCTGTAAAAAGGGGATGATGATACTAGTAGCTCCTCCATTGGGCTTCCTTAAAGATTAAATGCAATAATTTAAATAGGACACTTAGCACAGTCTATGGCACAGGGTAAATATTCAGTAACAGGCATGATGTACTTATTACCACATATTATGAAGTTAAACACAAATATTGGGGGAAAACAAGAGGAGAGGCATTAGATCCGCTTTGGGGTGATTAATTAAGGGTTCTCTGAAATGTGATACTTGGAGTTTGGCATTCCAAATAGAGAACTGAGAGAAGGGCTTTAAGGGCAGAGAAAAGAGTACATGCAAAGTGACGTACATATACAAATGCCCAATTTATTTTGGGATGTAGAAGTCTGTGGGGATAGAGAGAGGGCTGGGTCTGAAAGACAACCTAATATCAGCTTCTTAGGCCTTCCCAGCTGCTGGGTTCCGGACTTGGAATAGTCTTTTACCTCTTCTCTTTGCTGATTCCTTATCATTCCCAGTTTAAATGTCACCTCCTCAGAGAAGCCATCACCAACTACTCCTTCTAAAGAAAGTAGATTATCCTATTCTGATAGAACCCTGTGTTCCCCTCTTTATGGTACTTATTATAATTTATAATTACGTATTTTATATACTTATTTAATCTCTGTCTCTTTCATTAAGGTATAACTCCATGATGGCAGGGATCAACTTTGTTTTTACCACTGGATAAGGTGCACAGCATAGCACGGAGCCTGGCACATAGTAGACATTAATATTTGTTGAGCAGATGATTGAGTTATGTGTCAGAATAGGCAGGTAAGACATGAGTGCTTTGTTTGCATAAGGCCCAAACATTTTGGTTGATAGCATATCTATACTGATAAATCACTTAAGCAAAGAAGGGAAAGCAATACTTCTTGAATGCCTACCATGAACCATATACTTTCAGTACTTTATTTTTAATCCTTTCAATAATTGTAGGATGTAGATATTATAGTCCCAATTTTAGGAATGAGGAAATTGAGACTCAGAGAAATGAGGTTACTTACTCCAAAGCACCCTGCTGATAGGCGGGAGAACTGCAATTAAAACCCAGGTGTGTTTGGCTCCCACTCCAGTGCTGTGGAATGCCTACGGGCTTAGAAATGTCCCAAAGAGACTAAGAATCCAAAGCAGTAGCAGGTATGGAAGGTAACAGCAGTGATTTCCTAAGAACCTGGGTTCTAGCCCCAGAGACATGGTTAAAATTTTATAGCAGTTGCCTGTTTTTTGAGTCTGACAAGCCTCCATTTTACTGTCAAAAATGTGAAATTCATAATTAGGCAATAATGTGCTAAAGCCTGATTTTATGTGGTTATTTTATTTCCATTAAAGTCATCAAAAGTGATTTATTGATTACAAAAGGAAAAAGAGGAAAAAGAGCACTTTCAAATGTCAAATGTTTGCAGGCAACTTAACAGATGCCGGGCTCTGGGGTGGCAGTTAGTGAATGTCATGGAGAAACAGCATATACTTGAAACCCATAATCGGAGTCTAGGGTCTGTATATACCTTATTTTTTTTGAAGGCATGTCACACGATGAAAACACTAGTAACAAAGGGAAAAAAATCTATGAAACTGACTAATAATGAAGCTGAATCACTGATGGCCTGATTTTATGATAGCTACAAAGCCATCCAGTGGAGTGGTGTTGGTTATCATAATAATAACTCCCACCAGTTCAGCCAAGTGTCATCATCTGACTCTAACGCTAATCATAGCTCTCCCATTCTCCAGTCATGGCATCTTGAGCAATATACTTTACTTCTCTGCGGTTAATATTCTCATCTGCACAATGGGCTTATACTCTCTGCAGACAGCTTTAATAGAAACAGCCTAGATGGAAATTGGATGCTTAGATTCAAGTACTATGTCTGCCAGCCTCACTTCAAGATCTCAGGAAAATCACATTCTTACTTCCGGCCTTGATTTACCTGTCAAGGAAGAAGATTGCATGATATGTTTGCTGAGGCCCCTTAGTTGTGATAGTTTATATTTTCAAGAGGACAAAGCTCTACATGGGTATAAAAGATGCTAGATTTAGGCCGGGTGCGGTGGCTCATGCCTGTAATCCCAGCACTTTGGGAGGCCGAGACGGGCGGATCACAAGGTCAGGAGATCGAGACCATCCTGGCTAACACGGTGAAACCCCGTCTCTACTAAAAAAAAAAATACAAAAAACTAGCCGGGCGTGGTGGTGGGCGCCTGTAGTCCCAGCTACTCGGGAGGCTGAGGCAGGAGAATGGCGTAAACCCGGAAGGCGGAGCTTGCAGTAAGCTGAGATCTAGCCACTGCGCTCCAGCCTGGGCGACAGAGTGAGACTCCGTCTCAAAAAAAAAAAAAAAAGAAAAAATGCTAGATTTTGAAGTTATCATTAAGGGAGATTCCCAATTGCCGTTACAATTCTGATTAATTCTGAGGGGATTGCCCGAGGTTTTCCTCGAACTTGCTGAAGAACCTTGAGAAAGTCACTTAACCTGACTGAGTTTCTCCATCCATAAAATAGGGTAATTTTGTGCAGTTAGCATGGTTTTCTGATCATGTAAAATAAATAAAGGAAAAAGATCTTTGCAAAAAACTGTAAAATGCCCTTTTACTTTTATTTGCAAATAAGACCGGGATGATTCATTCTCACCATGTAGCCAAGAAAATGTCATAGCCAGATTGGGGTGGCTACTTCAGTACCAGCAAGTGCTCAAGCCTTCCTCTAGAACTCAAAGTTGCTTCAGTGTTACAATCAACCATCAGAGTGCAGTTCTCCTGAGCTGTGTGGAGCTGAGGGGACTGTAAGGGCCCACTGCAGCTGCCACTCAAACAGTACTCCTGTAATCAAACTGCTTCCAGCTGGCTTTTCATGTCTCTTTTGGTCTCAGACAGTATCTCCGTGAAGCTTAGCCTGGCCTGTGGATTGTCATTATAGAGGGTGGCTTTCCAAAGTTGCATACCTAAGGAGAGGAAGGATATTGAGAAACTGCAGAAAGGCAAATGCTCTGTACTTTACAAAAACAGAGGACAGTAGATTTCTTGTACTTTTTTTCATAAAGAGTCAGGATATCACTTTGTCACCCAGGCTGGAGTGCAGTGGCGCTCAAGCAATCCTCCTACCTCCCACCTCAGCCTCCCAAGTAGCTGGGACTACAGGCATGTACCACCACACCCAGCTACGTTTTAAAAATTTTTTGTAGAGACAGGGTCTCACTATGTTGCCCAGGTTGGTCTCTAGCTCCTAGCCACAAGCTGTGCTCTTCCTTGGCCTCCCAAAGCAGTGGGATTACAGCCATGAGCTACCACACCCAGCCATCCTCTATCTTTTTTTTTTTTTTTTTTTAGACAGAGTCTCACTGTATCACCCAGGCTGGAGTGCAGTGGCATGATCTTGGCTCACTGCAATGTCCGCCTCCCAGGTCCAAGCAATTCTCCTGCCTGAGCCTCCCAAGTAGCTGGGATCACAGGTGCATGCCACCACGCCCAGCTGATTTTTTTGTATTTTTAGTAGAGATAGGGTTTCACCATGTTAGCTAGGCTGGTCTCGAACTCCTGGCCTGAAGTGATCCACCCACCTAGGCCTCGCAAAGTGCTGAGATTACAGGCGTGAGCCACCATACCAGACCCATCTTCTACTTGTTTACAAAATGAGATAACTTGACATTTTTTTGCATGTTGGGGTTTGAAGAACTCAGTGAATTATACCTCTGCTCTCTATCCAAGATCAGACCCAACTGAGAGATGAAGTCAGGTAAATTACCACTTAGAAAAGCTAGATTAGAGAGCATTGTTGAAGTGGGTGGCAACAAATACTGAACTCTAGAAACCTACCTCCCCTTGCCAATAACGAGCAGCAGTGTGGCAGAGCACAGACAGCAGAACTGAGTGTATGCTGTTTGTAGGTAGACTGATTTCAGAGAAAAAGGGAGCATAAGCTCAATTTTCCCACTGTCACCATTGGATAATTTACCCCACCCCTTAAAGACACTCTGGTAAGAGAAGGGGTGAGTGGGATGGCAGGCAGGATGTTATTTTAGTGGGAATTCCTCCATATTGAAACATATCCATAGCCAATGGAAAGATATTGGAGTGTTTTAAACAGCAACGTGGCATAGTGAAATGCATATTTTGGAAATAACACTCTGGGATATTAAGTGGAATGTGGATTTGAATCTAAAGTACAGTGGATATTGGTACAAATTCCTGTCTTCCTAACTGCTCAGCAGGTTGTGACTGAAATTGATTGGCTCCATAATATTGATACATTTGTACTCTCAGAACTTTTCAATATCTTTGTTGAATGAATGAATGAACAATTGAAAATATGAAGTAGAAGTTTGGCTCCTAGAGACAAGGTACAGGGCTCAGTGAGTTAGGTAGGTGCAGAGCTCAGTGAGTTAGGTAAGTACACCAAAACCATGATCATACAAAGAAACCTGAAGAGATGGCTAATATAACAGAGGACAGAGGTTCTTACACGACTTAGAGCCAGGGACTGAATAGAACAACACCAAATTAAAGTTTTAGGCATCCTGGAGAAAGAACAAGACTCAGAACTAAGGCGGCAGCTGTGGGAATGGAAAGGAGGGGAATGGTCTGAAGGATTCTATGGAGACTGGTTGTAGCGATGAGGGTAATTAAAATCTCAGAGACCTCCTGGGTTTCTGTCTTAAGGAACCAGGTAGGTGGTGATGCCCTTTCCTGGGACAGGGAATTCTGAAGGAAGAGCATGTTGGGGGAAGATAATAGTTTACTTTGAGTTTGAGATGACTGGAGAACATCTGGGTGGTGATGCCTAGCATATGGTTGTGTATTTGGGTCTGAAGCTGAAAAGAAAGGACCTAGATTCCCACCAAGTATCCTTTCTATGTCTAAAGGGAATATGTAATATATCCTCCCAATTTCACTTTAGAGAGTGAAAGGTGATACCACTAATAATAACAGTGGGACAACAGATATACATACTGAGACATGTGGTCACCCTGCCTTGCTATCCTGATCACCACATGCTCTAGTTCAGTCATGCTGCCCCTTAGCCCTTGGGATGCCTCCTGATGAGTGACACCCCTCCTGCTATAATAGTGAGTGTCTTCAACCACCCTCTCCTCTCTTCAGAAAGCTGTCTCTCAGCCAGCCCCTAGACACATACATTATTGAATCATTCAGCCTAGAGTCTCCAGAGATATCAAACCTATTCTCAATCCCTTACCATTAGATAAACATTAGGGAAAAGAAAGGGAAATAAACCTTTCTGTAGCTCCCCAGAGGCACTTACCAAAATAGGCTACCTCGTCAAAACAGCATTTAACTAAATGGGTGAGCAACGTCAACGAGGGAACCTGGGGAGAGAGGCAAGGGCTCATGCTAAGAAAGCAGCAAGGGGAACCAAGAAGATGCAAATCAGTTTTCAGGCCTTGGGACTATACAGGGCAGAGCTTAAGCAAAGAAAGTCCAACTCTTCTCACTCTCCCTAACAGAGCCAACTGCTCCCTTTGGACAAGGTTAAGTGGAGATGATGGGGAAAAAGGAATAATAAATACTAGTTAATGTGTGTGGTATGTTGCACTTTCTAAAAGTTTCCCATCTAGCGTTTCATTTTGATCTTTAGCAGAAGCCTGACAGACAAACAGGAAAAAAATTACTATCTCCATTTAATGGCTGGAAACCGAAGGTTGGAGATGTGAAGTAACTTGCCTAGGGTCACACAGAGCTGCCTATTATTAGCATATAGAGCTAGGTGTAGGAATGGGGTTATCTGGACTCGAGAAGACATGGATGATACTTTTGCAGGGTCGAGGGAATAGATTTATTCCATGTGTTCTCACAAGCCATTATGTCTGATGAATAAAAGCTATAGGGAGCAGATTCCAACTTAAAAAATAAGAGTCAGCTGTCTGACTTCTTGACATGATATGGGCTGCCTTGTAAGGTAGGGAGCTTCCTCTCCCTGGCTGAGTTTAAGGAAAAGTTGAATGGCCATTGTATTTTAAAAGAAATTATCTGCACTAAGTAGGAGGCTAAACTTAATGATCTCTAAGATTTTCTAGGTATTTCTTGAACATCTACCATATGATAAATGCCATATATATGTGTATATATACAAACAAATACACATACACATATGTGCACACATGCACATACATCTTTATTTCATTTTCAGAATAACCATGGAAGGTAGAGATTATGATTAAATCTATTTTATAGAAAGGAGAACTGGGTCTCAGCGATGGTAATATATTTGAAATAATTGATACTAATTCAGACCTTTCTTTGAAGCAAACCACATATAATCTTTGTATAAACTGGTAAAGAGGAAAAAAATAAAGTCTTTTTCTGACATGTAAGATTACTAAATACTGTTTCCCAAAGGGGTGTGTGTGTGTGTGTGTGTTTACCTGTTCTCTAGACTACAAACATTGTTTCTGGTTAGCTGGTTGTTTTTTATTTTGTTTTGTTTTTTGGTGATAGAGTTGTGGGGATTTAAAAAAAATTACCTGAAGACTTTCACTCCTAGAAAAACATTCATTAAAGAGGTTCTCAGCAGAAGGTAACCTTTAAGTGTGATTTCCTGCCACAGCTAAGAAATCCTTACAGTTCTACAAGGGTCACTCTATGCCATGATTGGCCCAGACTTTTCGAAATAATCTTATACCAATTTATGAGATGCTTCATTTTTTAACTTGCACTTAGGCTAACTTCCATACACGGTTTCCCTGGCAACTGTGTAATTGAAGGAAACAATGTCTTTCTCCTGGGTCTCATTTCTGGCAAGTCTGCAACAAGAAAAACTTTTTGTCCTTATACCATTAAAAGAGCATCTCTGGTCTTTTGACAGCTGAAAAAATGATCAGAAATATCATCCCTATTCTTTCAAATTCAATGAGTGACAGCATCTTTCCTGGGCATTTCCTTTCCATTAATTTCATGACCCTTTTACATGGGAAATCAAAACTAGACTAAAGCAACACATGTTTTGAAGGGTAGGAAAAGCTCCAAGAACACAGTTTTCCTTCTTCAACCTGTGGTCCATGAAAATTACTAGGGTTTAATTAAACTTGCAAAGCTTTTCTTTCAGGGAAGACATACTGTACCGTACTGCATACCTATCTCTGTTTCATCTATGCGCTGGGGTAACCAAAAAGCAATCAGGCCAGAAGAAGGCAGGCAGCTTTCTCTGGTGCTGGCAGGATTCCCACTGCATACTGCTCAGATGGACAGAGGGACCATCCTGAGTGGATGCAGCAGAACCTTAGAGTCTCTTTGGGGGGTCAGACAGGAAGCCTAGGTTTCTGGGGACTCACTCCCATACTCTTTCCTGGGACGGATGGGCTGATTTTACATGCAGAGAGAAGAGCACCAGAATGGGAGCCGGGAGGAAAGGAAGGTAATCACATTCATTCAATCACTCAGCCAACAAATGAACAAATAAACCATAAATAATATGGTTTCAGATGCAGTGAAGAAAAAAATGCCACAGAGGCCAGGCACAGTGACTCATGCCTGTAATCCCAGCACTTTGGGAAGCTGAAGCTGGCATATCGCTTGAGCCCTGGAATTCAAGACCAGACTGGGCAACATGGAAAAACCCCATCTCTACAAATAATTAGGTGTGGTAGCACATGCCTGTAGTTCCAGCTACTCCAAAGGCTGAGGTCTAAGGATCATTTGAGCCCTGGAGATCAAGGCTGCAGTGAGTCATGATCATACCACTGAACTCAAGCCTGGGTGACAGAACAAAACAGTGTCTCAAAAAAACAAGAGACAGCAAGAGAAAGAAAGAAAAGAAAAATATGGCAGTATAAGAGATAGAGAAGGGTAAGGGCTACTTGAGATAGGGTGGACAGAGAAACATCTCTAAGTAGGTGACATTTGAACAGAGACCTGAATGAAGTGAGAGGGTACATGGAGGAAGAGTGTTTCTGTCCATTTAGTGCCTGGTTTATTTGTACAATAGCTGTCATTTTTATGGCTGAAAGAATTTGTCTGGCTCCCAATCCTGTCATGTTGTTGCCTACCAACTTTGTAAATCTTTAAATATGGCACCTCATGCTTTAGTATTAGAGATTTTGCTTAACTTGTTTTTTAAAACTGATAACCAAGATCATTTTTAGTTCACCATATATTAGTTTCTACATCTCAGTATCATCTTTTGGTATCTATACAACCATTTGGAGAAATATTTGAGTAAAAATCATTGAGATGGCACTTAAGTTTTTGAGGCTCAATTTTATTATCGTAAAAAATATAGGGAACAATTTCTGAGGATTAAATTAGACTATATAAAATACTTAGCAAGTGATAGTTTTATAGTGAGCCCTCAGCAAATAATAGCCATTGTTATTGTTGATATCCCACATCTGCCATGAAAGTGCTGTGCAACCTTGGGTAAGTCACCTAGCTGCTGGCATAGTTCCTGCAGGACCCATAAAAGACATTTTAAAAATGGTTATAGAATGACTGATTTAATGAATTAATTAATTAATTAATTAACCTCCATGGCCTTCAGTTTCTGTTTTGTAGAGTGATGGAGTTAGATTCAAAAATGGTAGTGACAAAATATTTACAACATGCCATATACAAGCCCTTTTACATGTGTAATCTATTTTAATCAGCATGTGGGCATTTACCCATCTAACTCCTTATCCTACAGATGAGGAATTTGAGGCTCAGAAATGGAAGAGGATCTGCCCAAGGTTATAGAGCAAGTGTTTTTGTGCTATTATTCTTCATCCTGAAGTAACTGTGAGCATGAATTATTTAGCTCATATCGAGATGTAATTTGCTAAAATGGTATTGGCTATCTAGGTTGCTACTGTGCAGTTTTATTGTAGCAAATCATATAGGGAGTTAACAAAAACTTAAAGATGAGGGACCATACTGGCTTAATAGCAACAGATCTGACATTCAAAACAACACCAACAACTAAAACCCTGTTCTATCTATGCCCGTGCAGGAGAAGGAACAGAGAGAAAAGAGTTGGAACTGTCACTGGGGAAGAAAAAAGTAGAAAATTTCTCCAGATGGCAGAGTGTGCCAAGCAGAAGCCTAGTTTATGAATTGAAAGGGAGCCTGAACTAAGCCCTTAATCCCTTACACGTGTCTAGTCTTTTCAAGTTTACAAAGCTCCTTCCTGTATATGATCATATTTGGGCCCAAGTACAGCAAGCTAGGTAAAAGGGGCCTAAAAATGTTGATCTGGCTAAAGGGACATTCCAGAGGGATCGGACAGAGATCTAGGCCTAGAAAAATGAGGGCTAGGTGATTCCAGTGTTTAAGTTGGGCAGGAGACAAGTTCTGCCCAGTGAGTTTGGCACACATCTGGTAGCACATCCCAGGAGGCCAATGCCTGGAAGGGTTCCTTCCTTGAAGTGATCTACAATAATAAAATCAGAGAAAAGTTTGAGATGGCAGAATAAGAAGTGGTATTGCTTATCAGGTTTGAATCAAAGAAAGAAAGAAATGAGTCCTGATGTTAGAAGCCTGAAGAATCTCTAGGAAATTAGGTTTCAGAAGTGGGTCAAGACAGTTGGTTCCAGGATAACCCATAAAGGAGTGACAATGTTGGAGTGCCACTTTTCAATGTCGACAGTGCTATACAACTTACCAGATGTCAAAAATACAGTGATGAGCAAACACATGATCTCTGCCCTCGTGGAGTTTATAATTAAGGTAGGCATTAATTGAAGATATAGTTATAAGCTATACAAGTTGCTATGAGTGAAAAGTTTTATCAGAGAAATCATAGGAAAATCTGATATGGTTTCCAAATTCAAGGGTTACACTCCTGAGGAAGTGATTTTTGAGGTGAGTTATAAGAATACGTTGATTTTAAAAGGGGGGCAGGAAGGAAGTTGGTAGAGAAAATTGCTCCAGGAAAGAGAACAATGGGAACAAAGTGAAGCGCAAAGTGGCATGTTTTTTAACTGAAAGGATATAAATGTGGCTGAAGCAAAGATATTGAGGGGAAGATGAGACTTGAGATGTAGGTAAGATGTAGGTGTGGCCAGATTGTGCTGATCCTTCTAGGGGATGGGATACATTTTAATCTTTTACCTTAGACACCTTGAGTAAGGGAGTGAGAATCAGATTTGTATTTTAAAAGGACATCTCTGTTGTGTCAAGAATGGATTGGAGATGTGCCAAGTTGTACAGTCTCAGAGACATGCCAGCTAAAGGGCAAGAGAAGGATCCAGGTCTGGGGAAGGTTATTGGTGAAAGTAGGCAGGTAGCAGCAGAACCAATCTAAAATCCTAGCGGGTAGTATAACTAACTAAAATCCCAGGGCTCAGAATGGGGCTCTTGTAATTAAAGCAACCATTAAGGGCTAGGACCTAGTCTGCTGGTAAAGGACTGAAATGTCACCTGGTGTAAATTACTAGAACCTGTCAGAAATGAGAAGATTTTGCAGGAAAGTAAATTATTACTTCAGCAATGCCATATACCAGACAACATTATCTCATTTAAATGATCACAGCCATCATTTGAGGAAGAGCTGCCTGTATCATGCCAATTCTATAGGTGAGACAACTAAGGCCCAAAGAGGTTGAGTGGCTTGACCAAGAGCATCTAGCTAGTAAATGGAGCCAGAATTTGTGTGAAGTCCATTGGATGCCAAGTCCAGTCCTCCCCTACTTCTTCACCCCTTTAAAAAAGGGCATCAAATTCAAGGAAAATACTAAGCCTGAGGGAAAAAGAGACCTATGGAAACAGCTGATTCTGTAATTTAACTAAATTGTTATGAAATCCCAAATAGAACTTTATTACGTTTTTATGCCAAAGGTCTAAATTGAGCCCCAGATCCATCTGACCCAACTATTTTCTTCCAGGAATATGTATTAAAATTGGGGTGAGAGCCCAGAACAGTCAGATTCTGTCTCACGGCACCTGTGCCAAGGTTCCAGTTGAAATTTTTAATTGAGTTCAAACCCCTGTAAGTGGGGATGTACTAATCCTAATGTTGATTAAGCTTTCATTCTACCTACTGGAAGGATGTGGCTCTGATCCTAAGCTCCAGTGATAGGGCTGTCTGTTCCTTCTAGCACTGTGCTGACTTCCCCCAACCTGTCAATGGATGCTTCTCACAAAAGGTGAGAAGAAAGGAGGAGAGGTGGCATTCTTGGTATAGTTCCTAAAACTGTTAGCCCTGATGAATTCACGATTTTCACAACTTTCTCAGATCTTGAACTGTGCATTTTAAAAACCTTCCAAATAAAAAATGCATACACTTAGATATTATCATGATGGCTGACCAACTGGGATAGCATTCTGGCTCTTAACTGTGGAACCACATTGTGAGCCACATAAGAAAGGCATATTAGGCACTCTTAGTGGTTAAAGAACAGGCACAAGAGTATCTGGAGAGAGAGTATGGATTTCATGGGAATACCATAGACTTTGGGCAGGCAGAGTTGGGCTTGAATCGTAGCATTGAGCCTTATAGCTCTGAGACACTAGAGTTAACTTAGTTGGATTGTATTCTTAGTTCTTATGTTACTTTTGAGGAAAGTACCCAACACAGTACTTGACATATTTGCCAAAGCCAGTTAGTTCCTTTCCCTTCTGTCTGCTTAGCAAGAATGTTCTCCATCTTCCTCACTGACCCTTAATCTCCCCCTTCAATGTTCCTGTCTTCCATATTCTTTCATGGGACTTCATTCTCACTCCACACATCCAGACCTTGTCTGGGAAGGGAAAACCTGTTTCTAGGTGAAATATGGTTTAACTGTGTCCCCTCCCCAAATCTCAAATTGTAGCTCCCATAATTCCCACATTTTATGGGAGGGACCTGGTGAGAGGTAATTGAATCATGAGGGCTGCTCTTTCCTGTGCTGTTCTCATGACAGGGAATAAGTCTCATAAGATCTGATGGTTTTACAAAGCGGAGTTACCCTGCACATGCTCTCTTTCTTGCCTGCTGCCATGTAAGACGTGACTTTGCTCCTCCTTTGCCTTCTGCTATGATTGTGAGCTCTCCCCACCCACGTGGAACTGTTAGCCCATTAAACCTCTTTTTCTTTATAAATTATCCAGTCTTGGGTATGCCTTTTTTAGCAGTGCAAGAACAGACTAATACACGAGGCCTCCCTGTTCCTTGTGGCCACTGTATGTGAGCCATTGACCTGCCTCCATTTAGGGGGAGTGGGGTTTCTACTGTTCTAAGATGGACCAGGTACATAATGATACAGACAAAGGCAAAAGGTAATAAAGGAAAAAAATCAGAGGATGAGGCAAAAGATATGGAACCTCCAGAGTTGTCTCAGCCATTACTCCTGCTCCTGGACTCACATCTCCATCTCTGCTGTATTAATACCACAACAACTACCACTTCCTGCTATAACTGCCACTACTAGTGCTACTACTACTATTGCTACTAAAACTTGTATTACTATCATTAATACTATCATTGCTAGTGCTACTATTAACATTACTTCTTCTATAATACAGACTTCAAGTCAGTCTGTATCTTCTTGAAGTCAGTCTGGGTTCTGGAAGACACAAATTGCTGTTTGGTAATAAT
>NW_012100854.1:371702-375712 GCF_000951045.1 Mandrillus leucophaeus | reverse complement strand
GAGTGGAGGCAGTGCAAATCTTGTAGACCTCGGAAAAAAACTTCTATACAGTTATAGGTGCCCAGTGGATATCACCTCACGGCCTGCTGATCTACCAGGTGGAAACTTTACATACATATACATATATTAATATACACATATATATACAGTTGGCCCTCCATATCCATAAGTTCTGCATCCATAGCTACAACTAATTACAGATCAAAAATATTCAAAATAAGAATTGCATCTGTATCAAACATGTCCAGATTATTTTTTCGTGTCATTATTCTCTAGTCCAGGGGTGTCCAATCTTTTGGCTTCCCTGGGCCACATTGGAAGAATAATAACTGTCTTGGGCCACACATAAAATACACCAACACTAATGATAGCTGATGAACTTTAAAAAAAAAATGACAAAAAAAATCTCATAGTGTTTTAAGAAAGTTTACAAATTTTTGTTGGGCCACATTCAAAGCCATCCTGGGATCAGCTGGGTGTGGTGGTGCATGCCTGTAATCCCAACTACTTAGGAGGCTGAGACAGGAGAATTGCTTGAACTCGGGTGGCAGAGATTGCAGTGAGCCTAGATTGCGCCACGGCACTCCAGCCTGGGCAACAGAGTAAGACTCTGTCTCAAAAATAAATAAATAAATAAACAAAGCCATCCTGGGCTGCATATGGCCTGTGGGACAGGGGTTTGAGAAACTTTTCTGTGAAACAATATAGTAAAACAACTATTTACACGCCATTTACATTGTATTAGATATCATAAGTAATACCAGACGGATTCACAGCCGAATTCTACCAGAGGTACAAGGAGGAGTTGGTACCATTCCTTCTGAAACTATTCCAATCAATAGTAATCTAGAGATTATTTAAAGTATACAAGAGTATGTGCATGGATTTTCTGCAAATACTATTCTATTTTATATAAAGGACTTGAGCGTCCATGGATTTTTGTATCCACAGGAGGTCCTGGAATCAATCTCCCATGGATACTGAGGGATGACTGTACACACACACACACACACACATATGTGTGTGTGTGTGTGTATATATGTGTGTGTGTGTGTATATATATATGTATACAGATGGTCCTCAGCTTACAATGGTTTGATTCAGCTTTTTTGACTTTATAATGGTGGAAAAGCAATACGCATTTAGTAAAAACCTTACTTCTCTCTCAATGCTAGGCAGTAGCAACTAGCACAGCTCCAAGTCAGCCACACATTTTTGACTTAAACCATTTTTAACATATTTTCAATGGGTTCATTGGGACATAACCTCATTGTGAGTCAAGTGGCATCTATATATGTCAAATTCAAAGTATATTTAAAATTTTATTTTGTTGTATTGGATCCATTTCCTCCTCTTCTGATAATAGCACTCAAATCTTGCTTATGGAGGATCATTTTTAAACGTGGTTTGAAAGAGACACCCACCCATGGAGTCAGAGATGAGACACATGACCCCATACATTAGTCCATCAGCAATTCCATCCCCTCGGGCTGCAGAATTATACTACAGTTGGATATGTATATTAATTGATATTTGTTGGGCAGCTATTTGTTGGGTAATTGTTTAGTGAACTCTATTGGCTTTATGTCTCCTGAATTTATACTTTTTATTACCGTTATAAAATCCCCAGTCTAAATGCAAAACAAAAGAAAAACTCCAAATTAATTTACTTCAATTTGTCATTCACTGAGTGTGTTCCAAGTGTGAAGGACTGTGATATTCACCAGAAATACAGAGATGAGCAAGATATGGCTCTTTTTTTTTTTTTTTTTTTCTGAGACAGAGTCTCGCTCTGTCACCCAGGCTGGATTGCAATGACACGATCTTGGCTCACTGCTACCTCCACCTCCTGGGTTCAAGTGATTCTCCTGTCTCAGCCTCCCGAGTAGCTGGGACTACAGAGACTGCTACCATGCCCAGCCAATTGTTTTTGTACTTTTAGTAGAGACGGGCTTTCACCATATTGGCCAGGCTGGTCTTGAACTCCTGACTTTGTGATCCACCTGCCTCAGACTCCCAAAGTGCTGCACTTATAGGCGTGAGCCACCGCGCCCGGCTGATATGGTTTATTTTTAAGTCTTTTGCCAACAGACCTTCTCAGTACATTGGGAGCTGGGGGAAGTTCCAGGCCCACATAAAACATTTACAGGTGTCAGATGAGAGAACAAATAGAGACCCATGAAGCATAAGCCTGTTTATTTATTAATTTATTTATATTTTAGATTTAGCGGGTACATGTGTAGGTTTGCTACATGATATATTGTGTGACGCTGAGTTTTGGGGTATGAATAGCTAGCAAAATATTAAAATATATACCTATCTTCCTAATTTGACCAAAACAAAAAAAAAACCTTCCATAATGACAAACTAGAAAGATGCTTGTAAAGCTATAGTTTTTATGAGAAGTTGGAAAAATATAAAAGAGATCTGAATTTAATTCTTATACACATCTGGATAATCTCTTGGGACAGAGATGGGCTGGCAGTGTTTGTATCAGTAGGTTCCCTCGGTAGGGTCCCTTTGGGCCAGTTCTAAGAATAGAAGTGGAAGGTTGGCTGCATTCATCTCTCAGTACCTGCATACTCTAATATTCTCTAATAACTAAGACAATAGGTCCTTCATAAAACAGGAAATACTTGTGTTTTAAGAGGACTTTTCTTGGGAGATTTACATGCCCACAGATGTATTAACACAAATGTACATTGGTGCCAGGCCATGTGGCCAAATGCAAATTCATTAAATGCTAGACCATAATGAAGTTAAAAGTAAATTGGACTTGAAGATATATATTTGATCACAGATGCTGAGCACACAATACAGTGACATTAAAATATTCAAATATTGAAATCAGCTCCATACTGGGGCTGTATGTTCTAAATCTAAATGGAAACATTAAACATATATCCAGACCTATATTACTCTTCTAATTTAACTGTCATAAATCTTGAAGAGTTGAAATGCAAACAGTCAAGATCACTTTTACAGTGCTGTGCACTTCCTCCAAATCCACAGCTAGCCTGTATTCCAAGATCTGCCACTGAATCACTCCCGGGCTTTCCTTTTGACTTCTGGGCTTTTCTGGAACAATCAGAACAGCAACTCTGCCAGACTCTTTGAGACCTTCTAGGCAAGCCAACCCCTACATTTCAGCAGGCAGTCTGCTAGCTCTTTGAAAGTCCCTGTGGCTCAGCAGATAGAGTTCTCAATTTAGAATGCGATGACATGGGTTTGAGTTATGCTTCAGCCACCTTTGGGCTGGAAAGTCCTAGAATAGTCACTTAATCTCTTGGAGGCTCAATTTATTTATCTATAAAATGGAATAGTTGGAAAGTCAGCATTTTCTATCCCAGGAATATTCTATACATACGTATAATACAATAATTATTTTATACATTTTTTAAATTTTTTCTATTTAATTTCTGTTATATATCCATTGTAGAAGCTTTTGTACATACAGAAAATGTTATATCAGAGAAAAATATTATCTGTAAACCCAAAAATAACTAGTATTAATATGCTGAATATTTTCTTCCTAATTTCTTTGCATATGTATGTATGTATATATAGTTAAGAACATATTTTATAGTTATATATCATTTAATATACTGTGAGAGTTTTCCCACATTATTTGACATTATTTATCAATGCTTTAAATGATTAAATGATATTAATTTGACATGATGTGAATATTCCTTTGAAATGATTATTTAAAATTTCCGAGAATTTATACTTTAAGTGGTTCTCAAGTACCATTATAGTATATGTGAAGTCACACAGCAATGAATGTTCACATTATTTTATAGCTATTCAAGCATCACCTGTCTCCTAAATTATGAATAACAATGAAATCGTATTCATGTATCTAAGTCCAGCACATAGTATGGTGCCTGGCATAAGACAAAGCCTTTAAAAATGTGTGCTGATCAACTAGCGAGCAAAATAAGCAGCTAATATCATGACAGGATCAGGTTCACACATAACAATATTAACCTTAAATGTAAATGGACTAA
>NW_012100854.1:359727-365942 GCF_000951045.1 Mandrillus leucophaeus | reverse complement strand
AAAGGATGAGTTAATGGGTGCAGCACACCAACATGGCACATGTATACATATGTAACAAACCTGCACGTTGTGCACATGTACCCTAGAACTTAAAGCATAATTAAAAAAAAAAAATTGTGTGCTGAATAAATAAGTCAATGAGAGAGTGAATGCCACCGACTTGTCATTTCTTCAATGTCACTGCTTTCTCAGGGAGAAGTGGAGGGGTGTTCTCCATCCAGACCAGACAGAGATGGGGTGGTGGTGGGATTCTTTTCCAAGGCAACTGGTTAGTGTCCTTCTCTCACCTCCACCTCCACACTTCCGTCAGCTAAATTTTTTCTTCTGAAACTCAAGGTCCAACTAGCCTTTTTATTGAAATGCAATTGCCAAAGCTGTTATTGGCTTAGCTCACATTTTGCCTTTGTCATGAGCCACCTTTCTGTGCATAACAAATGAGAACAGTCTTAATAAATAAATCATTAGTGACCTAATTAAAAAGAAACACACTGGGGTGCTAACAAGAATAGGGGCCAGAGCAGACACCTTGGCTTCATTTCATCGGAGAAGAGTCGACAATCACACAGGCACTGGAGAAGACTTCCTTAAACTAGAAGGGCTGTGCCCCTCAAAGATCTTTCCAGAACAAAATAATCTTAAAAATAATGATAATAATAGTACTGAGTATTATTTGTACCCAGTAATTTGCTGAGATTTTTAGAATATGCTAACTAAATGTTCCATGTATATTGTTTTAACTGATGCTTACAATGCCCCATAAACAAGAAAAATAATATTATGTCTACTTGACTTATAAGGAAATTGAGTCTCCTCAAGGTTAAATAACAACTGGAATAGCTGATTTTCATAATGTTGTATGGCTGTATGGCTGTGAAGCCAGACTGATCTGAGTTTGAATCTTGGCTCTACCATTATGTATAAGTTGCATGACTATGGGAAAGTTATTTACCTCCTTGAGGCTCCATCTGCTCCTCTATAAAATAGAGATTAAGGGACTAAATATTATTATATTGTGATTACTTGTATTGTTATCATGGTTATACTGTTAATATTCTTTGGTTATTATAATAGCAATGCCAGACTCTGGGCTAGAGCTATGAGCATCCAGAAATGTACAAGAAAGACATAGTGCTTACCCTCCAGCAGTTTCCAGTCTGACTTAGCATATAACCACATAGCTAGTAAATAACAAAGCTGTAATTTGAGCCAGAGCTATGGAACGTTAAAACACTTTTCTATTACCTACTATATCACTTTATTGTAGCATATGTCTGACATTATTGTCATTAATTATTTATATCTGTCTTCCCCACTAAAGTGAGTCTGACAAGACAGGAATTTGCATCTCTAGTATCCAGCACAGGCCCTGCCATGGAGTCATTCTGAGTACATTTGCTATTTTCAGCCAAAGGTCCTATGTTGTGCCACATAGCTCCCTGCTTCCTCACACGCCAGTCAGGACCACTATTTCAATATTTTTATCCTCTTTTCTGTGTCCCACTTCCCCTCCCCCTCTCCCCGTTACAATTCTGCAGTGAGTGATTCCCTCTGTCATCTCACCGTAATTGATGACTCGGGCCTGCTGATGCACTGAGCCACATGGCTAATACATCAGCTAAATGGATGCCGAAAACACCACCTGCTCCTTCAGGCAAATGGCACTTTGGAAAATGGAATGTGTAATCAATAGAATTAAGCCTTAAGCAGAGCTCCATACCCTTGTCCCAGTACAGGGCCTTGGCAGGCAAACAGTGGGAAGATTTTTTTTTTCTTTTTTTAGTCGTTTTCAAAGCACATGGCTTGACACTTGTTCAGCCAGTTCTGTTGTCACTACCACAGTCAGCATGGTATTCTCGGCAAATTATCTCTTCCCCCCATCCAGCCTGAGTGCCTTAGTCAGTTGGCCTATCTCTAGGAGACTTGGAGGGATAGTTTCCAATATGCGGAAGCACAGGCAGCTGGGTACACCTCAAACAGCAAGGTATTTGAAGTCAGGCAGGTCTCGGTGACCTTAGTGACCTTAAGCAAGGCACTCAGCCTTTCTGAACATTGATTTTCTTGTCCATGAAGTGGCAGTAACTATTCTTACCTCATAGGGTTGTTTTAAGATCATGTATGTAAATATCACACGTGAAGGTGCTTTATAAACTATAAAACTGCATATGAAGGTGAATCACTATCATCATCATTATAATTCCAAGGTATGTATAGGAACATAAACTCCCCTTCTATTTATCTCTAGAATCTGCCTGAGGAAATAGGCTTTCAGATGTGGCAGAAAATGCCTAAGATCAAGTAGTCATTGGCCTGACAATCTTTCTAGAATTGTAGCAAAAATTAGAAAATGAAATCCTGGGAGCTAGAAGGGATCACTGGATTCTACTGTGTTTAATCTATTAAGGGAATCACCAACAACTGGTGAAACTACAGTCTCCACTTTTTATCTTATTATAGATGAGGAAACCAAAGTTCAATAGGGAAAGGGATTTGGCCAGTGTCACACTATAAATTAGTGGCACAGTGAGGAAGTTTCTCCAGAGACTTCCCATGCAGTTGTCAGGCCAGGAAATCTTTATGATTGCATAGGGTGACAGAAAAATGGTATTCACCTACCAGAGCCAGTCTATCTTCAGCCAAGAGTCTTTCCCTTCTTTTTTACCACTGGCTTCGTATCATCATACAGGCAATGGCTTCTTCCCATACCCCATCCTTTTTCTAGGAAACAAAAGTTGTTCTAGCAGCAGGGATTACATACACTGAGCAACACAAGAGAAGAAAGATTTCTTTTTCTCACAGTTCTTGCAACACTTGTCTTCACTGCTTACCTGACCTTTAATTTTATGCAACCCAGTGAGATCTTTTATGTTGTTCTCTTGTGTCAAGTAACCCAGGGGTTTTTGACTGGAGGTAATTTTGCCCCCTTTTCCTCAGGAAACATTTGGCAATGTCTAGAGACATTTTTGATTGTCAACACTTGAGAGGAGGGGATATTACTGGCATCTAGTGGGTAAGAGCCATGCCTGCTGCTAAACATCCTACAATGCATCAGACAGCCTCCCACAGTGAGGAGTTACCCGGTCCACATTGTCAATACTGCTGATGTTGAGAAACCCTGATCTAACCCATTTTTAGGTGTCTGACTTTCTTTCTTCGACCTGTACATTGGTGGTCTGTGAGCTCTTTGTAGACTTGAATGATGTGTTGCTGGTGATTCCCTTAATAGATTAAACACAGTAGAACCTCAGTTAATATTGCTTGGATGGGGCATAAATTCAGAGTGCATAAATCAGGCAGTGTGTATATGAGAAAGAGCACTGGCCTATGAACCAGGAGACCAAGTTTGGTCAAAGCTTCACCAGCAGCAGGTAAATGTAAGACCTGAAATAGATCAGTGATTTTCAAACTATGGTCCATGGAGCCTTAACAACATCCCAGTCAGCTGCGTCTATTTTATGCTACGGGCTTTGAATGTAATTTTTTCTGTACAGAGAGTTCCATAGCTTAAAGAATTTGTAAACCACTGAGATAGTTCATCCCTAAAGACACTTTTAGACCAAAATCCCTCTGAAGACTTCTTAGAAAAGAACATATATAAAGCTTCTATTTTAAAATAGGCTCAAAGAATGCCTCTGTGACTACAGTTTATTTTCTCCAGACTTGGAGTGAGTCCAGTGGCCTACCTGGCTTCCTTCTATTATGGAGACTGCTCAGCCCCTTGATCTTTTTGTGCATATGCAGCAAACAGCATGTCTTCCTTCAGAGATCTGAATATTCAGAGAAGGGGACTTGGGGAGATACCTGACCCAGAACCCAACCCTAGGCAGCTTTTCCTGGCCACTCAAGAGAGACGCAGAGATGTACCTCAAGTCCACAGTGAGTCACTATGAAATTGGTATACAGATATGCTGATGCCCGGGTGAGGACTCCTAGCAACTTAGTCCAGGCTACTGTGAAAGTGCCATAGACTGGGTGATATCTAAACAACAATTTTTCACAGTTCTGGGGGCTGAAAGTCCAAGATCACAGTGCCAGCATGGTCAGGTTTCAGTGAGGACCCTGTTCCAGGTCACAGACTTCCATCTTCTTGTTGTATCCCAACATGGCTAGCTAGCTCCCTGGGGTCCCTTTATAAGGGCACTAATCCCATTCATGAGTGCTCTACCCTGATGACCTAATTACCTCCCAAAGGCCCTACTTCATAATGCCATCACATTGGAGGTTAGGATTTCAACAAGAATTTCAGAGGAACACAAACATTCAGTCCATTGCAGCAACACACCAGGCTGCCTCTTTGGAGGGCAGTTGTTTCCGTCATCTGTGACACTTGGTCCACAAAGCAGAAAGGTCACTGACATCATCCTATCAAATCTCAACATTGTCATAGGAGAATGAGGAAAAACAAACACACACAAACAAACGAATGAACAAACAAATAAAGGAACAAGGCATTCCTAGCTTTCTTATGAAGGAGCTGGATTTCCCTAGGAGCTGGGGGATAATGAGGCCCCCACCCCTGCAGTGGACCTGCTTAACTCTAGGCCTGTCAGCACTACCAGCAATCCAATAAGGCAGTGCCCCGGCTGCGCCATTAGCTCATTAGGTGGAGGTGAGTGTCCGCATTGATCTGTTTATCTCCCAGGCCTGGCTGCTGGAGAAAGGCCAGCTGTTTCCCTGGGAGCTGCCTTTACCCTTGACTCATCACAGAGCATCAGGGGAGTCTGCTCCTTTGTCCCTTTCAACCTCAAGGTCAGTGGAGTGCAAAGCAGAAGTTGGGCCACAGTGGTGCTTCCTGAGAGCTTCAGTCACTGCCTCTCTTCCTCTATCCTTTTAATTGTCCCTTGGAGGTGACCCCTATGAAAATGATGAATATGGTAGGAAGTACCTGGGTTTGCAAGTGGACAAATCTGTTTGAACCAGGTTTTGCTACTTGTTTACTAGCTGTATGACCTTAGGGAAGTCATTTCAGCTCTCTGAGCCCCAATTTTTTCATATACAAAACAAAGCTAAAGCATCTATATCAAAATATCATTATGAACATTTGTTGAGATAAATCTGTGAGAGGACAGGCACAGTGTCAGTTTGGGGCACTTGAGAAGTACCAGCAAACCTTTCTTGACCTGCCAATTCTGAGACAGTGTTCTTTTAGGCAAAAGGATTGTGGCGTATCTGTCAAGATTTGTTCATGGGAGTTTTGTGAGATTTATGTGAAAATATCTGGGATAGTACAGCTGCTAGGTAAATGATGTATTCATAGAGGACTCATTAAGGATAAATATTATCAAAAATGTGTGACTTTTTTCTACCCCCGGCTTAGCTGGTTAAACATTTTAACCAGCCTACGTATCTGTTGTCTCACAGGTAGCATTTTGGTCTTGAAAACTAAATTGCCTAACAAAGTGCAAATTAATTTTATTCAATTCTTTTAAAAGTAGGAATTATTTTTAAATAAATGTATTTTATAAATAATTAATTTTAAATACATTCTTTTAAAAATAGTTCATTAAAACATCAAATATGTGACCTCTTGGTCAGCAATAATAACAGGTCCTGGATTATACTAGGTAATATATATTTTCCCAAACTGCTAGAACTACATATTTTCTACTTGATTGCATCTTCCAAAATTGACTAATATCCCTCTCTTCATCTCCTAACATTTTCCTTCTTTTTCTGCTACTGCTGAATTCTTAATGTAATTTCATATTTTAAATATAAACCTATTCATTATAGAAAATTTATAAAAATAGAATTTAAATTTAAATTGCTGCTAATTCTACAAGTCAACATATCAGTCTCTGTATTTCTTACCAACCTCTTTTCTTTGCATCTCTGATTATTTCCTTAGAATAGCACTCATTCAATCCTTATCAAAGGCATTGACAATAATTTATTAATCACCTTTAAAGAAAAACGACCCCTTCTCAAGTCCTAGGCTTCATGCTACTTTGCTAGAGTCTGGGATACCCCCTGGTGGAGGTTACAGAACATGACCAAAACCTGTCACAAATGCCCTGCAATGGAAATTCAAGACTCTGAGTGCACAGCCTTTGGAATTTGGCATCAGCAAGGCTTGTCTCTCATCAGTGACAGGTTTTTTTGAACAAGGAAACATGAAATGCAAGAAAGGTATCTGTGTGTGTGTCACGCGCGCACACACACACACACACACAAAACGGAACTAATCACAGAGCATCAGGGGAGTCTGCTCCTTTGTC